>NC_052158.1:55137945-55437945 GCF_902713615.1 Scyliorhinus canicula | reverse complement strand
CAGAGGGAAATAGATTGTAACGGAGGGCCCATAGCGGGAGGGTGGGGACATTGCTTGGCATGGCGGCATGAGGAGCCATAGAGGTCATTTTAAGTGCATGCCTTGGCAAGGTGGTTATGAGGGGCAGTGGGGGTGGGTAGCAGGGTTGTAGTTGGTATGGGCGGGACATGGGGAGTGTGTAGGGGATGAGGAGGTGAGGGCTGGAGTAATGTTTTCTGCTTTATTCTTTTTTAATTTTTGGCACACTGCCAGTGCATAGTGAAGGCCTCCTCAGCATCAGCCATCCTCCACAGGGTCGCCCACCAAAACATGGTGGCTGCCCGACCCTCCCATCCGGAGAAAATATACAGTGTTCGGACAGCGGTCTTTGAAGTCTGGGTTCATGGAGGCAGGAATCCTCCCTCCCCGGGAGTGAAAATCTTGGCCTAAGGTTGGGAATTTTCTTGTTCATCAATCCGACTATAAAAATCCATACCTCTGGAAGAAAAGAAGTCTTGAATTGCTCAAAACAGGATTGTTTACTTTATTGTAAAGATGTCACTAAATGTTTTTGCAGAATTCCCTGAAACAGACCGCTCAACAAGTGAAGAAGACAATGGTAAGAAGCATTTGAGGAAAAGCAATGTAGAATGCATTCAATTACCTCTCCTGGGGTGTCCGTATGTAATTGGTCATTCAGATCAAATGGCTTCATGTTACTTGGTCTGTGTTCTGTTAGCTGACCTCAGATAAAACAATTGTCCCTGGCTGGAAGCAAAATATTAGACAATTTTCCTGCTTTTTCCCAATAGTTTACCTCCGTTTAAGCTGCTTCGTGAAAACGAGCATAGCCAAAGGCACCCCAGCACTCAACTATCTGGACTCATATATCAGCAAGCATTACTGAAATGAAGACTTTTTGTGTCCAATGAATTCCATGCACAATCTGTGCCTTCAATAGGGAAAAAAGACTTAATAATAATATTAATAAGATTTATTCACAAGTAGGCTTCCATTATCACCGCAATGAAGTTACTTTGAAAAGCCGCTAGTCGCCACATTCCGGCGCCTATTCAAGTACATGAGGGAGAATATCCAATTCAACTAACAGCACTTCTTTCGGGACTTGTGGGAGGAAACCGGAGCACCCGGAGGAAGCCCACGCAGACGCAGGGAGAGCATGCAAACTCCACACAGACAGTGACCCTAGCCAGGAATCGAACCTGGGACCCTGGAGCTGTGAAGCAATGGTGCTAACCACTGTGCTACCGTGCTGCCTTGACTTGCATTTATATTGCTCATTTTCCACTTTCATGATGTTCCAAAGCACTTTACAGGCAATTAGTAGCACCCTTTCTCCAGCCACATGTTTACCTGCTTGATTACACTATTCCTATACTCATTGACCATTAGCACTGGGCTTAATCAAAGGTTTACTACCTTTAAGGACCTGTTTTTTAACTTGCTCACTCGCTCCTGAAACTCTGTCTCCAGAACTTCATCAGTCTTCCTCCTGATGCCATTGGTTGGGCGGCATGTTGGCACAGTGGTCAGCACTGTTACTTCAAAGCATCAGGGTCCCGGGTTCGATTCAGGCTTGAGTCACCGTCTGTGCAGAGCCTGCACGTTCTCCCTGTGTCTGCACAAAAGATGTGCTTGTTAGATGAATTGGATGTTCTGAATTCACCCTGAATTCTACACGAACAAGGCGCTGGAGGTGTGGCGACTGGAGGCTTTTCACTGTAACGTATTTTCAGTGTTAATTTAAGCCTACTTGTGACACTAATAAAGACGATTATTGTTCACTTTTGACTCTCAGTATGTTCTGCACCCTCTCTGTGATGTCCTTTACCCAGGCAACATCTATGAGAGTTCTATGTCAATGGATGAGAATGTACCTGACCCATCAAAGCCACGACAAAAATGTATTTCTCCATTTTGCTGCGCCGTCCTTGGCAGTAAAATACCCAGTAATGCTCTAGACTGTGTCCTCCCCACAGCAAACATACAAATGAACATATGAATTAGGAGCAGTAGTAGGCCACTCGGCCCTTCGAACATGCTCCGCATTCAATAAGATCATTGGCTGATCTTTTTTTTTTAAAATTGAGAGTACCCAATTCATTTTTACAATTAATGGGCAATTTAGCGTGGCCAATCCACCTAACCTGAACATTTTTGGGTTATGGGGGCGAAACCCATGCAAACACGGGGAGAATGTCCAAACTCCACACGGACAGTGACCCAGAGCCGGGATCGAACCTGGGACCTCAGCGCTGTGAGGCTGCAGTGCTAACCACTGTGCCACCATGCTGCCTATCATTGGCTGATCTGATTGTAACCTGAATCCCATGTTCCTGCCTACCCCCAATAACTTTGCACCCTCCTGTTAATCAAGAATCTATCAAGATCTGCCTTAAAAATATTCAAAGATTCTGCTTCCACTGCCGTTTCAGGAAGAAATTTCCAGAAAGTCACAGTCCTCGGGCAGAAAAAAAATTCTCCTCATCTGTCTTAAAAGAACATCTCCATGTTTTTAAACAGTGACCTCCTGGTTCTAGATTCTCCAACAAGAGGAAACATCCTCTCCATATCCACCCTGTCAATTCCCCTCAGGATTTTGAAATGAAATGAAAATGAAAATCGCTTATTGTCACAAGTAGGCTTCAATTAAGTTACTGTGAAAAGCCCCTAGTCGCCACATTCCGGCGCCTGTCCGGGGAGGCTGGTACGGGAATCGAACCGTGCTGCTGGCCTGCTTGGTCTGCTTTAAAAGCCAGTGATTTAGCCCTGCGAGCTAAACTTAAATGTTGTTTTATAAATTAAGAGTACCCAATTACATATTTTAATTGACAGTGTGGCCAATCCACCTACAATGCACATCCTTTGGGTTGTGGGGGTGAGACCCATGCAGGCATGAGAATAATGTGCAAAATCCACATGGACAGTGACCCAGGGACAGGATTGAACCCAGGTCCTCAGTGCCGTAAGGTAGCAGTGTTAACCATTGCACCACTGTGCTGTCCTCCGGTTTAAAATGTTTTGATTAAATCCTCTTACTCTTCTAAAATCGAGTGGCTACAAACCTAATCTCTCCAACCTTTCCTCATAAGACAACCCGCCCACTTCAGGTATTAATTGAGTAAACCTCCTCTGAACTGCTTTGAACACATTCCTTAAATAAGGAGATCAAAATGTTGTCCAATACTGCACACGTGGTCTCACCAGGGCCCTGAACATCGAAAGCATAACCTCACTCCTTTTGTATTCAATTCCCCTTTGTAATAAACAATAACATTCTATTAGCTTTGCGACTTAATTTCTGGACCTGTATACTAGCCTTTTGTGATCCATACACACACGGATCTCCTGAATCACAAAAAGGCCTGCAATCTGTCGTCATTAATATAATACGTTTCTTTTTTACATTTTCCTGCTAAAATGGACCATTTCACATATTCTCCACATTTCATCCACCATCACTGGCATTCAATGTTTGAGAATCTCTCAATTCTGGTGGCATGCTGATGGTCCCTTTCAGGGGAACAGTAGAGTAAGGATCATCTGACTAGGTGACCAATCGGAATTCATAGTGGGGAACCACCACAGGGGGAGGAGTTCCCCGAGGCAGAGGCATTTTAGAGTTATCTCCAAACATTCTGCTGCTCTACATGACTTGTTAATAATGCCTTTATGTTCACGATTGAGGTCCCTGCAAGTATATCATTTCAGGCGGGTTCTGTACCTCTCCTAACCTGCTTCCTGGCCAACCGCTTATAAATCATCTGGAGCTCATGGAACATGCACTCCAGGAATTTCTACTTCCCCATTTAGACTTTTTTTAGAACAGTACAGCACAGAACAGGCCCTTCGGCCCTCGATGTTGTGCCGAGCTATGATCACCCTACTCAAACCCACGTATCCACCCAACAAACCCCCCCCCCCCCAACCTTACTTTTTAGGACACTACGGGCAATTTAGCATGGCCAATCCACTTAACCCGCACATCTTTGGACTGTGGGAGGAAACCGGAGCACCCGGAGGAAACCCACGCACACACGGGGAGGACGTGCAGACTCCGCACAGACAGTGACCCAGCCGGGAATCGAACCTGGGACCCTGGAGCTGTGAAGCATTTATGCTAACCACTATGCTAACCACCATGCTACCGTGCTGCCCACGCTGAAGGAACTGTTTTCTGTCAATTAGCCAATTTGGGAGGATTTTGGCTTCTGGTGGTGGAAGAGAGCAGTCGTGGGTGGAGGAGCTCCTGGGGGGCGGGGGGTGGGGTGGGGTGGGGGAACTGAGTTGTGTCCCGCTCCTCAGCGAGAACTTGCACCCAAGCGCGGAAATTCAGCCGTTTGGGCCCCGTGCAACAAGAGAGCAGGAACGAAGGACAGCCCGCGCTCCAAAGCGAATTAAAACAGGAGACCTGGGCGCTGGGGAGTGGAGCGATCCGCATTCCCCCCCTCCCCCTCCCCCCGCGCATGGCAGCAGAACGTGGGCAGAACGAGCGACGGCCCGGACCAAAGCAGGGACCAATCCAGCAGCAAGGACCGACCCCCCCCCCCCCCCCACCCCCCCGCGACTGCCACGAGGCAGGCGAAGGAACAAAGAGGGACTCCCGGTCCAACCAGAAACCTCTCTCTCTCTCGACCCAGAGTGAATGAGGGGGAAAAAAAATGACTTCCCTTTTTTCAAAAAAAACTTTGAAAAGAAAACTTTGAAAGGGAAAGAACTTTTTTCATTTTTTAAAAATTTTCATCAAAAGTGTTTTGCAAAAAAAGTGTTAAAGGAGAGAAGGGAGGGAAAAGAAAAAGGGGGGGAAAAGGGGAGAAAAAAATGGCAGAAGGGAGCCAAAGCAGAGGGAGAAATTGCACCAAAAGCAGACGGGCAATAGGCGTGCCCGTTCAGACGAGCTAATCGGCACACAAAGCGGGGGAACGGAAGATTCACTGCAACAAAAAGAACTGGACAGACAGGAGCATTTCCCCCTGGACCAAGGGTGAATTGGAACTGGAAGGCAGCCTTCGCCGAGGCGCTGAGGGAATATCAGCAGGAAAACAAGGCAGTGACCAGAGCAGACATAGAGGCTGCAGTGCAGGCAGTAATCGCCAGGGCCCTGGCGGAGATGCAGCTTGCCCTGGGCAGAGCAGAGGAGAAACTGGAAGCCCAAGAGGAGAAACTCGAAGCCCAAGAGGTGACCATCAAGGAGCTGGAAAAGCTGCGACTGACATAAGCGACTAGATCATGGCCCTGGAGAAGGAGGTGGCGAGACTGGGCACAACACAGGGGGAGCCTGAAGGGCAGAGTGGACGATCAGGAAAACCGCTCGAGAAGGCAAAATGTCAGGATAGTGGGCCTACCAGAGGGGATCGAGGGTAGAAATCCCACGGCATGCATGGCCGAGATGCTGGGCAACTTAGTGGGGAGGGAAACTTTCCCCAACCCACCAGAAATGGACTGAGCGCACTGGTCGTTGCGCCCAAAGCCCAAGGCAGGAGACCACCCGAGGGCAGTTATAGCTAAACTTCACCGGTACCAAGACAGGGAAACAATCCTGTGCTGGGCCAGGCAAAACAGAACTTGCAAATGGGAAGGAAACGCCATTAGAATTTACGAGGACATTGGGGCAGATCTAGCCAGGAGACGGGCAGAGTTCAATAGAGCGAAAGCAGCTCTTTTCTTCACAAGGACAACATGTGTTTTGGTAAGCTGTACCCAGCAAAACTCTGGGTCACACACCAAGGAAGAGAGTACTTCTTCACAGCCCCCGCAGAAGCAAGCACGTTTGTTGAGGAACGCGAGCTGGAAAACCAACAGTAAGGGGCAACAACACGCCGACGGGAGGGAGGGGTGAGGCAACGCCAGGCCTCCCCCCAGCCACGGCGAGCGCAGTCTGAACAAAAAGCAAACCACTACCCAAGGGTGGGAGGCCAGGCCCCAGCACGAGGGACCGAGAGTGTCGGAGAAGGGAGAGCAAGCGAGAGGAGTGCAGGGTAGGATAGGGGAAAGAGCGGGCAGGAAACTGCAGAGGCCGGGCAGGGGAGAAGCGAGATGGTAACTCCCTAGAGGCGGGCCACCGCATGAGCAGGAAAGCTAGCGCTGGGGGCATGCAACAAAGCAGGGCCGCAGCACGACCCCAGCATGGGGGAAGGCGCCAGGCAGAGGGGGGAACCACTCAACAGAGGCGGGAGAGCAAATGGGGATTGGAACAGGGGGAAGAGAGAGAGGGACAAACAAGGTTAGAAAGGGAATAGCAATAGGGCTACAAAGTGCCACAACCAATGGCTCGAAACAAGGAATCACAGCAAGCACCCACCCAGTACGGCCTCTGGGCGAAGGGATACCCCAGAGTGCAGGGGACTATCCACGTAGTGGATGCACAGTGGGCGACCATGTTGGGTGCCCCCTGAACAAAGGGAAACCCCAGAGCACAAGGACCCGACCGCATGGAGAGAGCAGTGACAGCGGCCATCCTGGACGGCCTCCTAACAAGGGGGAACCCCGGAGGGCAGTGGCGCATCCACCAGGTAAGTATGGTTAACCCGACAGGAGCGAGGGGGCAGAAGCCCCCCACCAGGATAGTTAGCTGGAACGTAACGGGGCTCAACGGCCCAGTGAAAAGATCCAGAGTCCTCACCCACCTAAGAAATATGAAGGCCGACGTAGTCTTCCTTCAAGAGGCACACTTGAGAGAGCAGGACCGACTGCGGGTAAGAAAGGGCTGGGTGGGACAGGCCTACCATTCCTGTTATGGGACAAGGGCCAGGGGGTGGCAATACTGATCAGCAAGAGGAAGATATTTCGGGCGACAAAGACAGTTACGAACCCAGGAGGACAGTACGTCATGGTCAGCGATATGGGGGGGGATAGGGCACCGGTAGTACTAGTTAACGTGTACGTGCCCAACTAGGGTGATACGAGCTTCATCAAGAAGCTCATGGCAGAAATCCCTGACATAGTGACGCACCGACTAATCATGGGGGGGGGGGGGGGGGGGTGGGGGTGACTTCAACTGTGTACAGGATATAACGACTGACAGATCAAGCCCCAAAACGGGGAAAACCTCAAGCATGGCAAGGGAACAGATGGGGGCTCCTTCCCCCAGTACACAACGTATACACCAGAATTAACTTCTTTGTGGTGGGGAAAACGGTGCATCTGGGGTAGAGAAAGTGGAATACTCCGCAATTGTGATATCAGACCACGCTCCACACTACATGGACATGAGGCTGGAGACGGGCAGGGCCCAATGCCCCACATGGAGGTTGGACATTGCCCTACTAGCTGACAAGGCCTTCAATGAAAAGATATCGTGGGCCACAGCAGAGTACATGGAGAACAACCAGAACGGGGAGGTCTCACCTTCCATAGTCTGGGAAGCGCTAAGAGGGGAAATCATTGCTTTCAAAGCGCAAAGAGATAGGGAGGAAAGGGCGGCTAGATAGCAGCTGGTCGACTCCATACTGGAGGTAAACCGTAAATACTCCGAGGCCCCGACCACGGAGCTCCTGGCGGAGAGGAAAGAACTACAAAGGAACTTTGACCTCCTCTCCACCAGGAAAGCAGTGCACCAACTTCGCCAGGCATGTGGGACCCTATACGATCACTGAGACAAAGCCAGCCGCCTGTTGGCACACCAGCTGAGAAAGCAGGCAGCCACCAGAGAAATTGCACAAATCAGGGATACCAGAGGTACGTTAGAAACAGAACCAGAAAAGATCAACAAAACCTTCAAGGCCTTCTACCAAGAGTTGTACACCTCAGAGCCCCCAAGGGGGGAGTCCGGGATAAAATGGTTCCTTGATGGACTGGACATACCAGTCGTGGGGAGGGCAGAAAACAGGGCTTGGAAGTACCACTAGCACTGGGAGAGATCATGGACAGCATTAGCTCCATGCAGGCGGGGAAGGCGCCGGGACCAGACCAGTTCCCGGCGGACATCTGCAAAAAATTCGCGACAGCACCTGCGGGAGATGTTCACAGACTCGCTAGCTAGGGGCACACTGCCACCCACGCTAGCACAGGCCTTAATCTCGCTGATACCTAAGAAAGATACAGACCCAACGGAATGTGGGTCATACAGACCCATCTCACTGCTGAACACAGATGCCAAAATACTGGCCAAAATCCTAGCCAAAAGGCGAGAAGACTGCGTAACAGAGGTGGTCGCAGTGGACCAGACGGGCTTTGTCAAAGGTAGACAGCTTACCTCGAACATCAGGCGCCTGCTGAACATGATAATGACCCCCTCCGGGGAGAGAACACCAGAGGTGATCGTCTCCCTAGACGCAGAAAAGGCCTTAAACAGGGTCAAATGGAAATACCTCACAAAGGTACTGGAGCAGTTCGGGCTTGGAACAGGGTTCACCTCCTGGGTAAAACTCGTATACAACGCCCACATGGCAAGTGCATGGACCAACAACACCAACTCCCGATATGTCCAGCTCCACAGGGGCACCAGACAAAGCACCACACACTGTCCCCGCTGCTGTTCACTCTAGCTATCGAGCCACTAGCAATTACGCTCAGAGCAGCAAAAAGCTGGAGGTGGATCCGAAGGGGCAGCAGAGAGCACAGAGTCTCACTCTATGCAGATGACCTACTCCTCTACATCTCGGACCCACAAAGCAGCATGAACGCAATCATCGCGCTCCTGAAAGAGTTTGGCGCCTTCTGGGGCTACAAACTCTAATCCCAGAGCTGAAGGGGTTGGATTATGAGGAGAGGTTGAGTAGACTGGGACTGTACTCGTTGGAATTTAGAAGGATGAGGGGGGATCTTATAGAAACATTTAAAATTATGAAGGGAATAGATAGGATAGATGCGGGCAGGTTGTTTCCACTGGCGGGTGACAGCAGAACTAGGGGGCATAGCCTCAAAATAAGGGGAAGTAGATTTAGGACTGAGTTTAGGAGGAACTTCTTCACCCAAAGGGTTGTGAATCTATGGAATTCCTTGCCCAGTGAAGCAGTTGAGGCTCCTTCATTACATGTTTTTAAGGTAAAGATAGATAGTTGTTTGAAGAATAAAGGGATTAAGGGTTATGGTGTTCGGGCCGGAAAGTGGAGCTGAGTCCACAAAAGATCAGCCATGATCTCATTGAATGGCGGAGCAGGCTCGAGGGGCCAGATGGCCTACTCCTGCTCCTAGTTCTTATGTTCTTATGAGCAAAAGTGAGATCTTCCCAGTACACCCACAAGTAGGGGGGGGGGGGGGGCAGCACTAACGGGACTGCTGTTTAAACAAGCCCAACACAAATTCCGCTACCTGGGGATCCAAATAGCCCATGACTGGAAAGGGATCCACAAATGGAACCTCACCAGTCTGACGGAGGAATTAAAAAAGGACCTGCAAAGAATACTAGGATCCAAAAGAAAATCCTACAAAATACAGGGGGAGGCGAGCCCTCCCAAACTTACAATTCTACCAACGGGCGGCAACGGCCGAGCGAATAAGGGGATGGATCAAGGAGCCAGAGGCCGAGTGGATGCGCGCGGAAGAGGCCTCCTGCACGGGGACCCCCCCTCTGGGCCCTTGCCAAGGCAGCACTCCCATCCCCACCCAAAAAATAGTAGCCTGGTGGTGATAGCCACCCTCCAGTCCCAGAGCCAACTACGGCAGCAATTTGGCCTGACCAAAATGCCGGACAAAGCTCCCATCTGCAACAACCATAGATTCACACCAGCATTGACTGACACCACCTTCAAAGGGTGGGGACAGGACGGAGGGACAGTGACAGTCAGGATGAACTGACAGAGAAATTCCAGCTAGCCAGGGGAAATGAGCTAAGGTACCTGCAACTCAAAAACTTCCTACAAAAGGAGACAAGGACGTATCCACTACCCCACGACAGACATTACTGGAAGAGATACTGGACGCAAGCATCCTAGATAAAGAAAACAGTAGCTACATGTGTGACCGACTGGTAGAAAGGGCCGACACCGTACTGGATGCGACAAGAAAGAAATGTGAGGAGGACCTGAGGATTGAGATAGGGTGGGGACTCTGGAGCGAAGCACTGCATAGGGTCAACTCCACCTCCACGTGGGCAAGGCTCAGCCTGACGCGACTAAAAGTGGTACATAGAGCCCACTTAACAAGAACCCGTATGAGTAGGTTCTTCCCGGAGGTGGAGGATAGATGTAGACGATGCCAAGGAGGCCCTGCCAACCACGCCCACATGTTGTGGTCTTGCCCCAGGCTTGTGGGGTACTGGACAGCCTTCTTTGAGGCTATGTCCAAAGTGGTGGGGGTGAGGGTGGAGCCATTCCGAAAGTGGCGGTGTTTAGGGTTTCAGACCAGCCAGATCTATTCTTGGGGAGGAGGGCAGACGCCCTTGCCTTTGCCTCCCTGATCGCCCGCCGTAGAATCCTGTTCGGCTGGCGGTCAGCAGCACCACCAAACCTGCAGACTGGCTGTCCGGCCTCTCGGGATCTCTCCAAATGGAGAAAATCAAATTTGCCATCCGAGGGTCAGACGACGGCTTCCACAGAACGTGGGAGCCATTCACCCAATTGTTCCGGGACCTGTTTGTGGCCAACGGACATGCAGAAGAATAGCCAGGTAGCCAAGAATCAGGGGAAAGTAGCCAAAGCATGAAAGGGAGAGATAGACCGGGAGAGGGGGGTGGAACAGCTAAGCCTAAGAGGAAAGAAAGGCGAACCACAGGAGGGGGGGGGGGGAGCAAGAGGGAAGAGATAGGGAACAATAGAGGAGAACCAGGGAGGTGGGGGGGGGGGGGGGAGGCAGGGAAATGATAGCTGGAAGGAGGGCATGGGAAACGATAACAAACTTAGCATCTACAGGAACAGAGAAGAAGGAGAATCCAGGCAAAAGACGGGACGAACGGCTGAAGCGGAGGTGAGTGCGAGACTACAACGGCAGCGAAACCTGTCCGGGAAAAGCAAGTGACAACACCAACACCTGATCCACTCAAGTATTTCCCATTCTAATTGTTTCTCCGGCACCCAAATGTATACCTACCTCCCCAGCCCCCAGTCTCCGCTCTCCACCCCCCCCACCCCCCAAACAGATGCCTACTTATGTGTTGTAAATAATATTACCAATTGTACAGAGTTGCTGCTGTTGAGCTGATGAATAATACCCTACCAGTTACTTTATTTTATCTTTTATTTCTTTTTTATTATAACTTTTTTTTGGTATGTTTGTGTGTGCCCTTCTCTTCTATATATACATATATGTCTTATTCTGTGTACATAACGATAAATATACTTTGTTCAAAAACCCAATAAAAAACATTTATACAAAAAAGAATTAGCCAATTTGGTTCCATGCTGCCATACTCATTGAATTCTAAGGGTGTTAATTTTGCTACAAATGTATTATGTCAGATTTCATCAGTTCCCACATAACACCTGAATTGCAGGCAATAGGTCTCAACTGGCCGATGATTCTGCTCAAATAATACTCCTTTTAGAACTATTTATGCACTTACAGTTGTCGTTTGCTTCACGTCCTTCCTTCTCCACACTGAATTCCTACCCTTACCAAATTCCTGTTGCCACTCTCTGGATTTCCCCAGCTGCCAAAATCGCCCACTCCATTGTTATTGATCTCTGCTGGGAAGTGAACCGACATAGTCAAGCTCAAAACAACGCTGTGATAATCTTTAGGGGAAGACCTTTACTCAGTTTGTAGCACCCTCCCCTCTTTGCCAGAAGATTGTGGAGTTAAGTCCCCTCAAGAGACTTTGCCCATCGTCCCTTGCCTTGACATTCAATGGATTTACCATTGCTGAATCCCTCACAATCAACATCCATTGGACTAGCCAAATTAATACTGTGGTTACCAGAGCAGATTAAAAGCTAGGAATCCTACTGCAAGTAACTCATCTGATTCCCCCCAAAGCCTGTCCACCATCAACAAGGCACAAGTCGGGAGTGTAAAGGAATACTCTCCACTTGCCTGGATAAGTGCAGCCCCAACAACTCTCAAGACGTTCGACACCGTCCAGGACAAAGCAGCCCGCTTCATTGCTACCCCTTCCACAAAAATTCAATCCCTCCACCACTGACAAACAGTATCTGATCTACAAACTGCACTGCAGTAGCTCACCAAGGTTCCTTCGAAAGCACCTTCCAAACCCACGATCACTATCATCAAGAAGGACAAGAGCAGTAGATACCTAGGAACCCCACCACCTAGAGGTTCCCCTCCAAGTCAGTCGCCACCCCAACTTGGAAATAAATCAATTCTCCTTCAGTGCCGCTGGGTCAAAATCCTGGCACTCCCTCCCTAACAGCACTGTGGGTGTACCTGCACCTCAGGGACTTCAGAGGTTCAAGAAGGCAGCTCACCACCACCGTCTGAAGGGTAACTAGGGATGGGAAATAAATGTTGGCCTAATCAGCTACATTCCATGAATGAGTTCAAAAAATTTATCTTAGCTGATACTTCAGTGCAACGCATTGGAATTATAGCAAAGTCCTCTCACTCTCAGATGGGCAGACAATACGCATGGCATTATCTGAAGAAAAGCAGCAGGATTCTCCCTGGTATACTGGTGAACGTTTATCCATCAAACAATGTCACAACAAACAGATTATCTGTTTTTCCTAATCTTTTTGCTGATTGTGAGATCTTGCTGTATGTCATCTCCAGTGACAGAATATCATATTTATATCTTTAAATATGGACTCTGGGTTCATATAGAATCTTCTAGAATTGTCTGTTTTGTGCCAAGAGTCAGTTGACCTTTTCTTATTCAACATGGACTAATAATAATAATCTCTACTTGTGTCACAAGTAGGCTTACATTAGCAGTGCAATGAAATTACTGTGAAAAGCCTCTAGCCACCAGTGCATGTTCGGGTATACAGAGGGAGAATTCAGAATGTCAAAATCACCCAACAGCACGTCTTTTGGGACTTGTGGGAAGAAACCAGAGCATCCAGAGGAAGCCCACGCAGACACAGGGAGAACGTGCAGACTCCAGACAGACAGTGGCCCAAGCCGGGAATCGAACCCGTGTCCCTGGCGTTGTGAAGCAACAGTGCTGACCATGACTATCTCTAATTCTCATAAGATGACTTGTTTCACTAACCATGGTTGAGGACCACCCCCTTGAAACAACATCCAATCAGAACCTATCTGTGGAATTTACATTTTCTGTTGGAGATTCAACAAAAACCCAAGTCCAGACTCCCTCTCCAATTTGAACTTTTAAAAATGAGAGCTGAGCAGAAATCTTCACCCTAAGTGTCATGGAAAGAACCCATTGGTTATCTCCATTGAACAGCAATGGCTTTCAGTTAAGCCCGTCCAGGTGAACATGTGATTGGTGATGGCGGCTTTTTATCTAAAGACCTAGAAAATATTTGGCAGTTTGCAAGAGCAGACCGTAGGCTGCAAGAATGCAGATGCAGTATATTGTGGATAAATGTGAGCTTATCCACTTTGGTAGCAAAAATAAGAAGGCAGATAAATATTTGAATGGGTGTAAATTGAGAGAAGTGGATATTCAGCGAGACCTTTGTGTCCTCGTGCAGCAGTCGATGAAAGTAAGCGCGCAGGGTGCAGCAGGCAGTAAAGAAGGCAAATGGCATTTATGAAAAATGAAAATCGCTTATTGTCACGAGTAGGCTTCAAATGAAGTTACTGTGAAAATCCCCTAGTCGCCACATTCCAGCGCCTGTTCGGGGAGGCCGGTATGAGAATTGAACCCGCGTTGCTGGCCTAGTTCTATATTACAAGCCAGCTATTTAGCCCACTGTGCTAAACCAGCCTCTTCTGGAGTATTGTGTGCAGAACGACAGTGACGTTTAAGGGGCATCTTGACAAATACATGAATAGGATGGGAGTAATGGGATACGGACCCCCGAAGTGTAGAAGATTTTAGTTTAGACAGGCAACATGGTCGGCGCAGGCTTGGAGGGCTGATGGGCCTGTTCCTGGACTGTACTTTTCTTTGTTCTTAGTTCTTTGTTCTATTGGTGTCCCTATCTGAAGAAGGATGTCCTTGTTGTGGAGAGAGTGCAGCAAAGGTTTACCAGGCTGATTCTGTGGGATGGGGGGACTGCCATATGAGGAGAGACTAAGTCATTTAGGATTATATTAATTGGAGTTCAGAAGAGTGAGAGGGGATCTCATAGAAACTTACAAAATTTTAACAGAATTAGGGTAGATTCAGAAAGAATGTTTCCGATAGTGGGAGAGTCCAGAACAAGGGTCATGGTTTGAGGATAAGGGGTAAACCTTTTAGGGCTGAGGAGAAGTTTCTTCACCCAAAGGGTGGTGATTCTGTGGAATTTGCCATCTCAGAAAATAGGCAAGGCCAAAATGTTGTGTAATTTCAAGACGAAATTAGATATACTTCTTGGGGTTAAAGGGATCAAGGGGTTTGGGGGAAGGCGGGAGCAGGGGATTGAACTTAATAATCAACCATGATCATAATAAATGGTGAAGCAGGCTCTAAGGCCTTCTCCTGCTTCTATTTTTTCTGTTTTCCTATGTTTCTAAGCACAGCAGCATCAAGGCTATGCTGTCTCTGCCTTTCAGAAACTGTGATGTGGAGATGCCGGTGTCGGACTGGGATGAGCAGAGTAAGAAGTCTGACAACACAGGTTAAAGTCCAACAGGTTTGTTTCAAATCACTAGCATTCGGAGCACTGCTCTTTCCTCGGATGAACGGACATCGCGCGACAATCGGCAGGCATGAATGTTCCCTTCCAGTCGGGGAACACTTCAGCAGTCAAGGGCATTCAGCCTCTGATCTTCGGGTAAGCGTTCTCCAAGGCGGCCTTCAGGACGTGCGACAATGCAGAATCACCAAGCAGAAACTTATAGCCAAGTTCCGTACGGCCTCAACCGGGACCTTGGATTCATGTTGCATTACATTGATCCCCCACCATCTGGCGTGGGCTTGCGAATCCTACCACCTGTCGTGGCTTGAGACAATTCACATTTCTTTAACCTGGGGTTACCACTATCTCTGGATCTGTAAAGGCTTAATTACCTGCAAATGCTCGCATGCAAAGCATTGTCTTGCATCTTTGACTTTGTCTATATATATGTTTCTGGAACATACCTCTTCATTCACCTGAGGAAGGAGCAGTGCTCCGAAAGCTAGTGATTTGAAACAAACCTGTTGGACTTTAAGAAACTGGAGATTGTAAAGACTTTAAATCGCCTCCCAGCCTGATTCCAAATTTCAAACCCATCTGTAGAGAAATTGGACCTCCTGATATAAACTGCATGAGTGCCTTACCACAAGACCTTCAGAATATTCATCCCTTCAAAGGAATCCCACAATAATTCTGATTCCGACTCCAACTATCTAAAATACAGTCCAGTGTGGAAAATACTTGCTTTATCACTGGACAGGTCAATCGTTAACCATCCTTTTGTGTTAGTTCTTGCAGAAGTGTGCTTTCATAGGATCACAGAATTTTCAGTGCAGAAGGAGGCCATTCGACCCATCGAGTCTGCTCCGGCCCTTGGAAAGAGCACCCTATTTAAGCCCACACCTCTACCCTATCCCTGTAACCCCAACTAACCTTTATGGACACTAAGGGCAATTTAGCGTGACCAATAAACCTAACCTGCACATCTTTAGGCTCTGGGAGGAAACCGGAGCACCCGGAGGAAACCCACGCAGACACGGGGAGAACGTGCAGACTCCACACAGACAGTGACCCAAACCGGGAATCGAACTTGGGACCCTGGAGCTGTGAAGCAAGTGCTAACCACTCTGCTAGCATGCCACTTTCTTCTTCAACTGTATTTTTCACATGTGTTTGATGTGATGTTTAGATATTTTGGGGTGAGTGCATCAATAAATAATCCACTTTTATTTAAATCCGTCAAAGTCTACTGCAGATACTTTTAAATTGACCTTATCAAAAATCCACTGTTTACGGATTTTAAGGGAGGGGAATTTAGGGGTTTCAATTTATTTTTCCTCCCCTTTCAGTAATGTGGACTAATTACGACTGCTGCATTTCCCATCATTGCTACAATGACTGCACTCCAAAGAGGTATGCCATTGTCTTGGAAGCATTTGGGAATGTCATGAAGTCATGGAGGGTATGATATAAATGCAAGTTCTTTCTTTTCTTTCTGATGTTCATGGAGGATAAATACTAATTTGCGCAAGATGCTGAAGAACTTGAGTCCATGATAGCATAGTCCAACAAGGTCAGTGACAGCAGAGGGCAAGTAAAATTGGAAACAAGAAATTATTCAATCGTTTCCTCTCCAAACTCCGTTGAAGCTTTACTTCAACCATCCCCTGTTGCTGCAATCCAGTGTAATAAGGGCTGACTCATACACATTTTATACCAAGTCGGATATAATTCAAAGATATTGCATAAGTTCAAAAGCATGAGTCTTTCATCACTTCAAAGTTTAAGGCAGGCTGCAAAGTTCATGTTGAAAAAATATTACAGATTCATTACGGTATCATTAGTGTCAAGCAAGTGCCTCAGGCCCAGGGGATAAGATTCAATTCCTTTCATTTTACAGTCTTCACAGGGCTGCAAGAGAATGGAAGGGATCAAAATCATCCTTGATCTTCAGAAATGATAAATTCCAAAAGAAAGTAGAGGTCAGCTTTTCCAAAGAGTTGAAGAATAACCATTAACTTTTAATACCTTATCATCCAGACATCAACATTCAGTTCTGCAGCAAGTTACCAATGGCAAAAATGTATCAATGTTCATGAAATAATCTCCATCAATCTTGTCCTTCGTAAAGTTACCGTTCATGATTGCTGCAATAGGGCAGCACGGTAGCTCAGTGGGTTAGCCCTGCAGCCTCACAGAGCTGAGGTCCCAGGTTCGATCCCGGCTCTGGGTCACTGTCCATGTGGAGTTTGCACATTCTCCCCGTGTTTGCGTGGGTTTTGCCCCCACAACCCAAAGAAATGCAGGCTAGGTGGATTGGCCACACTAAATTGCCCCTTAATTGGAAAAAACGAATTGGGTACTCTAAATTTAAAAAAATAAAATAAATGATTGTTGCAAGAATAATTAAATCTTCACCGGTACCAAGTGAATGCCTTGTTTGAAACATAGCTGGCATTGGGTTCACAACATGGTTCAGTCATAGAGGTTTACAGCATGTAAACAGGCCCTTCGGCCCAACCTGTCCATGCCGTCCATCCCTCTATATTGTCATGGGAATGTCACTTTAAGAAATGTTTGTGCTCAAGTGGCTGCAATGATGTCAGAGTGTGGGTAGAGCTGAGCTCTGGCTCTGCTTTTTAGTTTCGCTTTGAGGAAAAGCTTGGCTGTGTCTGTGTTTTTTAGTTTCGTTTTTAGTGTTGGAACTGCAGCCAGCCAAAGAAGGTGTAATTTTGATCTCTCTGCAATCTAAAGACTATCTCTAGATTATTTGGTGAATTCAGAGTGATAACTGCTCTCAGTACATAATTTAAACCCGATGTGCTCTTTTAATCGGGTTTTTTGGTCTCATGGATATTGTATAATTGGAACAGCATTTCCCAGATCGATATCATGTATAGCCATTTTAGTACTTCCCAACTTATCTCCACAAACTTGCGCATGTGATATCAATAACTCTTTCAGGTCAGTCCGTTTTTCCTCTGGAAGGTAACGCAACAATTTATCCCAATTTTTAAGAACATCCTTGTTTTCCAATTTAATTTGAGTTATGTCAAATTCACAGTCATCTGGATTTGGTTCGTCACTTTGAGTTAAAATCATTAAAACCTCCTCGTTTTGCTCTCCTTCACTTTCAAAGTACCTTTTAAGCATATTCACGTGACACACGCGGTGAGGTTTCCTTCTATCCGGCGATCTTACCTCATAACTCCCTCACGTAATTTCCTTTCAATCTGATAATGTCCACAAAACCTTGCTTTTAAAGTTTCACCTACCACTGGCAACAATATGAAAACCTTATCTCCACAGGCAAAACTACGAACTTTGGATTTCTTGTCCACTAACCGTTTCATCACATGTTGTGTGACTTTTAAGTGCTGTCCAGCCAATTAACCTGCTCTATTTTATCGTTCCCTAAAATTTGACACGTAATCCAATAATGGAAGTTCCGACTGCTCACTCACCAATTTTTTCTTAATCAATCTAAGTGGTCCTCTCACCTCATGACCAAAAAGTAGTTCAAAAGGACTGAATTTGGTTGACTCATTAGGTGCATCTCTAATTGCAAACAGTACGAATGGAACTCCTTTAACCCAATCCTCTGGATAATCTTGACAATAAGCCCTCAACATTGTCTTTAATGTCTGATGACACCTTTCTAATGCTCCCTGCAATTCTGGATGGTACGCAGTTGATTTAAATTGTTTTATTCCTAAACTATCCATAACTTCTTTGAATAACTTTGAGGTAAAATTTGATCCTTGATCCGATTGTATTTCTGTGGGTAGTCCATATCTAGTAAAGAATTTAAGTAACTCATCCACAATCTTTTTAGCTGTAATATTGCGGACTGGAATGCTCTCTGGAAACATGGTAGACATATCCATTATCGTCAAAAGAGATTGATTCCCATTTTTTGTTTAAGGAAGCGGTCCTACGCAATCAATTAAGACCCTTGTAAAAGGTTCCTCAAATGCTGGAATGGGTATTAAGGGCACTGGTTTTATCACTGCTTGAGGTTTCCTATCACTTGACATGTGTGACATGATCGACAAAGTTTAACCACATTTTTATGTAGTCCAGGCCAATAAAAATGTTTTTGGATTGTAGCTTGAGTTTTCCTTACTCCCAAATGACCTCCTACTGGTACCTCATGTGCTACTCGCAACACCTCCTTTCTATACCCTACCGGCAATACCAATTGATGAACTTCTGCCCACTTTTCATCCACTTGCATATGTAAAGCTCTCCATTTTCTCATCAAGATATCACTTTTACGGTAATAACACTCTGGTATACACACAGATTCCTCTTCCGCGTATGCTTTCTGATGCATCCGGTTTATTTCTACACCTTTTTGTTGTAACTCTGCCAATTTTCCTGAACTAAATATATCCGCCTCATCCTCCACCTTTTCTTTTCCTACCATCTGATCAAAAATCGTTTCTGATAATGGCACTTCACCTTTATCATCACTCTCTGATTTCTCCTCTTGTCTTAACCAGTGACTTTGTGACCTTGTTACTACTCAATTCCGAAAAATCCCAGGATTTTCATCCTTCAACACTTCAGTTGTCTGATTATCTACTGGCTTATCAACCACAGTAGGCATCAATCCCACCTGCGATCCAGCTATATCATTACCCAAGGTAAACTGTATTCCTGGACAAGATAGTTTCTCTATTACTCCTACTACTACTTCACCACTCTGAGTGGACTTTCCAACCTTACCTTATATAATGGAACACTACTCTTCTCACCCTAAATTCCACAAATTACCACCTTTTCTGGCAATATTCCTTCCAAACTACCAATCAAAGATTGACTATCTCCCGTATCTCTTAAATTGTGACTGCTTTACCTGCTCCTCCTGACAAACATTAGTAAACTTTACCCCACACAAGTAAATTCTTTAAAGAGATCTGGCACCTTCTTATCAATCACCTCTTGATCAGGCTGCACAATCTTTTGCACCGTCTTCTCTTCAGTTGGGCTTTCTTTACCACTTTAACAAACCTCACTGTCTTATCCTGTTTTACCATATCAGCCTTCTCAGTGCTTTTCTTCTACCACCAACATTGTGACTTTACATGGCCTAGTTTTTCCAGTGAAAACATTTTAAACTTTTCATGTCTCTTCCTCCTTCCTGTATTTCCTTTTTAATCTGAGGTACATTCTCCTTATTATCTCCCATCAGATCACCTGTACCTTTACCACTTGAGAATTTCTCTCATTTCCCCAGTTTCTATCCCTCACAGGCTGAAACTGATGTTAGAAACCAAACTTTGATTTATGAACTAATTCATAATCATCTGCCATTTTTGCTGCTAATCTCGCTGTTGTAACCCTCTGCTCTTCCACATGAGTTCTCACTACATCAGGAATTGAATTTTTAAACTCCTCCAAAAGTATAATTCTCTGAGAGCTTCATATATTTGGTCTATTTTCAAAGCCCTTATCCGCCTATCAAAATTACTCTGTTTGATCTTTTCAGACTCCATGTATGTTTGACCAAATTCTTTCCATACATTTCTGAACCTTTGTCTGTAGGCTTCAGGCACTAGTTCATATGCACAAGATGGATTTTTTCACCTCCTCATACATCACAGATACCTCCTCTGATAGTGATGCAAACACCTCACTAGCTCTACCTACCAACTTTGTTTGAATCAGTAATACCCAAATCTCCTGTGGCCATTTCATTTGTTTAGCTCCCTTCACAACTGAAATGAAAAAGGCTTCTACCTCATTCTCATCAAACCTTGGCAATGTGTGGACATACTTAAATAGATCCCCACCAAGCCTTCGACTATGAAGCTCTTTTGCTTCATCCTCATCACTATTCACCAACTGTACGTGTTTATTTCCATCCGCCAATTTTAACTGACTGTCATATTTCATGGCCATTTTCCGAAGTTCAAACTCTCTCTCTCTTTCCCCGTCCTCTCTCTCTCTTTCCTTTTCCTCTCCTTCTCTTTCTCTCTCTCTCTCTTTCTTCTTCCCTGATCTGTATTTCCCTTTCTTTTTATTTTTGTTCTTCTCTGGCCATTCTTTCTTTTCTCCTTTCTTCTCTCTCCTATTCTTTTTCCTCTCTATCTGTATCTCTCTCTTTTTCTTTTTCCCTGATCTGTATCTTCCTTTCTCTCTCTTTTTGTTCTCTGAGGGCTACTCTTTCTTTTTCTCTCATTTCATACTCAAGCTGCTTTAATTATTTTTCATGTTCAAGTTGCTTGATTTGTTACTGAAGTTTTGCCTTTTCGAATGCGTCAGACTGTATCTCAGGCAATTTTCACCGCTCAGCTACCGCCGTAAGTACCTCATCTTTTCGAACAGATAATGTTAAATGCAATGTATTTGCCAAATCTAACAGCCTGTTTTTAGTCTCTGTCCGTAGGGTACTGCGTGTGACCATCTCCAACGCCAAAAACTTCTGAGCCTCTGAAAGAGCCATTGTCCACAACACACTCTACTTAAACTGAAATACCACACCTGAAAAGCTACCA
This sequence comes from Scyliorhinus canicula, assembly GCF_902713615.1. Lineage (NCBI taxonomy): Eukaryota > Metazoa > Chordata > Chondrichthyes > Carcharhiniformes > Scyliorhinidae > Scyliorhinus > Scyliorhinus canicula. The sequence continues at coordinate 55,416,875 of NC_052158.1, read as the reverse complement.
CAATATGCTCACCCCTCACTGTCTTTAAGTTCACAAAGCCAACCCAATAGATAGACTTTTATCCCCTTGAGCCCCCAATTTGTTATCGGCCAGGGTTTAGAGAACTCCAAAGTATATCATGGAGATCACCAAACCCACAACTTTTACTAGATTGTGGTATGGGGAGCACAAGGCTCACTCTACAGGTGTGGTGCAGTAGAAATCTAAAAGTATTTTTTAAAGCAAAACCATGTTTATTCGATGAGCTCAGTTAATCTTTTTAAAACATACAGTGAACATCTTCGCAACCATCCATTCAAATACAAACCCCAAAGAGTACAACACTCAAAGTAATCCTTAAATTTTCCTTTTAACATCCATAAGATGAAAAAAAACCTTTTAAAAGAAGCACATCAGGTTTAAATTCTGTACTGAAAGCAGTTATCACTCACTCTATATTCACCAAATGATCGAGAGATAGTCTTGCAGAGAGATCAAAATTACACCTTCTTCGGCTGGCTGCAGTTCCAAAACTAAAACAAAAACAAAAAACACAGACACACCCAAGCTTCTCCTCAAAGCGAAACTAAAAAACAGAGCCTGAGCTCAGCTCCACCCACACTCTGACATCACTGCAGCCACTTGAGCAGACAAACATTTCTTAAAGTGACATTCCCATGACAATACCCATCTTACCCATTTTACTGTCTAAATGTTTTTTTTTAAAATTCTACCCACATCTACCATTGCCTCTGGCAGCTCATTCTAGACACACACCACCCTATGTGTGAACAAATTGCCACTTTAAACCCTTTCGTATCTCTCCCTTCTCACCATAAACCTATGTCCTCTAGTTTTAGACTTCCCTACCTTTGGGAAAAGGTGTTGACTATCTATCTTATTGTTTCCCCACATAATTTTATAGACCTCTATAAGTAGATCCCTAAGCCTCCTACACTCCAGGAAAAAAGTCCCAATCCATCCAGCCTCTTCTTATAACTCAAACCATCAAGTCCCAGTAGCATCAAGTAAATCTTTTCTGCACTCTTTCTAGTTTAATAATATATTTTCTATAATAGGGTGACCAGAACTGTACACAGTATTCCAGATGTGGCCTTACTAATGCCTTGTAGAACTTCAACAAGATGTCCTAACTCCGATATTCAATGTTCTGACAAATGAAGCCAAACATGGTGAATGCCTTCTTCACCACCCTGTCTACTTGTGACTCCACTTTCGACTCCACTTTCAAGGAGCTATGAACCTGTACTCATAGATCTCTTTTTTCTGTAACTCTCCACTACACCCCACCATTAACTGAGTAGGTCTTACCCCAATTCAATCTAGCATCATCTCACATTTATCTAAAATAAACTCCATTGGTCCACCTACCCAATTGATCACGACCCCGTTGCAATCCTAGATAACCTTTTTCACTATCCACTATGCCACCAAACTTGGTGTCATCTCCAAACTTACTAACCATGCCTCCTAAATTCTCACCCAACTTATTATTAATATAAATAACAAATAACAGTGGACCCAGCATTGGCCCCTGAGGCACACTGCTGGTCAAAGGCCTCCAGTTTGAAAACCAACGTTCTACAACCACCAATTGGCTACCTCGCCCCGGATCCGTGAGATTTAACCTTGTGCACCAACTGTTTGCACTGAGTGCTGAATTTGGGTCCATTGGAGTGCTTTAGTGAGAGTTTGGTGACTGAGGGAGTTATGTGAGGAGGGAGCAAGGTCCTCCTTTCATTTCATTTCCTCAAAGAGCGAGAAGGGAGCCTGGAATTTACAGAGAGTGCAGCTGACTGGGAGGAGAGTGGGAGGGCGGAGCTCCAGTTGGTCCACAGGGTAGCTATATTCTGTAAGGTAAGAGTTGTTTGTTTTGGGGTTTTTTAATTTGAGTTTTTTTAATTTTAAATTTTTCTTTTAATTTTATTTTTGTGTCTGTCGTTTTTTTTGGGGAGGGCAGCAAGCTTTCATTTTTCAGAATCAACAAATTTTTGAGGGTTCATTTGGGAGAGAAGCAGCAGTATAAGGGCCTAACGGGTGTTTAATCTTTCTTTTTTTTGCCCCTTTAAATCTCTTTGTGAATTCAGATCAGAGGGCAGTTGCATGCTCGTCCTGTAGGATGTGGGTGGTCAGGGATACCACCGGTGTCCCCGCTGGCTGTACCTGCGGGAAGTGCACCCACCTCCAGCTCCTCAGAGACCGCGTTAGGGAACTTCGGATCATCGGGGAGGCAGAGGGGGTGATAGAGATAAGTTACGGGAAGGGAGCGACACCCAAGGTACAGGACAAGAGTAGCTGGGTTACAGTCAGGGGAAGGAAAACGAACAGGCAGACAATGCAGGGATCCCTCGTGGCCGTTCCCCTTCAAAACAAGTATACTGTTTTGGATGCTGTTGGGGGGGGGGGGGGGTGACCTACCGTGGGAAAGCCCTAGTGGCCAGGTCTCTGGCACTGAGTCTGGCTCTGTGGCTCAGACGGAAAGGGGGGAGAATAGAAGAGCAATAGTGATAGGAGACTCAATGGTTACTTGAATGGATCGGAGATTCTGTGGTCGCGAGCGAGACTCCCGGAAGGAATGTTGTCTCCCGGGTGCCAGGGCCAGGATTTCTTGGATCGAGTCTACAGGATTCTTCAGGGGGAGGATGAGCAACCAGAAGTCGTGGTGCACATAGGCACCAACGACATAGAGAAGAAAAGGCATGAGGTTATAAAAAGTGATTTTAGGGAGTTAGGTTGGAAGCTAAAGAGCAGGACAAGCAGAGTAGAGATCTCAGGATTGCTACCGGTGCCACGTGCAAGTGAGGGAAGGAACAGTGAGCGAGTGCAGCTAAACACGTGGCTACAGGGCTGGTGCAGGAGGGAAGGCTTCAGATATGTGGATCATTGGGATATCTTCTGAGAAAGGTGGGACTTGTACATGAAGGACGGATTGCACCTAAACAGGAGGGGCACCAATATCCTGGGTGGGAGGCTCTTTGGTAGGGTTTAAACTAGTTTGACAGGGGGATGGGAACCATAGCTACGGATCAGAGCGTGAGTCTGAGGAATTAGAGATGGAAAACACAGAAATGGCAGAGGCGTTGAACACGTATTTTGTGCCTCTTCACTGTAGAAGATCAGAAAACATCCCCAAATTACTTAAAATTAATATAATAATCTTTATTAGTGTCACATGTAGGCTGACATTAACACTGCAAAGAAGTTACTGTGAAAATTCCCTAGTTGCCACACTCCAGCGCCTGTTCGGGTACACAAAGGGAGAATTTAGAATGTCCAATTCACCTAACCAGCACGTCAGGGACTTGTGGGAGGAAACCGAAGCACCCGGAGGAAACCCATGGGTAGAATGTGCAAACTCCACATGGACAGTGACCCTAGCTGGGAATCGAACCCGAGTCCCTGGCGCTGTGAAGCAACAGTTCTAAGCATTGTGCTACCTTTAAAAGGTGAATGTGAGGGTGAACTTAAAACAATCAGCATCACTTGAGAAAATGTGTTGGCAAAACTATTAGATCTAAAGGTTGGCCAGTGCCCAGGATCAGGTGGCCTGCATCCTACGATCTTAAAAGAAGATCTTCAGAAAAGGTGGATGCACTGATTATAATCCTCCAAAACAGCTGGAAACGTTGGTGGACAACTAAACAACTCACTAGAGGAGGAAGCTCTATAAATATCTGCATCATCAATGATGGAGCAGCCCAGCATATTACTGCAAAATATAACACTGAAGACTTTGTAACAATGTTGAACCAGAAGTGCAGAGTGGATGATCCATCTTGGCTTCCTCCAGAGGTCCCCAGATGTTAGGTCTTCAGCCAATTCGATTTGATCCGCGTGATATCAAGAAATGGCTGAAGGCACTGGAAACTGAAAAGGCTATGGGCCCCTACAATATTCTGGCAATTGTACTGAAGACTTGTGCTCCAGAACTTGCCGTGCCCCAAGCCAAGCTCTTCTAGTATGGTTGCAACACTGGCATCGACCCCGGCAATGGGGAAAGTTTTCCAGGTATGTCCTGTCCACTCAAAGTAAAAAAAATCCAACTCGGCCAATTGCCTCCCTATTTGTTTTTCCTTGATCATCAGTGAAGTGATGGTAAGGGTCATCAACAGTGGTAGAACTGGTACATACAACTGGTACTTGCTTAGTAATAGCCTGCTCACTGAAAATCAGTTTGAGTTCAGCCGGGTCACCTAGCTGACACTCAGCTCAAACATGAAAAAAGAGCTGATTCCAGAGGTGAGGTGAGAGTGATTAAGTGTGGCATCAAAGAGCCCTATAACATCTGGAACCAATGGCAATCAGTGGGGAAAACCCTCCGCTGATTGGAACCATAGCTAGCACAAAGGAAGATGTTTATGGTTGTTGGACATCAATTATTTGTCTCAGGACATCAGTGCCGGAGTTCCTCAGAGTATAGCCCAACCATCTTCAGCTGCTTCATCAATAACGTTCCTTCTCTCATCAGGTCAGAAGTGGGATGCTCATTGATGATTACACAAAGTTAACCACCATTTGCGACTTCTCAGATAGTGAAGCAGTCCATGTCCAAATGCAGCAATACTGGTACAATATCCAGACTTGGGCTGATAAGTGGCAAATCACATTCACGTCACACAAGTGGCTGGCAATGACAATCTCCACTAAGAAAATCTAACAATCACCTCTTGACGTTCAATGGCATTACCATAACTGAATCCTCCACTATCAACATCCTGGGGTTTGCAATTGACAAGAAACTGAACTGGACTAGACATATAAATACTGTGGGTGCAAGAGCAGGTCAGAGGCTAGGAATCCTGCAGCAAATAGCTCGCCTCCTGATTCCCCAAAGCCTGTTCATGGTGTACAAGGCGAAAGTCAGGAATGCAATAGAATACTCTCCACTTGCAGCTCCAACAAAATTGAAGAATCTCAACACCATCATGGATGATACCTAAACATTCAATAAAGGAGAAAAGACAGAAAGCAGGGAAATGGAGGACAGTTAGGGCGGAATTCTCCGCACCCGCGAAAAATCGCGAAGTTGGCGTCAAAAACGGGCGCGTTTGACGACGGTCGGGAAGGGTCCATTTCCCGACGTATTCACGTCCGGGAAATGGGCTAGGAACGCGGCCACGTCAATCACGTGCGCGATGACGACGGAACGCAGCGACGATACGATCACGCCCACGTGACGCCGCCCGACGCCGTAAAAAGGCGCGGGCGAGCACAGAATCTGTAGGCCATGATGTCGGAGCCCAGGAGAGCTGCACCTCGTTTTGTTGAAGCAGATGTGGAAACGCTGCTCGATGCTGTCGAGCAGAGGAGGGGCATCATCGGCCTGCGGAGAGGGCATCGCCAACCTGCCAGCGCGGTGCGCCAGGCCTGGCGTGAGGTAGGTGCTGCCGTCAGTGCTGTGGGGCAGACCCCTCGTTCAGCAGAGCAGTGCTGAAAAAAGCTTCACGACCTCACCAGGGCTGCCAGGGTAAGTGCCAAGAAGGTGCCCCCGGTCACAACCATCCCTCCCCCTTAACTTAATCACCCACCTCCCCCCCTGGCACGGGGGGTGGAGGGGGATTGGGGCAGAGTTAGTTGAGGGTGGTTCACAAAGTTGTCACAGACCCAGCGCTCTGGCCCCCGTGGAGAGATGCAATTGTCTTATGACAACTTGACCCCCAAACTGTGCCAGTATCTGAACGGACTGCTGATACCTGCCGTATTGTAATGATCTACCTATGTACCCTCCCCCACCAGGCCAAGTCCGCTCACAACACCCGTGAGCGGCACCAGACTGAAGGGGGTTCGCCCAACCTGCACCCCCTCACCACCTTTGAGCAGAGGGCACTGGACCTTGTTGGGGGGTCTGGCACCCGGGATGTCGCACTATGCGAGGTTGGCGGAGCTGCAACAAGTGAGACAACCCTCCTTGACAAACACCCACCCCTCCCCCATCCTCTGTCCCTTCACACACCCTGCCCACTGGGATACCTCCCCATCCTCTGTCCCATCACACGCCCTGCCCACTTGGACACCTCCCCCATCCTCTGTCCCATCACACACCCTGCCCACTGGGATACCTCCCCCATCCTCTGTCCCTTCACACACCCTGCCCACTGGGATACGCCCCCCATCCTCTGTCCCTTCACACGCTGCCCACTGGAACCATCCAGCGGCCTGCCGAGCAAATCTAAATAACCCGTCTCATTCTCTTCCCTAGGACGTGATGCCGAACGACCAGGGCCGTCTGGCTGCAGACGGACACAGGCATCTGCCCCCACCTCACCTGGGGCCGAACGACAGAGGGTGCCCGATCAGCGGGGAGTCCCATCCTCCCCAACCCAATCTGCGGAGCAGGACGCCCAGAGGGTGGCGAGACCACAAGCCACGGAAATGGCCAGCGATAACCCTCCGGACTCTGAGCGGCCCCACACCATAGAGGAGGCACTAAATTACGACAACATCGGGCTTGCGGCACTGCTATCTGCCACAACATCCATCATCCCAGAGACACTCACCCCGGCGGCCCTATTTAGTGATGAGGCTCCTGGGTCACAGTCTGGTTCGCACATCACAGCTGAGCAGGTACAGCAGGTGGAGGTCGGAGCAACCGAGGGCCCGGACTCGCGGAGGCCAGACCAGGCCCAGCATGCAGCTGGCTCCCAGACGTTTTCGGAGTTCCTGGAGTTTCTCAACCCACCTGCACAGCCGATGCCTCAAGAAACCCAGGGAAACAATGACGGGATGAGGGCTTCCTTCCAGACTCTGCAGACGCTGTTAGAGGAGTCGAACTGTGTCCACGAGCAGGGAGTGGTGCCGCTCATGGCAGAGACCCAGGCCGACACCGCACGGGTGGCATCCGCGGTGGAGGCAATGGGTCAGGATATGCAAGGCGTTGGGGTTAATGTGCACGCATCATCCTCGGCCCTGGACAGGGTTGCCCTCTCACAGGCAGCAATGTGCCAGAGGCAAAACGACATTACCGGCGCCCTGCAGGCCTTGGCCCAGTCTCACCAGGTCATGGCCCAGTCGCAGCAGTCAGTCGCCGAGAGCATCAACCGCCTGACACATGTGCTGGATGGCGTCGTGCACACACAGGTTGAGGTCGCACAGTTCCTGGCGGGAATGTCTAACTCCCTGGACTCCGTGTCTGCAAACCTTCGGATCCTGGTCGATACCATTGCAGGCCTCCAGGACTGGCATCGCCAGGTGTCGGTGGTGCGACGGGGCACCTCCCCGCTCGCATCTCTGTCCCAAAGTGAGGCCTAGGGGCCACCGGGCTCCCCGAGGGACGAGGAGGTTTCGGGGCCCGTCCCATTAACTCCATCACGGGACGTCCAGGAATTCTCGGCCTCCCCCGTCCCATCCCTGGTGCATCGGGTGGGCAGCAGGCAGAGCAGGGTGGCACAATGTCACCCGAGACGCCCGCAGAGCAGCCTGGCCCATCAAGGCCGGGTCGCCCCAGGAAACGCTAGGCCAAGGAGAAACGAGTCGAGGGGGGCGATTCGCAGCAGTCCTCCTCCACTTCTGCTGTATCATCTGGGGAATCACTTAGACGTAGTGGCAGGGCCCGTAAGGCAACTAAGATAGATACTGAGTAAGTTGGCACGGGTGAAGGGCACAGTTTAGTTGTAGGGGCTAGGGCACCTGTAAATAATTGTTAACATTAAACGCACTGTTCCACCTTACTTGTAATACCGTGTGATTGTTCCACAGCCACAGGAATCGTGATGGTGACCGAGTGTCGCTGTGGTTGACGAGCGGTGAAACTTCGGTGCCGGGTGTGCAGTCCCTGCCCCTCCCCCCGCCCCTCCCACAGCTAGCCCACGCGGACACGTGATAGAGTGTCCGTGACGATCTCAGCGGCCACCAAGGTGGATGGTTCAGCTATTGCCATAGGTCAGACTCTCTCTAACGATTCTGAGCTCACAGCTCTTCGCAGAGCGGGCTGTCATCATTCCACATGGCACTGATCACACCCACTGACACAACCATCAATGTTGTGTCATACCGTCTGGACTCAGTGGTAAGGGTGATGTCTAAGTGGAGCAGTGTACACTGAGAGGGGGTTGGGGGAGGGGGGGGTGGGGTTGTGGTGGTGGCAGTTGTGTGTTGACCCTCTGCACGACTAGCGATGCAGGTGGTGGTTTGGTGTTCAGCGGGGACGTCACATGCGACGCGAGAACCGTGCTGCCACCAAGGCGTCGCGTGCCCGCCGTCCTCGCCGGGTCCGTCGTGCCGCCTCCTGGACATCACCAGCACCTGGGTCGTGTCTGTGTGCTGCGCCTGCCACTCCACCAGCCTCCTCCTCCTCCCTCTCCTCCTCCTCCTCCTCCTCCTCCTCTGTGCTGGCACCACTGCCACTGGCTTCTCCCTCCGCCTCCTGCAGCAGGTCATCTCCCCTCTGCATCGCGATGTTGTGCAGCGCACAGCAGACCACTACAGTGCGAGCGACCCTGTCGGGCTGGTACTGAAGGGCCCCTCCGGAGCGGTCCAGGCACCTGAATCTCATCTTCAGGAAACCAAGGCAGCGCTCCACCACACCCCTGGTTGCTGCATGGGCCTCGTTGTATCGTGTTTCCACATTAGTCTGAGGCCTCCGTATAGGCGTCATCAGCCAAGACCTCAGCGGATAACCCCTGTCGCCTAGCAACCAGCCCCTCAGCCGGGGGGGACGTCCCTCAAACATCGCAGGGATGAATGACTGCGCCAGTATGTAGGAGTCATGCACACTCCCTGGGAACCTTGTACAGACATTCATGATCCTCATGTGGGGGTCGCATACCACCTGGATATTCATGGAGTATGTCCCCCTTCTGTTTGTGAACACGTCCCTGTCCCCTGCAGGCGGGCGCATGGGGACGTGAACACAATTGATTGCCCCCTGCACCCTCGGTATCCCGGCCACGCTGGCAAATCCACGAGCTCGTGAGTCTTGACTTGCTTGGTCCTCGGGAAAGGTGATGAATCGGTCCGCGATGGCATAGAGGGCGTCGGTCACATCCCGGATGCACCTGTGCACCGATGACTGGGAGATCCCGGAGACGTCCCCGCTCGGAGACTGGAAGGAGCCGGTAGCATAGAAGTTAAGAGCGACCGTCACCTTGATGGCAACCGGGATCGCGTGTCCTCCCCCGTTCCACGTGGGGCGAGGTGTATCACGGTCCGCCTACGCAGCCGGAGTCTCCTCCTGCAGGTGATGTCCGTCATTGTTAGGAAAGAGACCCGGACACGGTACACCCTCGGCCTTGGTTGTCGCCTCTGGCGCCGTGGCTGCACCCTCACTCTCTCCTCTTCCTCCTCCTCCTCCTCCTCACCATGCTGCTCGACGACTGGCAACTCCTTGGCCCTTCCCTCTGCTGCTGCAGCTGGCCCTGCATCCACTGCGGGTTGTGGCTGTGGATGCTGCTGCATCTCCAAATGCAGTGCAGCGGCCCCAACCACTGCGCAGAACATAGCCGTTCTGTTCACATACATTGTGCTAACCTACAGAAGGGTGGTGGGGGGCAGAGAAACGGGACATGTTAGACGGAGGTTAGTCGACACCTCGGCAGCCGCCTGCCACAGGATACCCGTGTGTCCCGGTGGCCTGGACGCGCTGCTGACACGCAGGCAGCCTAACCCCTGGTCACTTTCTGCATCCAACGGCCAGTAAACTTTGTCCTCCTCACGGGTGCGTCAGTGGCCTGTGGCCGTAAGCCACAGGGCAACCAGCGGCCTTGTCCTCGTGACCGGCACGCCATGGCACGCTGGCAGACATTTTGTTACGGGGTTGGACGGCTCACTCGCTCACTCTCTCCCTACTCCCCCCCCCACTCCCAATCCCCCCCTCCATCTCCCCTTCCGTCTCCCCCACTCCCCCCCTCCGTCTCCCCCACTGCCCTCTCTGTCTCCCCCACTGCCCTCTCCGTCTCCCCCACTCCCCCCCTCTATCTCCCCCACTCCCCCCTCCATCTCCCCCACTCCCCCCCTCCGTCTCCCCCACTCCCCCCTCCATCTCTCCCACTTCCCCCCGCTCTGGACCCCTCCCGTTCTCAGGGATACCTTCCCCGTTGTGGCCAGACTCGAGCGGTGCGCTGAGCGGTGCACTAACCTCCTGGAAGCAGTCGTCAGCCAGCACGACTGGTTGACGAACTTAAAAAGCAGGTGTGTTTCACGCCGTGTAAACAGGGCGCGATGACGTCGGGACTTCGGCCCATCCGGGCCGGTGAATAGCGGGGGGGCCAATTTGTAGCAATTCTGGTCGTGTCGGGGGCGTAATAGAGGCGTTTGGCGGGAATGGCGACTCGGTGATTTTGCGGGGTTCGGAGAATAGCGGAAGGGCGTCGGACCAGCATCACCGTAAAAATTTGCGCCACCCGCTATTCTCCGCCCCGTCGTGAGTGCGGAGAATCGCGCCCTTAGTCTTATAGCTGTTATAGGAAAATTGTTAGAATGGTAGCTACATTTGCTGATGACACCAAGATAGGGTGTAAAGTAAATTGTAAGAAGGATGTAGAGTTAGAAGCGGATTTAGACAAGTTAAATGAGAAAAAATCTGTCAGATGGAGTATAATGTGGGAAATGTGAACCTGTCCACTTTGACAGGAAGAAATGCAGAATATTATTTAAATGGAGAGAGTGGTTCAGAGGGATCTAGTTAGTATGCAGCTATAGCATCTGAGGGGGTTTAAAGCCTTCCCTGTTCCTGAGGGCAGCACAGTGGCACAGTGGTTAGCATTACTGCCTAACAGCACCAGGGACCTGGGTTCAATTCCAGCCTTGGATGACCGTCTGTGTGGAGTTTCCATGTTCTCTCCATATCTGTGTGGGTTTCCCCTGGCTGCTCCGGTTTCCTCCCACAATTAAAAGATGTGCGGGTTAGGTGGATAGCCATGATAAATCGCCCCTTAGTGTCCAAAAGGTTAGATGGGGTTACAGGGATAGGGCGGAGGAGTGGGCCGAGCTAAGGTGTTGTTTCAGAGGGTTGGTCTCCATTGTCCGAATGGCCTCCTCCTGCACGGCAGGGATTCTATGATTCTTGCACCTGCTGCCTCAGTCAGAAGTGTTGTTAACAGCAGCTGTTACTTCAAAGAAAGCCAAAACACATCACAAGGCTTTAAACCTTCCTAATCAGCAAGCAATCAGGAAAGTGAATGGAATATACAAGAGAAATCAAATATAACGGTAGAGAGGTTTTACTGCAGCTGTACAGGGAATTGGTAATCTCACATCTTGAATAGTGTCTACATTTCTGGGTAGATTCCAGTGCTGTAACTACAGGAACAGATTGGCTAAAGGTATGCTAAATATTCAGCATATGTCTTCTGTACTATTGCCAGAATATTGTCAGGGCCCAGTATCCAGTGCCTTCTGCCATTGGTTGATATCACGTGGGGTGAATTGAAATGGCACCTGTGATGGTGGGGACTTCCGGAGGATGCTGACATGGATCACTCTGTGGCACTTCTGGCTGTAGATTATTGCAAATGCTTCAGCTTTGACTCTTGCACCAATGTGCTGGGCACCTCCATCACTGTAGATGGGGATATATGTGGATCTTATCTGTTGGTTATGGAATTGCTTATCTCTGTCTATTACTTATTGCAAATGTTGTTTGGCACACAGGTAGTCCTGTGTTGTAGCTTCACCAGGTTTAACCTCATTTTTAGCAATGTCAATTGTTGTTCCTGGCATGCTCTCTTGCCAACGTTCATCATTAGCGTGGTGGTAATGGTAGAAGTTGGGGATATGCCAGGTCATGAGGTTACTGAAAGTGGCTGAGAACAATTTTGCTTTTGCTGAAGGCCCACAGCGCCTCATGGGTTGCTAGGTCAGTTCAGTATCTGTCCCATTTGACACGGCGATAGCACCGCACAACACAATGGAAGGTATCTTGAATGTGAAGACGGGAATTGATTTTAATAAGGACTGCGTGATGGTCATTCTTCTCAATACTGTCATGGCCAGATGCATTTGCGGCAGATAGCTTGGTGGGGATGAGGTGAAGTATGTTTTCCCCTCTTGTTGGTTCTCTCACCACCTGTGGAATTCCAGTCTCGTAGTCCTTTGTGACCCAGCCCAGCCTGGTCTGTACTGGTACTACAGTGCCACTCCTGGTGATGGACATTGAAGTCCCCCACCCACAGTACATTCAGTGCCCTTGACAGCCGGTGTTTCTACCATCGCTGATTGGGTTGGAGGTGGGTGGGAAGGGGTGTAATAGAACATAGAACAGTACAGCACAGAACAGGCCCTTCGGCCCTCGATGTTGTGCCGAGCCATGATCACCCTACTCAAACCCATGTATCCACCCTATACCTGTAACCCAACAACCACCCCCCCCTTAACCTTACTTTTATTAGGACACTACGGGCAATTTATCATGGCCAATCCACCTAACCCGCACATCTTTGGACTGTGGGAGGAAACCGGAGCACCCGGAGGAAACCCACGCACACAGGGGGAGGACGTGCAGACTCCACACAGACAGTGACCCAGCCGGGAATCGAACCTGGGACCCTGGAGCTGTGAAGCATTCATGCTAACCACCATGCTACCCTGCTGCCCTGTGGGGTGTGGGGGATATGAAGTAATCAGGAGGACCTTTCCTTGCCTATGTTTGAACTGATGCCATGTAACTTCATAGAGTCTAATATCGATGTTGAGGACTGCTCAAACATGAATTGTACCACTGCACCACCAGCTCTGCTGTGCCTGTGGGACAGGGCATATCCAGGAATGGTGATGGTGGTATCTGCAACATTGTTTATAAGGTATGATTCCATGAATATGATTATGTCAGGCTGTCATTGACTAGTCTGTCAGACAACTCTCCCAATTTTGGCACAAACTCCCAAATGTTAGTAAGGAGGACTTTGTAGGGTTGACAGGGCTGTGTTTGCCACTGCCATGTGGTCCATCCAGTTGCTTTGCAGTAGTTTGATACAACTGCGTGGCTAGCTAGGCCATTTCAGAGGGCATTAAAGCATCAACCATAACCAGGTAAGGACGGCAGATTTTGTTCCATCAAGGGCACTGGTGAACCAAATTGACAATAGTTTCATGGTTACCATGGTTACTTATAGTTCCAGTTTTTATTGAATTCTAATTTCACCATCTGTTGACTTGGGATTTGAACCCAGAGCATCACCCAGATCTCAGGATTACTGGTCCAGTGACAATACCACTACGCCATTGCACCCCTCCCCTCCATCATCGCGCATCACCCGCCCCCACCGCCTGTTTCAGTTGAGTAATCACTATGTAAACAATGGGAGAGAATTCAATCTTTCCGAGTTCATTCTCAGAATCTGATGGCGACCCAGATTTCACACCCTGAATATCTGTGATGACTTAAGCAACTGACAGCAAGATAGGAACCCAGGAAACGTCCAGATAGGGCAAGTGAACATATAAACATATATTTGCAAATGTCAGGGGCAGCACGGTGGCGCAGTGGTTAGCACTGCTGCCTCACGGCGGCGAGGTCCCAGATTCAATCCTGCGTCACTGTCCGTGTGGAGTTTGCACATTCTCCATGTGTCTACGTGGGTTTCGCCACCACAACCCAAAGATGTGCAGGGTAGTGGATTGGCCACGCTAAATTGCCCTTAATGTAAAAAAATGAATTGGGTACCCTAAATTTAAAAAATAAATATATATATATATATATATATATATATATAAAATATATATTTACAAATGTCCAAACTGTATACAATTGCACACCCTGTGCCACCTGTATGCCTTCAAAATGCTATTGACCTATTGCTACATCTTGATTCAGCCTCAAGATTTGTAGCTAAGGTGGAGACAGTCTGCTGACTACTCTGCTGTGATGACTTTGGTGGGTCCTCTGGTGCCCTGAGATCTGCTAAAAGTCTCCTGCTCAGGTGCAGGTGCACCTCCTTGTCCTGACCTGTTGGTAATGGGGTCACTGGCAGAGGGGAGGTGGAACTGCAGAGAACCCCTAGAGTGTTTTGGGCTGCCTGGAGCTGCTCCTCTCTCTGGGTTCCTGATGGCACCGCCTTGCCTTATTGAGTTGAAAGGGCGCCTGGAGGGAGGTTGAGGTGTCCCATCCCCCTTTTGCCTATCCACTGCCACATTGGATCCATGGATGGGAAGAGTGATGCAGTGCTGGTCCGAGAGCATATAAGAACATAATAACTAGGAGCAGGAGTAGGCCACCTGACGTCTCGAGCCTGCTCCGTCATTCAATAAGATCATGGCTGATCTTTTTGTGGACTCAGCTTCACTTAACCACCTGCTTACCATAACCCATAATTCCTTTATTATTCAAAAATCTATCTACTTTTGCCTTAAAACATTCAATGAGGTAGCCTCAACTGCTTCACTAGGCAAGCAATTCTACAGACTTACAACCCTTTGGGTGAAGAAGTTCCTCTTCAACTCAGTCCTAAATCTGCTCCCCCTTATTTTGAGGCTATGCCCCCTAGTTCTAGTTTCACCCTTCAGCGGAAACAACCTATTCTGCTTCTATCTATTCCCTTCATAATTTTATAAGTTACTATAAGATCTCCCCTCATTCTTCTAAATTTCAATGAGTATAATCCCAGTCTACTAAGCCTCTCCTCATAAACCAATCCTCTCAACTCCGGAATCAACCAAGTTAATCTCCTCTGCACCCCATATCTGGCAGCCACTGTGTGTTCAGCTGGACTTGGGTCTCTAAAGCGACAGCCTCCCTTCCATGGAGGCAGCCAAGTGTTCACACGTTGGAGCCACAACAGCAGACAGAAATTGGAAATGTCCTCCAGCCTTGGGTCCAGTCAATGGACGGCTCCATGTACCTCAGCCTGGTGATCCTCTGCCTGTCTACATCACCAACAGGTCTTTAACGGCTGGGTCCAGAGTCTCATCACCTACGTGTGCTGAGCAGAGGCCTAGTCTCCAGCAGTCCTCAGAGTGGCAAAGACCTTGGCTGTTACATCTTCTGCCAGACGTGGACCCGTGTCAGTGATGTGATCAGATTGTGACACCCCGAGCCTGCTCTAAAACGTGACCCACTGAAGGGTCTGCATCTGCACTGGTGAAAGAAGCTGGTGACCACAATGGCCGTGCATCCTCTGAGGATTCTGAGGCATCGTCGGAGAACTAATGTTCTGATCATGGCCAAAATGGAGCTGAGGCTGGATCACATGAAACACATCCCTTCAAGTGATGGCATTCTGATATCCCTGAAAGGCATATTTCAGCTCCCCCCTTCTTTTTAAAGATACTTTGTCCCTTCCAAAGAAGTATAACTATTTTATATACATGTTTATGTTTAATTACTATTACAAGCTGTATAGAAGAGATTAACCTATGAGTCTCTAAATTGTAGAGGTAATCTGCCGGTACACACAGATCTTGTAATGGTCACCTTGTCTGAAAGTTTCTTTAATTTTCCACAGTGATCAGTGGGATTATCAATCTTGGATGTTGTTGCTGGTTTCATTTTGAATCTTGTCCTAGATGTAATAGGTATGTAGATGGTTGGGGAGCTGGAATGGATTTGATTTATCTTTCGTTATCGCTCATCCTTGCACCTTTGTGAGCAATGACTTCATCGGACTTGGTTCTGAACAAATCCTTGTCACTTTGGCTGGTTGCCATGTACTTTCTGCAGGATCCTGGATTCTAACTTGTTATTCAAACTATAAACTAAGCAATTCTGTACCTTCATTTTTATTGTGCACATTGATAATCTTTTCTTGTAGTTTTAAAAGTTGCTCTCTAGTTTCTGAGAGAGTAGAATTCCCGTACCAGCCTCCCCGAAACGGCACCGGAATGTGGCGACTGGGGGCTTTTCACAGTAACTTCATTTGAAGCCTACTTGTGACAATAAGCAATTTTCATTTCATTTCATTTCAGGGCTAATGCATAAATTCTAATGTTCTACCAAACATGAGCTTTGCCAGTGATGGAATAGCTGCACTAAAAGGTGTTGCCCTCAGTTGCTAACAATGCAAAGTGTAGATCTTGCTTGTTCTCTCTACATTGGAGAATTAGGAATTTCGCTGTGCAAATCATTTGTTGAGCTAGGCCGTTGGATGTAGGTTAATGAGGAGAAGAATTAGTGTGATTGATGTTCCACTTTTCTCACATATCCTCAAATGGCGCACCAATATATTGTGGACCATTATCCTTGATGATCTTTCTAGGCACACCAGGTAAACTGAAAATAGCACTTAGAATGTGCATGACAGATGTGCAATTGTTGAATAATGGGGTACTTGGTAAAGTAGTTGACGATGATGATGAAGTAATTGTCACGGACGTTGCTATGCTGGCTAAGAAGGACATGGGGGGATCATTAATGTATCTCCCTCTGGGCTTTGTGGAATATCAATTCCCCATGTAAGCGGGTCAGAGGTCGCCCAATGGGGGATGAGCAGTGGGAGCTTGAAACCCACTGCTCCAACCAGGCCGGTATTCTCTAGGTCCCTGGGCTTGGACTTATGTACTATAAGTCGTGGCAATGGATGTTTTGTTCTTTTAATAAAAGGGTTTGATGCCGGAAGACTGGACTTGGTGAAGTTATTACTTTGGCGATGAGGAGTAAACAAGTTTTTTTTCTCTTGAGAACAAGCGGCTTCCCTGGTAGGAAAAAAATGCCTCTCCCCACAAACTTGAAATCTACAAGTAAAACAGAGAAGACCAGGCGCAATATGCAGACTGAGCATGTTACTTCTTCTACGCTAATAATATTGAAGGAGATGAGAAACTGAACGCGATCTTGTTGACAGCATGTGGGACCCCAACATTCAGCGCCATAAAAAGTTTGACCTACCCAGATGCCCCTGACTCGGAGATTTTTAACGAGTTAGTAGGCTTGATAAAAAATCACTGTGACCCCTTTGGGCTCCTGTCCACAGGTAAAGCGGAGGGGCAGCTGAGGAGGGTATGAATGGGCAGAGTTGGACAGGCTGCTAGGCGAACTTTTACAGGTGGACAGGAGGGATGCGGGGTCTCTGGATTAGGGGCTTCTGAAGGAACGGCAGAGACCACAAATGGAATTTGGGCTCCTGTCCACAGGTAAGGCGGAGGGGCAGCTGAGGAGGGTAAAGGGGGCGGTGTATGAATATGGAGAAAAAGCCAGCAGGATGTTGGCGCATCAGCTGAGGAAGCAGGAGGCAGCGAGAGAAGTTGTGAAAGTAATGGAATATAGGGGGGAAGGTGGTTGTGGATCTGACGGGGTGAATGATGTGTTCCGGGAATTTTATAGTGGACTATACAAATTGGAACCTCCAGCCGGGGAGGAGGGTATGAAGCAATTTTTGGGGGGGTGGGCTGGAATTCCCGAAGATAGATGAGGAGTTGGTGGAAGGCTTGGGAGGCCCAATCGGGCGTGGGGAGATTAAAGACGGATTGGGGGCGATGCAATCGGGTAAGGCTCTGGGATCTGATAGATACCCAGCCGAGTTCTACAAAAAAATTTCCGGGCTGCTGGGGCCTCTCCTCGTAAAGGCTTTCAATGAGTCCAAGGAGCTGGGAGTGCTCCTCTCAATGTTACCGCAGGCATTGATTTCTCTTATTCTGAAGTGGGATAAGGATCCAGGGAACTGTGGATGTTATAGGCCGATCTCTCTTTTAAATGTGGATGCAAAATTGTTGGCAGAGATCTTGGCCACGCGCATAGAGTTGTGGCCCGGAGGTGATAGGGGAGGACCAGACGGGGTTTGTGAAGGGACGTCACCTGAAATCAAACATGTAACAGCTCTCATTATGATTCCAGCAGAGGGGCGTGAGATTGAGGTGGTGGTAGCCATGGATGCAGAAAAGGCCTTTGATCGGGAAAAGTGGAGGTATCTGTCAGATACCCTGGGAAGGTTTGGGTTTGGGCAGGGATTCGTTGACTGAGTCCGGCTGTTATATCAGGCACCAGTGGCAAAAGTAAGGACCAACCGGTCCAGTCAGAATATTTTAGTTTGTGTAGGGGGAACAAGACAGGGGTGTCCACTCTACCCACTACTGTTTGCCCTGGCCATAGAGCCCTTGGGAATGGCGCTCAGGTCATCGAACATCTGGCGGATAGTGAGAGTTGGAGTAGAGAATAGAGTTTCACTCTACACGGATGAATTGTTTCTTTACATAACAGACCCATTGCGGGGGGTGGCTGGGATTATGGAGATATTGGAGGAATTTGGGCTACAAATTACACATGGGTAAGAGTGAGGTGTTCACCATTCAGGCACAGGGGCAGGAAAGGAGAGTGAGGGAGTTATCGTTTAAGTGGTGGGAAGGAGTTTTAGGTACCTGGGGATTCAGGTGGCAAGGGACTGGGCTCAGCTCCATAAGTTAAATCTGGGCAGGGCGGTTGAGCAAATGAAAAGGGACTTCCGCAGGTGGGACGTGCTCCCGCTATCATTGGCGGGGAGGGTACAGACTGTGAAGATGACAGTCCTCCCGAGATTGCAATTTGTGTTTCAATGTCTTCCCATCTTTATCCCGAAGGAATTTTTCAGGAAGGTGAATGCAGTGAACTCGGGTTTTGTATGGGCTGGTAAGATCCTGAGGGTGAAGAAGGTCCTTCTGCAATGGGGGCGCGGGTGGGGGCTTGGCCCTTCCGAATTTGATTAATTATTACTGGGTGGCGAATATATTGATGGTTAGGAAGTGATTGATGGAGTGGGGGAGGAGTCGGTGTGGCGGCGAGTGGAGGCAACGTCATGTAAGGGTACGAGTTTGGAGGCTTTGTTAACGGCATCTGTGCCGTTCCCATTGGCTCGGTACTGCACAAGTCCAGTGGTGGCAGCAGCCCTGGGGGTGTGACGGCAATGGAGGCAGCACATGAGACTGGAGGGGGCGTCGGTGTGGTCACCGATCTGTGATAATTCCCATTTTGTTCCGGGCGGGCAGGGATTGAGATATTTGGTGATATCTTCATTGAAGAGGGTTTCCCGAATCTGGAGTGATTGGAGGAGGAGTTTGAGTTCCCAGGTGGGAACAGATTTTGGTGCCTACAGGTACAGGACTTTGACCGGAGGCAGGTTCCAAGCTTCCCTTGCCTCCCACTAAGGGGACTGCAGGGTCAGGTGATGTCAAAAACAGGGGTTGGGGAGGGAAGGGTCTCGGAAATAAATAAGGAATTGATGGAGTGGGAAGGGGTCCCAAGCGGGGAGGTGAAGAGGAAGTGGGAGGAAGAGTTGAGAGGGGAGTTGGAAGTCGGACGATGAGAAAAGGACTTGAGGACAGTCAATTCATCCTCGTCATGTGCCAGGCTTAGCCTGATCCAGTTCAAGGTGGTCCACGAGCTCAGGAGCTACAAGGCTCATAATACTGTGGCCTGATGAGTAGGTTTTTTGAGGAGGTGGAGGACAGATGTGGGAAGTGCGGGGGAAGTCTGGCGAATAACCTACACATGTTATGGGCGTGTCCCAAGCTGAGGGGCTTCTGGCAGAGATTTGCGGGCATCACGTCAGAGGTCCTGGGAGGGAGGGTTACTCCAAGTCCAGAGATGGCAAGATTTGGGGTGTCGGAAGATCCGGAGTCCCAGGAGGGGAGCGAGGCCGACGTTTTGGCCTTTGCCTGCCTGGTGGCCCGGAGACAGATTTTGCCGGGATGGAGGGACTCGGAGCCTCCAGCGTCAGTGGTGTGGGTCAGGGACAAGGCAGGTTTTCTCAGGCTGGAGAAGATTAAGTTTGCCTTTAGAGGTTCAATTCAGGGGTTTGCTCGGAGGTGGCAGCCGTTCATCGACTTCTTGAAGGACAACTGACCATCCGCAGAAGTGGCGGGGCCGGGGGGGGGGGGGGGGGGGTGGGGGGGGGGGGGGGGGGGGGCATGGCATTGTAGAATAAGTATTGCAAATCCAATATACGGGCAGTCAGAAGGTAGGGTGGGGGGGAAGTTGGGTATGTTATTGTGATGTTGTTGTGTGTCGGACCGCCAGCTCTGTTACTGGAACATGCACTAAAACGACCTAAGGTGCTACAGGCAGCATCAGACAGCAATTTATGGACACGGATATAATGCAACACACTTTATTAAATATAGTTAATCCATAAATTACCCACTATACATACAAGAAACACACAGGATTCAACTATACTACCCGCAAAGGTGGTTTGTAAGATCCGATCCCTGAGCCCCTCTGGTTCCACTTTGCAAAGGTGATTCTCGCTGGCTGTTTCTTGCTTGCTTCCTTCCTCCAGAAACGTTTTCCAGAAGGCTTCTGATCAATGAGGTCTCGGGAGGGGACTCCCAGCAGCCAATGGTCCGGTTGATGACTGTTTGACAGGCCACCTGAGCCCACCCCAGTTGTCCCATCTCTGGTGATGTGGGCTGCACATGACCTATAGAAGGCAACTGTAGATACTCTCGGTGACGGAAAGTTTGGCTCCATCTGGGCTACGAACAACAGACTTCCTGAGGTTTGACTGCAGTATGATTTTAAAATGACCACAGAGTATAAAGCCAAACTGTTCGATCTCTCATCATATGTCAACTCCTTCATCCCTGGAATCAATCTGGTGAACCTCCTCTGTACTGCTTCCAATTACACCACATCCTTCCTCAAATAAGAAGAGCAAAACTGGGCACAATAATCCAGATGTGGTCTCACCAACACCCTATACAATTGCAACAACACATCTCTACTTTGATACTCCAGTCCTTTTGCAATAAACGCTAACCTGGAAAATTAATTCACAGGATGTAGCTCAACCAGCATTACTTGCCCGTCCCCAGTTGCCGTTCAGAAGGTAGTGGTGAGCTGCCTTCTTGAACCGCTGCAGTCCTTGAGATGTAGGTACACCCACAGTGTGTAGGGAGGGAGTTAGGATTTTTACCCAGAAACAGTGAAGGAACGATGATTATATTTCCAAGTCAGGGTGGTGAGTGACCAGGAGGGAAACGTTCAGGTGGTGGTGTTCCCATGTATCTTTTAGCACAGGGCTAAAGCGCTGGCTTCGAAAGCAGAATAAGGCAGGCCAGCAGCATGGTTCAATTCCCGTACCAGCCTCCCCGAACAGGCGCCGGAATGTGGCGACTAGGGACTTTTCACAGCAACTTCATTTGAAGCCTACTTGTGACAATAAACGATTTTCATTTCATTATCTGGTTCTTCCAAATGGTAGGGGTCCTGGGTTTGGAACGTGTTGGCCAACTCTAGCTGTGCATCTTGTAGATGATTGCACATGGCTACCATTGTGAATCAGTGATGGAGGGAATGTTTATGGAAGGGATAGCAATCAAGCGGTCTACTTTATCTTGGATGGTATTGTGTTTCTTTAGTATTATTGGAGCTGCACTCATCCAGGCAAGTGGAGAGTATCCCATAACACTCCTGACATGTGTCTTGTAGATGGTGAACAGGCTTTGGGGAGTCAGCAGGTGAGTTACTCACCACAGGATCTCTAGCCTTTGGCCTGCTCGGGAAGCCATAGTATTTATATGGCTAGTCCAGTTCAATTTCTGGTCAAGTAACCACCAGGATGTTGATTATGGGGGATTCAGCCATGCTAATGACATTGAATGTCAAGCAGCAATGGTTAGATCATAGAACATAGAGAACATAGAACACTACAGCGCAGTACGGGCCCTTCGGCCCTCGATGTTGCGCCGACCTGTGAAACCATCTGAAGCCTATCTGACCTACACTATTCCATTTTCATCCATATGTCTATCCAGTGACTACTTAAATGCCCTTAAAGTTGGCGAGTCTACTACTGTTGCAGGCAGGGCGCTCCACACCCCTACTACTCTCTGAGTAAAGAAACTGCCTCTGACATCTGTCCTATATCTATCACCCCTCAATTTAAAGCTATGTCCCCTCGTGTTGGTCATCACCATCCGAGGAAAAAGACTCTCACTGTCCACCCTATCTAACCCTCTGACTATCTTATATGTCTCTATTAAGTCACCTCTCAGCCTTCTCCTCTCTAACGAAAACAACCTCAATTCCCAGAGCCTTTCCTCGTAAGACCTTCCCTCCATAGCAGGCAACATCCTAGTAAATCTCCTCTGAACCCTTTCCAAAGCTTCCACATCCTTCCTATAATGTGGTGACCAGAACTGCACGCAGTACTCCAGGTGCGGCCGCACCAGAGTTATGTACAGCTGCAGCATGACCTTGTGGTTCCGAAACTCAATCCCCCTGCTTATAAAGGCTAGCACACCATATGCCTTCTAACAGCCCTATTAACCTGGGTGGCAACTTTCAGGGATTTATGTACCTGGATGCCGAGATCTCTCTGTTCATCTACACTACCAAGAATCTTGCCATTAGCCCAGTACTCTGCATTCCTGTTACTCCTTCCAAAGTGAACCACCTCACACTTTTCCGCATTAAACTCCATCTGCCACCTCTCAGCCCAGCTCTGCAGCTTATCTATGTCCCTCTGTATCCTATAACATCCTTCAGCACTATCCACAACTCCACCGACCTTCGTGTCATCTGCAAATTTACTAACCCATCCTTCTACACCCTCTTCCAGGTCATTTATAAAAATGACAAACAGCAGTGGCCCCAAAACAGATCCTTGCGGTACACCACTAGTAACTGAACTCCAGGATGAACATTTGCCATCAACCACCACCCTCTGTCTTCTTTCAGCTAGCCAATTACTGATCCAAACCGCTAAATCACCTTCAATTCCATACTTCCTTATTTTCTGCAATAGCCTACCGTGGGGAACCTTATCAAACACCTTACTGAAATCCATATACACCACATCAACAGTTTTACCCTGATCCACCTGTTTGGTCACCTTCTCAAAAAACTCAATAAGGTTTGTGAGGCATGACCTACCCTTCACAAAACCGTGTTGACTATAGCTAATCAACTTGTTCTTTTCAAGATGATTACAGACCCTATCTCTTATAACATTTTCCAACATTTTACCTACAACCGATGTAAGGCTCACAGGTCTATAATTACCAGGGTTGTCTCTACTCCCATTCTTGAACAAGGGGGCAACATTTGCTATCCTCCAGTCTTCCGGCACTATTCCTGTCGACAAAGACGACATAAAGATCAAGGACAAAGGCTCTGCAATCTCCTCCCTGGCTTCCCAGAGAATCCTAGGATAAATCCCATCTGGCCCAGGGGACTTATCTATTTTGACATTTTCCAAAATTGCTAACACCTCCTCCTTTTGAACCTCAATTCCATCTAGCCTGGTCGACTGAACCTGAGAGTTCTCCTCGACAACATTGTCTTTCTCCAGTGTAAACACTGACGAAAAATATCCATTTAACGCTTCCCCTATCTCCTCTGATTCCACACACAACTTTCCACTACTATCCTTGATTGGCCCTAATCTTACTCGAGTCATTCTTTTGTTCCTGATATACCTATAGAAAGCCTTAGGGTTTTCCTTGATCCTATCCGCCAACGACTTTTCGTGTCCTCTCCTCGCTCTTCTTAACTCTCCCTTTAGGTCCTTCCTGGCTAACTTGTAACTCTCAAGTGCCCTAACTGAGCCTTCATGTCTCATCCTAACATAAGCCTTCTTCTTCCTCTTGACAAGTGCTTCAACATCCTTCGTAAACCACGGTTCCCTTGCTCGACAACTTCCTCCCTGCCTGACAGGTACATACTTATCAAGGACACGCAGTAGCTGTTCCTTGAAAAAGCTCCACATTTCGATTGTACCCATCCCCTGCAGTTTCCTTCCCCATTCTATACATCCTAAATCTTGCCGAATAGCATCATAATTGCCTTTCCCCCAGCTATAATTCTTGCCTTGCGGTATATACCTATCCCTGCCCATTGCTAAAGTAAACATAACCGAGTTGTGATCACTATCACCAAAGTGCTCACCTACATCTAAATCTAACACCTGGCCGGGTTCATTACCCAGTACCAAATCCAATGTGGCCTCGCCCCTTGTTGGCCTGTCTACATACTGTGTCAGAAAACCCTCCTGCACACACTGCACAAAAACTGACCCATCTATAGTACTCGAACTATAGTATTTCCAGTCAATATTTGGAAAGTTAAAGTCCCCCATAACAACTACCGTGTTACTCTCGCTCCTGTCGAGAATCATCTTTGCAATCCTTTCCTCTACATCTCTGGAACTATTTGGAGGTCTATAGACAACTCCCAACAGGGTGACCTCTCCTCTACTGTTCCTAACCTCGGCCCATACTGCCTCAGTAGACGAGTCCTCAAGCGTCCTTTCTACCGCCGTAATACTTTCCTTGATTAACAATGCCACACCCCCCCCTCTTTTACCACCTTCTCTGTTCTTACAGAAACATCTAAATCCTGGAACCTGCAACAACCATTCCTGTCCCTGCTCTACCCATGTCTCCGAAATCGCCACAAGATCGAGATCCCAGGCACCAACCCATGCTGCAAGCTCACCCACCTTCTTCCGGATGCTCCTGGTGTTGAAGTAGACACACTTCAAACCAGCGTCCTGCTTGCCGGTGCCCTCTTTCGAACTTTTAACCCTATCCCTGACCTCACTACTCTCAACATCCTGTACACTGGGACTACAATTTAGGTTCCCATCCCCCTGCTGAATTAGTTTAAACCCCCCCGAAGAGCACTAGCAAATCTCCCCCCCAGGATATTGGTACCCCTCTGGTTCAGGTGAAGACCATCCTGTTTGTAGAGGTCCCACCTACCCCAGAATGAGCCCCAATTATCCAGGAAACCAAAACCCTCCCTCCTGCACCATCCCTGTAGCCACGTGTTCAACTCCTCTCTCTCCTTATTTCTCACTTCGCTAGCACGTGGCACGGGTAACAACCCAGAGATAACAACTCTGTTTGTTCTAGCTCTCAGCTTCCACCCTAGCTCCCTGAATTTCTGTCTCAAATCCCCATCTCTCTTCCTACCTATGCCGTTGGTACCTATGTGGACCACGACTTGGGGCTGCTCCCCCTCCCCCTTAAGGATCCCAAAAACACGATCAGAGACATCACAAACCCTGGCACCTGGGAGGCAACACACCAACCTTTCTTGTTGGAGATGGCCATTGTCTGCCACTTGTGTGGCCTGAATGTTATATGTCACTTGTCACATCAAGCCGAGATATTGCATTTGAACAATGATGTATTATATGTATGTATGTATGTATTTGGGGCCTCACAATAGCATGGTGGTTAGCATCAATGCTTCACAGCTCCAGGGTCCCAGGTTCGATTCCCGGCTGGGTCACTGTCTGTGTGGAGTCTGCACGTCCTCCCCATGTGTGCGTGGGTTTCCTCCGGGTGCTCCGGTTTCCTCCCACAGTCCAAAGATGTGCGGGTTAGGTGGATTGGCCATGCTAAATTGCCCGTAGTGTAAGGTTAATGGGGGGATTGTTGGGTTACGGGTATACGGGTTACGTGGGTTTAAGTAGGGTGATCATTGCTCGGCACAACATTGAGGGCCGAAGGGCCTGTTCTGTGCTGTACTGTTCTATGTTCTATGTTCTATATGTCATGCTGGACAATGTCCCTTTAAGAGATGAGTCACGTGAGCACTGGTGACACCATCAGTCAGGTGCACAGGCTCCAGGCCCAGAAAAATAAAAGTCCTACCTTGTTGAGTTTCATCAATCCATGTGTTGTAATATTCTTTGGCTTCAACTGTGGTCTAGTAAATCACCCAGTACAGAATAATGTTTCAGTATCTGAGGAGTCACAAATGGTACTGAACATTATGCAGCAATCAGTGAATATTCCCACTGCTGACCGAATGAAGGTCACTGATTAAGTAGCTAAAGATGGTTAGGCTGGGGCACTACTCTGAGGAACTCCTGCAGCGATGTCCTGGAGCTGAGATGATTTACCTCCAACGAACATGACCATCTTCCTTTGTACCAGGTATGACTCCAACCAGTGGTGAGTTTTCCCTCTGATTCCCATTGACTCAAGTTTTGCGAGGGCTCCTTGATGCCATACTCGGTCAAAGGCTGCCTTGATGTTAAGGGCAGGGGAGGTCCATTTTTGGACCAAGGCTGTAATGAGTTTAGGAGTTGAGTGACTCTGGCGGAACCCAAAATGAGCGTCAGTAAACAGGTTATTACTGAGTTATTGCTGCTTAATTGCATTGTTGATGACCCATTTCACCACATTACTGATGATGGAGAGTAGACTGATATGGCAGTAATTGGCCAGATTGGATTTATTCTGCTTTTTGTGTCCAGGGCATAGCTGGTCAGTTATCCACAGCGCCGGGTAGATGCCAGTGTGTTAGATGTACTGCAACAACGTGGCTAGGGAAGCGGCAAATTCTGGACCATAAGACCTCAGTATTATTGTTCATAGAATTTACACTGCAGAAGGAGGCCATTTGGCCCATCGAGTCTGCACCGGCTCTTGGAAAGAGCACCCTACCCAAGGTCCACACATCCACCCTATCCCCATAACCCAGCAACCCCACACTAAGGGCAATTTTGGACACTATGGGCAATTTAGCATAGCCAATCCACCAAACCCGCACATCTTTGGACTGTGGGAGGAAACCAGAGCACCCGGAGGAAACCCACGCACACACGGGGAGAATGTGCAGACTCCGCACAGATAGTGTTCCAAGCCAGGAATCGAAATTGTGACCCTGGAGCTGTGAAGCAATTGCGCTATCCACAATGCTACCGTGCTGCCCAAAGGTAAATGTCACCACAGTCTCCCTTTGAGAGAGAGCGGACTGGTGGAGATTTATACCGAGGGTCACCACACCTCAGGCGAGGGGCAAAGTTTTGAGAAGATGGGTCCTTCATGAATAAGCTCGGTACGGGAATTGAATCTGCACTGTTGGCATCGCTCCACATCAAAAAACAGTTGTCCAGCCGACTGAGCTAACTGACCCCTGTTGTTAAAATATTGTCAGGGCCCTTCGCCTTTGTAGGATACATTCACTACCTTCAGCCATTTCTTGATATCACGTGGGGTTGGCTGAAGGCAGACATATGTGATGCTTGGGTCCGCCAGAAGAGGCTGCGATGGATCATCCACTCGGCACTTCTGGCTTCAAATGCTTCAGCCTTGTCTTTTGCACAGATGCACAGATGTACTGGGCTCCTCCATCATTGAGGATGGGAATATTTGTGGAATCTCCTCCAGTCTCGCACCATTCATGGCTGTATGTGGCAGGACTGCAGAGCTTAGATATAGTTGCACTTCATGACTAGGGTGCACAAAATTAGTGAACCCTTGTATGTTGAGAGTTTTGCCATGAGTATGGATATATGCCTTTGAGAATTTGCAGGTTGGCAATTGCCCCGGTGTCAGTCTTGTCCATTGATGAGTAGTTACCGGCTTCGGAAAGATAATTTAAATCTTGGCAAATGTTTCAGATGTTGTGACAGTATCTATGTTTTCCACGAGTTGACAGTGTGAAACATATGTTCACTGCTCTTTGTCTTATCGTGCATATCATCATTTTTTTGTTTGGCAATTCCCTCATGTATATTTCTGATGGGATACTGGATGGTTATTTTTATAACTTGAAGGTACCCATTGTGTATGGTCTGTTTAGGTCAGTGCAAGGCTTTTTGTAGCTGCATCAGTCTCTATACGCTGCCATTGCCAAAGACCCTTTCTGCAACACGCCCTGCAGAGTTTTTTTTTAAATTTAGAGTGCCCAATTATTTTTTTCCAATTAAGGGGCAATTTAGCGTGGCCAATCCACCTAACCTGTACATCTTGGGTTGTGGGGGCGAAACCCACGCAGACACGGGGAGAATGTGCAAACTCCTCACAGACAGTGACCCAGGGCCGGGATTCGAACCCAGGTCCTCAGCGCCGTAGGCAGCAATGCTAACCACTGTGCCACCGTGCTGCCCCTTGCCTTGCAGAGTTGATGAAAAGCTGAGCATTTACTTGCTGCATGCCACACTTTCCACACGTTGAGCTAGGTGTAGGTTTTCTAGTGTGTATGTGAACAATTGGGATTGTATTTGGGGCCTGTAAGCTTTGTTGCTTTGTGAGGATCGCATCAGACTTACACATTTCCTTGAACAGTTCTTTGATGCTGAATGCATTGGGCTCGATTTTGTAGATCTATCTGGAATGCAATCGCCAACTCAACAATTCTGTTATCTCTGCTTTTGAAAAATTACGGTATGTACCCTTTCGTCTGAGTATGCTGGTCAAGTGGTCAATGGATTCTCTCGGCTGATGAGTATGGAAGTATAAACAGATTCTGAACTACTCTTCCAATGTTTTCCATTTATTTTCTGGATCCTTTAGATCTTTTGCTGTTAATCCTGGTGCACTTAGATCTTCATTCCCAACTGCTACGTGAAGTTTTATGGCTTTCTTGTCTGGTTCAGACACGCCTGAATCGAGAAACCACAATTCTGTACACTGTTCAGACATTTAGAATTTGGAGAGTAATATCAACCATCTGACCTGAAGTTGAAACTCTTTCTGTTTGATTTATTATTTTGTTTGCCTTTCGCTCGCTTGTGATTGAACCCTGGTCACTCATTGATCCGGCCCACACCTCGGTCACTCTCTCAACTTTCCTGTTGCATGGCCTCTGACCCGGAAGTGTGGGGGCCCATATCTGGAGCTAAAGCAAGTCTTGCAGCATCTGTAGGGAGAGAAAAGAGCTAACGTTTTGAGTCCGATGACTCTTTGTCAAAGCTAACAGACAGAGAGTGGAACATATTTATACTGTGGAGTGAGAATGAAAGATGAGTCATAGCCACAGAAACCCAGGGAACCTTGGTGCTAATGGCCACATAAACCAAGGGGAAAGAGTGCCCCAGAGAGAACAAAAGATTGAAAGGTCAAACAGCAGGGAAACTAACATCGGAGGATGAACTGTAGGTGTGGGGGGAGGGGAAGGGGGAAGCAAAGAGGAGAAAGTGCAGGAAAGAAAGAAATGGTAAAAGACAGTTAAAATGAAATGAAAACAAATGGGTCGAGGTGGGGCTGATCATCTGAAGTTGTTGAATTCGATGTTCAGGCCGGACGGCTGTAGCGTGCCTAACTGGAATATGAGATGTTGTTCTTCCAGTTTGCGTTGCGCTTCACTGGAACATTGCAGCAGGCCAAGAACAGAGATGGGGGCAGGGCCTTTTGTTAAAATGGCAAACAACAGGGTCCTGAATGCGCACAGACCGAAGATGCTCAGCAAAGCGATCACCCAGTCTGCGTTTGGTCTCTCCGATATAGAGGAGACCACATTGGGAGCAGCGAATGCAGTAGACCAGATTGAAAGAGGTGCAAGTGAAACGCTGCTTAACCTGGAATGAGTGTTTTGGGCCTGGGATGTTAAACATGGAAGAGGTAACGGGCAGGTGTTACACCTTCTGCGATTGCATGGGAAGGTGCCATGGGTTATGGGAGAGGTACTGGGTATGGTGGAGGAGTTGACTAGATTTTCTCGGATGGAACAGTCTCTGTGGAATGCTGACAGAGGGAGTGAAGGGAAGATGTGTTTGGTGGTGGCATTATGCTGGAGTTGGCGAAAATGGCGGAGGATTATGCTTTGCATACGGAGGCTGGTGGCATGAAATGTGAGAACGAGGGGGACTCCATCCTTGTTCTGGGAGTGAGTGGAGGGGTGAGGGTAGTGGCGCGGGAGATGGACCCCACGCTGTTGAGGTCCCTGTCCACAACTGTAGGTGGGAAATCACGGTCGAGGAAGAAGGAACAAATTTTTGAAGCACCATTTTGGAAAGTGGCATCGTCGGAACAAATACGATGGAGGCGAAGGAGTTGAGAGAAAGGGATGGAGCCCTTACAGGGTGTAGGGTGTGAAGAGCTGTAGTCACTGTGAAGACACTGCATGGGGGTGTGGAAACATTCGCCCTATATAAAATTGAGAACCTCAAATGAATGAAAAACATTCAAAAAGTTAGAGCTATGGATGTGATTTATTGATGCAACTTTAGCAACTCCTAAAACTTAATTTTAATATTACAACTGATCCATTTTTAAATTTTTGTTGAAGCGATAATTCTGTGGACAATGGAATATAACCTGAGGATTGACTTCAAGTTGTTGCACATTGTGCAAAATTGTATTTTGGAGTGACAACAGTAAGACAGAATCCATTAGTGAGACTTTTATGGGCTTGTGATATGAAATGAAAATCGCTTATTGTCACAAGTTGTATTCAAATGAAGTTACTGTGAAAAGCCCCTAGTCGCCACATTCTGGCGCCTGTTCGGGGAGGCTGGTACGGGAATTGAACCTTGCTGCTGGCCTGCCTTGGTCTGCTTTCAAAGCCAGCGATTTAGCCCTGTGCTAAACCAGCCCCTGGTATAGATTTATAGGGCAGTTTTAATTTTGAGCATTCAGTTGTCAGTGACATTTTCCTGTCATGGCACTGGGATAACCTAAGACTCATTTGCAATTACCAGCAGAAGACAATTGCTTCTAAAGAGCCCTCCAGAACAAGGGAAGGAATACTTCGAGATATAAATTATTTGACAGCCAAAGTTTCGGGGAGCATATCAGTTCAGCATGCTGATCCTTCTGTGGATAGGTAGATACTGTGTAACTCTCGGTGGGTATACACATTGGATAAGAATGGGTCCTGAGGTTCAGTCAGTGAAATTATGTACCTCAATGTTCTGGGGACTGCATTCAAAGGGACTGCCCTGCTGACTAGCAATCACTGACTTAGATCATGCTGAAGCAGAGAGCTGACAATGCTAAATTAGTCAGCACTGTAAGTAGTGCGAATGAGAGCAGCATAATAATTATCTTTATTAGCGTCACAAGTAGGCTTACATTAACACTGCAACTGTGAAAATATTTCACTGCACTCTGGCACCTGTTTGGGTACACTGAGGGAGAATTCCGACTGTTCAATCCACCTAACAAGCACGTCTTTCGGGACATGTGGGAGGAAACCGGAGCACCTGGAGGAAACCCAAGCAGACATGGGAAAAACGTCACCCTCCGCAGTGACCCAAACCGGGAATCGAACCCAGGTCCCTGGCGCTGTGAAGCAATATTGCTCAAGCAGTCATTGATAGCCTTTATTCTGGCAGCTAACTATCCAATTGGCCTTTGAACCCTGCTCATCTGTCCCTGCAATGCTAGGAGGATGCAACCCTCTTCAAAGGCTAGGTGTCAGAAACTCCCATTCGCTGTCGCCTGCTCTGTGCCAATCAGGGCTTATCAGACCCCTTCAAAGGACAGTTATCAAACCTGTTTGTGTGGGACTGGAATGACAATTAGGCCAGAGCAGGTATGGATGGAAGGTATCCTTCCTGAACAGATATTAATGAGCTAGTTGTGTTTTTAATGAGAACAAGGCAGCTTTTCAGTCACTTTAAATATTCACCTCGCACAATCCAAGTATATCCAACAACTGTTTTTATCCTATGCAGTTAAAAAGAACAAATCAAGTGTAATTGTCACTGTCACCCCATGGAAAATAAATTGGCAGTATCAGTGTGAATTTAAATCAGATAGATTCCACAACATGTGGAAGATCGGCTTCACAGTTTTCCACCCACCTGTTTTTAACGACACCCTGGGCAAGTGTGCGGTCCGTTCCAGCCCCACAGACTCCGGAGTCCCAACATAAGTGTGTTGTGTTTGTCTAAGATCTGGACTGCTCCAATAAGTTACAGGCACCAGATTTATCAGTAAAACATTAACATACTGTTTATTTATAACAACAGTAAAATATGTACACATAATGGAAATAATGGAACGATGGTCTACTAGTCTATGTGTTCCCCAAATCCCGTTCTACCCTCCACCCAGGCACATGCAAGTCAGACACACAGGGTAAGGGGGTAGGGGAAGAATTAAACCAACGGGAATTGAAGAAAAAGGTTGGAGATGCATCGTCACTGCTGCAGTTGTTGCTTCTGTAGGCACCTGTCTTTTCCGAATGTGATCCTTTGGGGAACTGATTTATACAAGAGATTCAGGTTGGTGCAATTCTATACTTTGCCCGCCAGTTTGTCCACACAGGAGATTCAGCTCAGTGCCATTTTGACGTTTGACCAGCAGATGGAGCCTCAGTCTCCCTGAAATATTATTGCAGCTTTATACCTGAGCATTTTACAGACTTCCCCTTTCGCCTGATATATGTACAAGAACTCCATCTGTATTATGAAGAGAGTTCTTAGTTTGCACTTTTTTCCAGCCATTCAGACAGAGGATTAAAGTATTACAGGCCTGGTGAGAAACTGCTTGCTGCCTTTCACTCTAGCAGTTCCCTTCACAACTGCTGCCTGCAGTCTTCCAAATAAGAGTGCCTTCACAGGTCTGACTGGGGAGCCTTTTTAAATTATCTGGCAGAGAGCGAGAGAGAGAGAGAGAGAGTGTGTCTTCCAGCTGCTTCCTACTTGTTTCTTCTCACAGAACTCGGGACAAAATGGGGCTCTTCACATGACCTGCCTTTCTTCCGGAAGATTCTGAATGGCTCCACGAATCATAAGCAACAACAAGAGATGGCTCAGAATTCCATACTCACTGATTGGTTGTTTGCCAAGTCTATTAAACTGACATTACCGTCTCTGCCATAAAACCTAATAGGGAAGTGCTGGGCTAGTCCATTAGACCAGGGATGTTTCAATTTGCCTAGAGTCTGTGGTTTAAGCAAAAATCCCAACATTGCAGCAGCTAACAAGAAGATTGTAGACTAAAGGAACTTAAAAAAAGACAGACCAAATAAAGGTTTTACAACAGTATCCTAACACTTTATATTGGCCCCATTAGGCAAAACTTTAATCTTGGTGATGGGTACCTTACCTGCAAGCCGGATAACAGGCAAGTACCCTATATCATTTTGTGAATGACTGCCATATTAAGTGCTTCTCAGGCACTTAGGGGCAGAAGTGGACCTTCACCAAGATCAAGGACCCTGGGACTGAAAATGAATCTTCAGCTTCCTGATTCACGTCAGAATGCTGTCACTCATCCACAGTCAACACAGATTGCAGCCCTATCACAAAACTGTTTCCATTGATTACCTTTCTTCATTTCCAGAAAATTGTGAACATAATCAAAAACTTCAGTCCATTTACTTTATTTTGATCATGATCTTTGCTTTACAGACAATGTACAAATGATAAGAAGACATAAAGAGCATGGCAAACACCCCAAGAAATCCCACGAGCACAGGTCGGATAAAAGTAAGGAAATAAAATTGCATTTCATACAGCCTGTTTTAATTTTTTTAATTCTCTTTTTATTCATTCATAGGTTGCAGGTATTGTCCATTCCTAGTTGTGCTTAAGAAGGTGGGAGTGAGTTGCCACCTTGAACTACTGCAGCCCATGTGGTGTAGGTGCACACACAGTGCTGTTAGGGTGGGAGTGCCAGGTTTTGGACCCAGCAACAGTGAAGGAACGGTCATATATTTCTCCAGTAGCCGGGTGAAATCATGTCCAAAGATGTGCAGGTTAGGTGGATGGCCATGATAAATTGCCCTTAGTGTCCAAAATTGCCCTTAGTGTTGGGTGGGGCTACTGGGTTATGGGGATACGGTGGAGGCGTTGACCTTGGGTAGCGTGCTCTTTCCAAGAGCCAGTGCAGACTCGATGGGCTGAATGGTCTCCTTCTGCACTGTAAATTCTATGATTCTATGTCCCCAGACCAGTAGTTCATCACTGTGCTGCCACTACGCTGCAAAGTAATGTGCCACTATTTATTTGATAGTTAAAATGTCACTCAGATAGTGTGAGACACAATTCTTGTGTTGGTGTCATGCTTTACTCGTCAGCCAGGGGTCGGTCAGAAGGTGTTGTCTCAGGGTGGTTCCTGGAACATTCCTGGAGTTTGTTGGTTTGAATTGGAAACTATATACATAGTTGCGCATGTAATTTAATTTGATTTCATTAACTATTCCTCTCATTTTATTTTTAAACATTGTTGTGGTTACGTTCTGCATTTGTTTCTGATTGTTATCCACTTTCGTGACCTTGGCCTGACTTTTGCTCTCCGAGCCGATTTATTTTATCTTCAGTGTTCTTTCTACCAGATCTTTTCCCAAAGTCTTATTTAAAGTTGAATCCAGAGGTTTATCTATTCTTGCAGATAGGCTTCACCTGAACTGCACCATATATCAGTGGTATTGCCCCTTGTCCCAGTACCTTAGAAAATGGAGATCCTCCTTCCCACTCCAGTTCTCTCAACCAGGGTTTTTCAAAGTGCGGGGCTCGACCCGTAGGCCGGTCATGGGCGGTGGTTGGGAGGGTTGTAGAACGATTGGTCGTGCCATTCCTGTGGTGGTACCAATTGCGGGAGAAAAAGCCCAATGGCTGTTACTTGCTTTTAAATTGAGAATGGCGGCTGCTGCTGCCATTTAAATGAAAAGGAATGAGGCTGTGTACAGTCTTCCAGCCAGAAGCAGCAGCAGAGAGCAAGTCACGCACCCTATACATACACTTGACAGCTGCGCCCTCCTTGTAGGTGCTATTGCTGCCAAATCATGGATCGGAGTTTCTTCCATTTTCTAGCTCATGGTAAGAGAACTGTGAAGATGGATGGTTTTCTGAAATGTAAGAGAAGGCCAAAGACTCAAAATGCAGTGTACCTATTGGACAGGATTTCACAATAGAATATGCTGTCTAGAGCTACACAGGAGAGTCCACGCCAGGACAGAGCAATGCTAGTGTTAGCTCTGTACTGAATATCAGGGCTTAGAAAGAAGAAACATAACTCAGGATCAAAGCAGAAACCTGGACAAGGTTCTAGATTTCCACTAGCCTTTGTGTGTGTGGTGAATCATAATCCTAGTAATTCACACTGTGTTATATTATATGTGTTGTGTCTTTGTGAGCTCTGTATACGAGCAGTTGCGCGGCTCTGCCCATAGGGGGAGATGAGGAGTTTGTACTGGGCTCCACTCTTGGCTCTGCCCATGGCTCCGCCCATGGATCTGCCCATGGCTCCTCCCACTAATCGGAAGTATAAAGATCTGCAGTTGTGAGCCTGCTGTCAGTTCATCTCGTCGCAGGCAGGCTCAGTTGTAAGACTATTAAAACCACTGTTCACTTCCTATCACGTGTCTTGTGAATTGATGGTCACATCAGTGTGAAAACCTACTTCTGATTTCACTCCTCAATACCTTAGCTCTAATTTGGACTTACCTCAAGATTTCTTGAGGTATGGTTTGTCAATTGTGCCAATGCAAATAAGGATGCAAAGCCCATGTGTGTTATATGCAGAGAAGTACAGGTAAATGTTCAGAAAAGTTTCATATTTTGAAAGAGAAGTGGTGAACGAAAAATTCCTTTTGAAGTTGAGATCCCAGTCAGTTATTGACTTAGAGCAGACCCCAAATTAAAAGACTATACTGCTGAAACTGACATTTGATACCACATTAAAAACATGCAAATGTCCATGAGGCTGCCAGCATTCTGGAGTACCATGTCCCAAGAATATAGAGTGCTGAGTAAAACAAGCACTTTGTTGCTATTGTCCTGTATGTACGAGGTTGGATTTTCTATTTTCATAAAGATGAAGATGACACAAAGGAACTAGCTGAAGTCCACACTTGATAGTCACATCGCCCTCTTGTCCTATTGACCTCATTCAAGTGATTTCATGAAGACCGAGCAGGCTCCCCTTTCCCATTAAAGGTAAGTGAACGTGGCCTGGGTCATGAAGTTCAGCTGGCCTGGGTCACAAATTTTGGCCTGCCTAGGCCCCGAAGGTTGCGGCGGTTGGCAACAATGTGTCCTTGGAAAAAGGGTTTGAAAAGCATTGCTTTAAACGCACATTTACCTTCCAGATCAGCTAACTTCTCTTACAGGACATTGCATAGTGAACATTAAACAAGAGTAGGCCTCAGTTCCACCTGTCCATGAGAACATTGTTAATCTGTACCTCTGCTCTATCTAGCCACTCAAGCCAATATCCCCAAAACGCTGAGCTAAAAAAGATCTATAAAATTCAGATTTAGCTCTCAATGATCTCCAGTATGAATAGCCTCAAGTGAGACTGATTCAAGATTCCCACGACCCTTTGTGTGAAAAAATATTTCTGATTTCACTCCTCAATATCTTTGCGCTAATTTGGATTTACCTACCATAGAAATACATTTTATGCATTTACCTGAGTGATTCACTAAGCTTCCTTTGATGTGATTTTTTGTTCTGATCCATGTGTAAACAGGCTTGGCCCTTTCTGCCACCAAAGCAATCACTGTTGGATGTTACATAGAACATAGAACAGTACAGCACAGAACAGGCCCTTCGGCCCTCGATGTTGTGCCGAGCTTTCTCCAAAACCAAGATCAAGCTATCCCACTTCCTGTCATTCTGGTGTGCTCCATGTGCCTATCCAATAACCGCTTGAAAGTTTCTAAAGTGTCCAACTCCACTATCACAGCAGGCAGTCCATTCCACACCCTAACCACACTCTGAGTCAAGAACCTACCTCGGACATCCTTCCTATATCTCCCACCCTGAACCTTAGGAAAGATCGCCTTGGCTCCAGGCAGAGAGCAGTGCCTCAAGCAATGCCTGATCACTCAGATCAGTGTTACCTGTTGTAAACTGCCTTTAATAGGTAGCAGCATGGCATCACTAGAAAGGAAGTATGTCATGTGATCCAGGAATGATTTTCAGAGTTCCAAGCAGCTCACTTTGACTCCTGGAAGCAGAGGGACATGGACACTTTCTCCTCTCTGTTTTCTCCAGAAAAGCTGTGAGTGCTGCATTTCTGGAACTGCAGAGAACCTGAAGGAATGAATCTACAGGAAAACCATTGCATACTGTAAAGAAAAAACGGGACTCTCCCTCGCTCTCGCTCCAAAAAGGCTGAGTGCTGTATTCCTCAAACTAGAGAGACCTGAATAAATTTACAGTAAAAACCTTGAACTGAAAGAAAGGTTTGAAGAGAAGTAAGGTGCTGGAATGAAGACTCTTCTTCTTTTACCTCTTATTTTACGCCTTTCGAGTCTTTGTTTGTTTGTCTTGTGTGTGCACCTGGAGGGTGGGGACAAGTTAAAGTGGAATTAGATAATAGTTAACTATTGCTGCAAATTTAATTATATTTCTTGTTCTAAGTAAACAGTAATTGTGTTTAAACTTACAACCCTGGTGTGATTATTGGGCAGCCGAGGGTCAATGGCTTCAAGTATTTTTATCAGAATTTTTGGTTAATTCACTTGTGTTGTGACTCCAGGTTAAGTGGGGCTGGAATTGACCACACACTAGTCCAGGGTGTGGTAATTGTAGGTATAAATGTTCTCACGTGCCTTTTCAAAATACATGAACCCGCAACATATTTACACCATTCTGCATGAACGATTGGTAGTCAATCGCTTGTGCAGGGTTGTGTAAATATGTTGCGCTCCCGATGTCTTCTCGTGCGTTTTCGGTGCTTTACAGTTGGTGCGCGTCAGCCCGGGCAATGTACAATTCTGGCCTAGGTCTCGTTCAATAAAATTCCACCATTGTCAATTCTGGACATCACACTGTAAAAAATATATCAGAGCCTTGCAGAGGGGCTAGTGGAGGTATACCGAATGGTATGAGTTATGTGAGATTTCAGGTATGTGGAGAGGTTGGAGAACTGGGGTTGTTCCTCCTGGAGCAGGGTAGGCTGAAAGGAAATGTGACAGAAATGTTAAAAATCATATAGGCTTTGGATTGAGTAAATGAGAAGAATCTGTTTCCAGAGACATTGGGAATTAGTGGCAAAAGGAGCCGGGAATGACCCGCTGGGTCTGTGCGGAGTCTGCACGTTCTCCCCGTGTCTACGTGGGTTTCCTCCGGGTGCTCCGGTTTCCTCCCACAGTACAAAGACGTGCAGGTTAGGTGGATTGTCCATGATAAGTTGCCCTTAGTGACCAAAAAGGAGAGGAGGGGTTATTGGGTTACGGGAATAGGGTGGAAGTGAGGGCTTAAGTGGGTCGGTGCAGTTTCGATGGGCCGAATGGCCTCCTTCTGCACTGTATGTTCTATGAGGGGGAAGTAAATATGGAATAAAAGGGTTAATAGCAGCATAGATGCAAAGTTGACCGAGTGACAGGAAACAGGTAGTAATGGTGAGTGATTGTTTTTCATTTCGAAGATGGGTTATTTCCAGAGATTGATACGAGTACCACTGATTTTCTTGATCTTTATTAATGATCTAGACCTGGGTGCGCAGGGCATACTGTGAGGAGGATAGTGATAGACCTCAAAAGGATAGTGATAATCCAGTGGAATGGGTGGACAGGTGAGAGATTAATTTTAATATAGGAAAGTGTGAAGCGATAGATGTTGGTCAGAAGAGAGACATTGAGCGTGATTCAACTGGAAGAAAACAGTCTGGTTTTAGGCTCATTTGTGGGCTGCTTCTTGGTGGCTGCAGCTCCGAGAAAGACCCTGCTATTCAATGGCACTTTGCCATTTTATTGGCTTCGGCGAGGAACACCCCAGCAAGTGAGCACTTACATCATTTCCTGCTCTGTTCACCAGTGCAGGAAGAATAATCGCGGATCATGCGCCATTTTTAAATGCAGCCCTGATCTTTCAACTCCCCTCGGCGAACTCACCGCGGCCTCTGGAACTCAACTGCAACCAACTTACCTCTTCTGGGATCCTCAACATCCCCCCCCCCCCCCCCCCCCCCCCCCCTTCACCCCACCTCTAAAGGGAAAGGTACCCAAGGCCCAATCCCTGGCACAGGCAACTTGGCACCCGGGCACCTTGGCACTGCTAGACTGGTACCCGGGCAGTGCCCATGATTGCCTGGCAGTACCACCTGGGAAACCAGGCAGTGCCCAAGTGACACTGCCGGGGTGCCCCGGTGGCAGTGCCAAGGTGCCTGCATGCCAGCTGGGTACCCTGTCCAATTCCTGACACCCAGCAATCTCTAAGGACCTGGAAGATCTTCCTCCCCCCACCCCACCCCCATGACCTGTTAGCCCTGATCCACGTTTGTGGAACCTAGTGCTAAACGGCACCTGGCTTCCACAAGGTCTCCGAGGCACGGCCATTCGGTCTCGGATGTCGGGAGAATCCTAATGGCTCCTTTAAATATGCATATCTGATCTCACCTAGTGAGGGCGACATCCAGATCGCAATGTCCTGCAAGGTTCAGTTGAATCTCGAGAGACGTCTCGAGCATCGGGAATCTCATAAGATACCTCTCTCAAGATTTAGCTGCCTCGTTGCGTCACCAAGATGGACGCAACAAAGTCGGTAAAACGCGCCCATTGTAAAGGAAAGGATAAAATTCCTAAGGAGCTGCAGAGGCAGCGGGACCTGAGGATATGCGACCAAATCATTAGAAATGGGAGGGCAGGTTGAGAAAATAAAGGATACTGGATCCTGAGCTTTTACGTAGAGGCGAGTGCCAAAGAAAAGAACTTATGGTGAGACAAAATACTGGTTCAGCCTCCAAGTGCACCACTCTTTTTATGAAGGATCTGAAGGCATTTTCGAGGGTGCAGGAACAATTCACAAAAATGGTTCCAGGGTTAAAGGACTTTCTTTGGTCATATGGATAGATTGGGGAACCAATGGATATTTACCTTGGAGAAGAGAAGGTTGAAAGGAGATTTGATAGAGGTTTTCAGAAACCTGAGGGGTTTGTACAGGTTTGTACCGTTTCCATTGGCGGACGGAACTGTTTTGTATTTTTAGACCAGTACTTGAGGACCCAACTAGTGTTCAGGTTATCCTATGTTTGGCATTGTGCCTTTGCACAGTGGGGTCAATTAATAATCCTGTTTTGCAAAAGTAGGGAATCCTTTAGGGAACAGTGGTCATGACATGATAGAATTCTTCATTAGGGTGGAAAGTTAAGAAGTCCGATTTGAAACTAGGGTTCTAAATCTAAACAATGACAACTACAAAGGTATGAGGGGCAGGATTCCCCGCCCCGCCACGCCACATTTCTGCCCCGACCTGCCAGCGGGATTCTCCGTTACGCCGGCCGGTTTCCCATTATGGGGTAGCCTCACGCCGTTGGGAAACCCCCGGGCGCCGGCATAACGGAGAATCACACCAACGGAGAATCCCACCCGAGGTGTCAGTTGATTAAGGAAATCCATTCAAATGTATGATGGTGGGTAGGAAATGGCTAATATTTAAGGAATGAATGTATGTATTGCACAATTTATACATTCATTTCTGGCACAAAAACACAAGCGAAGTGGGCCAAGCATGACAAAAAAAAGAAATTAAGGATAATATTACACACCTAAAGAGGAGTCACCTAAATTAACTGGAAAAAAATTGCAAGATTCGGAGCAGTTAAGAATTCATGAAAGGGAGATTGATTAAGAAGGGAAAAATAGAACATGAAAGCAAACTTGCAAGGAACATAAAAGAGGACTATATGTAAAAAGAAAAAGATTAATGAAGAAAAATGTAGGTCTCATACAGACCGAATCGGGAGAATTTATAATCGAGAACAAGGAACTGGCAGCAGCTTTGCTAAAGAGTCATCCAGACTCGAAACGCTCGCTCCACTCTGTCTCTACGGATGCTACCAGGCCGGCTGATATTATCCAATATTTTCCGTTATTAAAGCAAATACATTAGTTCTGTTCTCACGGAAGACACAATTAATCTTCCCAGAATTGCTTGGATACCGAGGGTCTAGTGAGAAGGAGGAATTGAAGGAAATTCGTATTATTAAAATTAGTGTGACTGAAAGCTGATAAATCCCCAAAGCCAGATAATCTACATCCCAGGGTACTAAAGGAGGTGGCCATGTCAATAGTAGATGCATTGGTTGCCATCTTCCAAATTTCTGCAGATTCTGGAACAGTCCCAGCAGATTGGAGGGTGGAAAATGTAACCCCGCTATTCAAAAAAGGAGGGAGAGAGAAAATAGGGAATTACGTACCGGAAGCCTAACGTCAGAAGTAGGGAAAATTCTAGAGTTTGTTACAAAGGATGTGATAACAGAGCACTTCCACAATTCTATAAGCTGGAATTCACTCCCAAACTTAATAGCACCTCTCAAAGGGGAAATGAACAAATATTTTAAGATGTTAAAGTTGCAAGTAGTAAAAGAACAGGGGAGTTGAGACTAATTGGATATTTCAACAAACAAGCCAGCACAGTCACAATTTCTTTCACCTCTCCATTGGCAGCCTTGACAAAAAATGCATGAACTCTAAGCTCTGGAATTTCCTCCTATACCACTCCGCCTCTCTAATTCACTCTCCTCCATTAAGGTGCTCCATGTAGCCGACCAGGAGGACTTATAGAGTAGTGGGTAGCTTCCCTGCCTCTGAGCCAGAAACTGGTTCGAGTCCCACTCCAGGACTTGACGGTCAAGGAAGGTGTGGTCATAACGTCGCCAAACAGGTTGAGCATCATCCTTTAAAACCCTCCCAAACAAACCAGTGGCTGATGGTAAGAACGGGAGAGACTCCCGGTCAGCTATGCTTGCTGTGGAGTGGCGCCCTCCAGCTCTAAGCCCCTAGTGACAAACAAGTGACATATTCTGAGAATGAATAGCTATGAAAACAGTCAAAAGTCTGCCTTTGTGCATCATCAGGTGCGGGAAGGGAATTGGGACTAAAGCCGACCTCCTTGACTGGTCTAATTATCTCCTTACATGTCTCAGTGTCGAATTATGTTGGATAGCTCACCTGTTACATGCCATGGAACATTTTACTATTTTGAGAGTGCCATTTAGTTTAATTAGATCTAGTTACACCGATATCCTTGCCAAATTTTCTTAGTTAAATGACAAACAGATATTGCGGAACGGATATACGTTAGATACCATCCTGCCCCTTGACATTTCCAGGGTCATGTGTTTGTTTTATTTATAACTCCATGAAAAGTGTAATCCTGAAGAGTATGATTAATCCTGATTTGAGTTGTTGTAAAACATGTAAAGCTCACTGAATGATGCTGTGAAGTCTGAACCACAAGCGTGGTGTTTTTTTTTCAAGGTCTGTATCCTGTACCAACGGGATATCAAGCAAGAAAACCTAAATTGACATCGTATTCCGAAAGTGCAGGTAGGATTACAAACTTGTTTTCACTTTATTAAAACGTTATAAACTCATTTTTGAAATGGCCTGTATGTTCTACTCTTGTGACCTGGAGAGCTTCTTAAAAATCTCATGGCCTTTCCTTTCCCAAAGGTGAGGATTAATCAGCTTAAGACTGTGTGGTGATATGATTTGCATACCCGTCTGCCATTGGGGCAGAACACCGGCTTACCATTGGCCCTGGTCGGTCATGTGCCTCTCGACCGATTGGACGAGAGGCTGAGTTAACCACGCCTCCTTGCCGAGGTATAAATAGTCAAATACCCGGCGGTCGTCCATTTTATTGTAGACAACCGCAGGGCTAAGTTCTAGTTTATTAAAGCCTAACTTTTGTAAAGCAACTCGTCTCTCGTGCAATTGATGGCGCATC
The DNA here is from genome assembly GCF_902713615.1 of Scyliorhinus canicula. Lineage (NCBI taxonomy): Eukaryota > Metazoa > Chordata > Chondrichthyes > Carcharhiniformes > Scyliorhinidae > Scyliorhinus > Scyliorhinus canicula. The sequence goes on along the minus strand of NC_052158.1, from coordinate 55,374,723 downwards.
AGACTGTTGGATGTTGATTTTGTACCTGTAATCCCCAAGTATAAGCTTGATGAGAGGTCCGAGGATGAGAGCTCCGAGGATGAGAGCTCCGAGAATGTATCATTATGTTTATTTCAGTGCATGTCTCCTCAGACTTTGGCAGAATTTCTTAAACCAACTTAAAAACGGCTAAGAAATTAATTTTCACAAGCTTTCTTCAAGCAATGTTTCAGGTTGAACCAAACATGGGGGGTGGGATTCTCCGATCCATCAGTCATGTGTTCTTGGTGACGCGGCGATCGCTTGAAGCGGGATTCCTGCCGCCTGCCAATGGGATTCTCCTTTGAAACCACTCCACGCCGTTGGGAAGTGGAGGGTTGCTGCCAGTGGGAACAGAGAAGCTGAACAGCTGGAGAATTCCGGCTCAGATGTCAGAATACTTGAGGGTTGCTAAAATGGCACCCCAATTTAAGAGAAGGGAGAGAGATAAACCAGGAAGCTAGAGGCCAGCCAGTGTGAGATCAGTGGGGAAGGTATTGTAAATAATTGTCAGGAACAAAATAAACATTCACTCAGAAAGACAATGTTCAGTCCCATTTGTAACTTCTCGGACACTGAAGATGTCAATTCCCAGCTAGTGTGGCACTCTGAACTGGACGCACTGGGCACTATTTAATGGGGGAAAAGACTCCCTTTTTGGACACGTTTAGTGGGCGATTCAGGGTGCCTGCAGTGCCAAGCATGACTCCGCTACCAAATGAGACTCTTTTATTTTGGTCTCAATGAGGTCACACTTGCTTCCAGTGCTGACGAGCTTAGTTCGCCAGTGTAGGACGAGGTCAGGGCGCCCAAATCTCTTGAACCCCCTCAGACTCCACACAATAGTCTCTGGAGTTCCCACCTGTTGGGGTGTCCTTGAGCTCTCCCTCCTAAGGGCAGGGAACCCCCCCCCCCCCCCCACCCCCCCCAGGCCCGAACCCTGGCATGGGCAGCCTGGCACTTGGGCAGCTTGGCACTGCCAACCTGCTGCTATGGCAGTTCCCCTGCCAACCCAGCACTGCCAGAGTGCCCAGGTGGCAATGCCAAGGTGCCAGGCAGGTGGTGCCAGGGAGCCAGCGGGAGTACTAGGCTGCCAACCAGCTCAGTGCCCACCCACCCTGCGGCCTCTAATAGCCTGGGAGACCATCCCCCCAGGTTCCGTTACGCCCATCCATGTTTGTGCACCAGTGTTAGATGGCACCAGGTCGAGGTCTCCCAGGTGCGGCCATTCATTCCCAGGCCTGGGGAGCATCGGACACAACTTATTTAAATGAGCCTAACTGCTCACTTAAATGTTTAAATCTGGATCTCATCCAACGAGAGTGAAATCCAGATCACAGCGTCTCCGAACATCACAAATCATGCTAGAGGCCTCTAGGGAGATTTAATGTCCTTGTCTTGTCACCAATCTGTTGCGATGAGGCCATTCGATCATGCCCACTATACCAGCTGAGGTCTAACGAGAGTCTTGTACAAGTTCAGCACTCTTGTATTCTATGCCACCATTAATAAAGCCCAGAACTCTAGATGATTTATTAACTCTCTCCACCTGCCCTGCCACGTTCAATGATCTATGGACATATACACCCAGGTCCCTCGGCTCCTGCACCACTTTCAGAATTTTATCCCTTATTTTTTATTGTCTCTCCATCTTCTTCCTGCCAAAATGCATCACCTCATTTCTTTGTATTGACCTTTGAGGAGGTAACAAGGAAGTTAGACAAAGGAGAACCAGTGGACATGATTTATTTAGATTTCCAGAAGGCCTTTGACAAGGTGCTGAATCGGAGACTGTTAAATAAGAGCCCATGCATAGAGGATTGGCTGACTGGCAGAAGGCAGAGAGTGGGGATAAAGGGGTCTTTTTCAGGATGGCAGCTGGTGACTAGTTGTGTGCCTCAGGGATATGTGCTGGGACCACAACTTTTCACAATAGACATTAATGATCTGGGAGAAGGTACTGAAGGCACTGTTGCTAAGTTTGCAGATGATACAAAGATTTGCAAAGGGACAGGTAGTATTGAGGAAGCAGTAGGGCTGCAGAAGGATTTGGACAGGCTAGGAGAGTGGGAAAAGAATTGGCAGATGGAATACAATGAGGAAAAGTGTGAGGTTATGCACTTTGGAAGGAGGAATGGAGGAATAGACTATTTTCTAAATGGGGATATGCTCAGAAATCAGAAGCACAAAGAACATAGAACATAGAACATAGAACAGTACAGCACAGAACAGGCCCTTCGGCCCTCGATGTTGTGCCGAACAATGATCACCCTAACTTAAACCCACGTAACCCCTATACCCATAACCCAACAATCCCCCCATTAACCTTACACTACGGGCAATTTTAGCATGGCCAATCCACCTAACCCGCACATCTTTGGACTGTGGGAGGAAACCGGAGCACCCGGAGGAAACCCACGCACACACAGGGAGGAAGTGCAGACTCCACACAGACAGTGACCCAGCCGGGAATCGAACCTGGGACCCTGGAGCTGTGAAGCATTGATGCTAACCACCATGCTACCGTGAGGCCCCTAAAGGGCCTTGGGAGTCTTTGTTCACGATTCTCTTACGGTTAGAGTGCAGGTTCAGTCATCAGTTAGGAAGGCAAATGCAATGTTAGCATTCATGTCTAGAGGGCGAGAATACAAGACCACAGATGTACATCTGAGGCTGTATAAGGCTCTGGTGAGACCTCATTTGGTGTGAAAGAGAAAATGCTGGAAAATCTCTGCAAGTCTGGCAATATCTGTAGGGAGAGAAAAGAGCTAACGTTTCAAGTCCGATGACTCTTTGTCAAAGCTAACTGACAGAGAAAGTGGGAAATATTTACACCTCATTTGGTGTATTGTGAGCAGTTTTGGGCCCCTTTTCTAAGGAAGGATGTACTGGCTTTGGAAAGGGTTCAGAGGAGGTTCACAAGAATGATCCCTGGAATGAAGAGCTTGTCGTATGAGGAACGGTTGAGGACACTGGGTCTGTACTCGGTCGGAGAATGAGGGAGGACCCTATTGAGAGGGGGGGGGGGGGGGTGCTAATCACGTTCATATATGTTGGTCCTGTACAAAGCTAGAGGATTACTGGAAGGGGGTTTTTAGGGTAATTTCTCAAGTGGTGCACATGAAACTGGACGCAGGCCCCCAGGAGGCCATATTCGGGGTGTAGGACCAGCCAGGGTTCGAAACGGGTGTGGAGGAAGATATTGTAGCCTTCGCCTCGTTGATTGCCTGAAATCATATCCTGATAGGTTGAGAGAGCAACCTGTCCACCCTGTGCCCTGGCGTGGCGGGTGGACCTGTTGGAATTCTTGACTCTTGATAAAGTTAAGTTTGAACTGAGGGGAAGGATGGAGGGGTACTACAATTCATAGGCATTATTCATTATGAACTTTCAAGAACTGGTTAACATCGAACATTGGCCTCACGGTAGCATGGTGGTTAGCATCAATGCTTCACAGCTCCAGGGTCCCAGGTTCGATTCCCGGCTGGGTCACTGTCTGTGTGGAGTCTGCACGTCCTCCCCGTGTGTGCATGGGTTTCCTCCGGGTGCTCCGGTTTCCTCCCACAGTCCAAAGATGTGCGGGTTAGGTGGATTGGCCATGCTAAATTGCCCATAGTGTAAGGTTAATGGGGAGATTGTTGGGTTATGGGTATACGGGTTACGTGGGTTTAAGTAGGGTGATCATTGTTCGGCACAACATCGAGGGCCGAAGGGCCTGTTCTGTGCTGTACTGTTCTATGATCTATGATCTATGATCTATTAGTTGGGACGTGTGGGTGGGAGGGTTGGAGGGAGGGGGGCTGAGTGTGTTAATGGCAACTATGGGTGATCCCTAATTCCCTTTTGTCATTTGTTTGTGTGAACATGTGGGCTAATGATTTGGGTTTGGTGGGAGAATGGGATCATTGTTATTGATATGGGGATTAACATATTTGTTACTGATTATTGTTTATTGTTGGTGGGTGTAGATTTGGGCGAAAATGTGCAAAAGGAGGAAAATACCAAATTATTTTTCGAAAAAAAATACCTTAAGAGAATCATGATCAAGGAGTCCCAAGTCCCTTTGTGCTTCTGATTTCCTAAGCATCTTCCCATTTAGAAAATAGTCATGGCAGCACGTTTGCACAGTGGTTAGCATTTCTGCCTCACGGCGCTGAGGTCCCAGGTTTGATCCCGGCTCTGGGTCACTGTCTATGTGGAATTTGCACATTCTCCCCGTGTTTGTGTGGGTTTCACCCCCACAACCCAAAGATGTGCAGAGTAGGTGGATTGGCCATGCTAAGTTGCCCCTTAATTGGAAAAATCAATTGGGTAAACTAAATTGATATTAAAAAAAATAGAAAATAGACTATGCCTAAATGTCTCCTTCCAATGTGCATGACCTCACACTTTTCCATGTGGTATTTCATTTGCCACTTTCCTAGCCTGTCCAAATCTTTCCGCAACCCCCTTGCTTCCTCAATACCACTTCTACAGATCTTTGTATCACCTGTAAACTTAGTTAGCAACAGTGCCTTCAGTTCCTTCTTCCAAATCATTAATTTAAAAATAAATAAATTTAGAGTACCCAATTATTTTTTCCAATTAAGGGGCAATTTAGTGTGGCCAATCCACCTACCCTGCACATCTTTGGGTTGTGGGGGTGAAACCCACGCAGACACGGGGAGAACGTGCAAACTCCACACGGACAGTGACCCAGGGCCGGGATTCGAACACGGGTCCTCAGCGCCGTAGGCAGCAATGCTAACCACTGTGCCACCGTGCTGCCCTTCCAAATCATTAATGTATATTGTGAAAAGTTGTGGTCCCAGCACAGACCCCTGACCACTAGTCACTGGCTGCCATCCTGAAAAAGACGCCATAACCCAGTAACCCCACCTAACCTTTTGGACACTAAGGGGCAATTTAGCATGGACAATCCACCTAACCTGCATATCTTTGTGTCGTAGGAGGAAACCCACACCGATGCAGGGAGAAAGTGCAAACTCCACAGAGACAGTCAGCCAAGTCCGGAATTAAACCCGGGACCCTGGAGCTGTGAGACAGCAGTGCTAAAGACTCTGCCACCATGCATCCCCCGTCTCACGTGATGTCCAATCAAACACACTTTCCCACCCTCTCCTATCCTTACAGCATTCCAAAAGGACCATTTCCTCCATGACATACTAATCCACTCCTCAATCTTCCTCAGCATCTTCTCCCTATTCTGCAATATCTTTTCAGGCAAGTGCAGTAACTGCTATTTATACCTCCACTCCGCTCTTCTCACTGTCCAAGCCCCCAGACAATGCTTTCAGGTGATTTACTTGTACTTCCTTCAATTTACTCCACTGCTCATTGGGAAGACCAAATGTAGACTAGACGACTGCTTTTCAGAAAGCTTTCATTCAGAACACAAGCGTGATTCTGAGCTCTTAGTTGCTCGTCATTTGAACTTTCCAGCACCTCAGGCGATATTCTCCACCCCGACTGCTCCATTTTATGACGTGGCATGTCCCCACTGGTACCGGGATTCTCCGTTCCCACAGCCAGCCAATGGGGTTTCCCATTGTGGGCCAGCCCACGGCGTCGGGAAACAGGAAGGCTTGGGTGCGCTGCCGGCAGGGCAGAGGATCCGCCGATGGAGAATCCCACAGCTCAACTTTTGATTCGACGCTGAACTTCTAGGTTCAGTGCTGGGTTGAACAATTTAAAATTATAACCACTGCCTCCATTTTGTTTCATGTTCTTTAACTAGTTCATTCTTCTGGTTTCTATCTTTGTCCATTCATGTTGCATTCAGAAGACACTAAAATAGGTGGGACAGTAAGTTGCAATGTGAAACAAGAAATTTACAAATGGATATATAGAGAGGTTAAGTAAGTGAGCCAGAATTTGGCAGATGGAGTTTAACATGGATAAGTGTGCGATTGTCCATTTTGGTTGGAAAAATGGAAAGATAATTTATTATCTAAATGGAGAAACTTCAGAATGGTTTGGTGCAGGGGGATCTGGGTATATTTGTGTATAAATCGCAAAAGACTAGTATGCTGGTGCAGCAGGTATTAAGGAAAGCAAATGGAATTTTTGGCCTTTTTGGCTGAAGGAATAGAGTACAAAAGTAGGAAGTGTTTCTGTACCCGTGAGACTGCACCTTTAATATTGTGTTCAGTTTTGGTCCCCTTATTTGAGGAGGGATGTACATAGAACATAGAACGATACAGCGCAGTACAGGCCCTTCGGCCCACGATGTTGCACCGACATGGGAAGTCAAAAACTAAAGGCCATCTAACCTACACTATGATGCATTGCATTGGAGACGGTTCAGAGGGTCTTCACTAGATTGATTCCAGAGGCTTTGTCTTATGAAGAGAGATTGAGCAGTTTAGGCCTATACTCTCTTGAGTTTAAAAGAATGAGAGGAAATCTAATTGAGGTATATAAGATGATAAAAGATTTTGACAAAGTAGATGTAAAGCGGATGCTTCCTCTTGTGGGACAATATAATAATAGTAATAATCGCTTATTGTCACAAATAGGCTTCAATGAAGTTACTGTGAAAAGCCCCTAGTCGCCATATTCCGCTGCCTGTTCGGGGAGGCAGGTACAGGGATTCAACTGTGCTGCTGGCATTATTCTGCATTACCAGCCAGCTGTTTAGCCCACTGTGCTAAACCAGCCCCTAGAATGAGAGGTCATAGTTTTAGGATAAGGGGCAGCAGATTTAAAACAGAGATGAGGAGAAATTATTTTTCTTAAAGGCTCGTGAATCTCTGGAACTAACTACCCGAGAGTGCAGTGGATTGCGGGACATTGAGTAAATTTGAGGAGGAGATCGACAGATTTTTAATTAGTAATGGGTTGAAGAGTTATGGAGAACTGACAGGAATGTGAAGTTGAAGCCAAAAAAAAAGCTCTGTCCGTTGGATTGCTAAACTAACAAGTTTTTTATTTTTTTATTTTTCCGTAGTTGGGAAGTTAGTTCAGTGGGAATGGAGGCTAGGGCAGTTGAATGTTCCTCCTGCAGAATGTGGGAGGAAAGGGTCACCTCTCGTGTCCCTTCTGACTACATCTGCGGGAAGTGCACCCAACTCCAGCTCCTCGAGAGCCGCATTAGGGACCTGGAGCTGGAGCTGGATGAACTTCGGATCATTCGGGAGGCGGAGGAGGTTATTGAGAGGAGTTATAGGGAGGTAGTCACACCGCAGGTAAAAGAAGAAAGTAGATGGGTTACCGTCAGGGGAGGCAGAGGGAACCGGCAGGCAGTGCAGGGATCCCCTGTGGTCGTTCCCCTCTATAACAAGTATACCGTTTTGGATACTGTTGCGGGGGACGACTTACCAGGGGTAAGCAATAGGGCGCAGGTCTCTGGCACAGAGTCTGTCCCTGTTGCTCAGAAGGGAAGGGAGAAGAGGAACAGAGCACTTGTCATTGGGGACTCCATAGTTAGAGGAACAGACAGGAGGTTCTGTGGGAACGAAAAAGACTCACGGTTGGTGTGTTGCCTCCCAGGTGCCAGGGTTCGTGATGTCTCTGATCGTGTTTTTGGGATCCTTAAGGGGGAGGGGGAGCAGCCCCAAGTCGTGGTCCACATAGGTACCAACGACATAGGTAGGAAGAGAGATGGGGATTTGAGACAGAAATTCAGGGAGCTAGGGTGGAAGCTGAGAGCTAGAACAAACAGAGTTGTTATCTCTGGGTTGTTACCCGTGCCACGTGCTAGCGAAGTAAGAAATAAGGAGAGAGAGGAGTTGAACACGTGGCTACAGGGATGGTGCAGGAGGGAGGGTTTTGGTTTCCTGGATAATTGGGGCTCATTCTGGGGTAGGTGGGACCTCTACAAACAGGATGGTCTTCACCTGAACCAGAGCGGTACCAATATCCTGGGAGGGAGATTTGCTAGTGCTCTTCGGGGGGGTTTAAACTAATTCAGCAGGGGGATGGGAACCTAAATTGTAGACCCAGTGTACAGGATGTTGAGAGTAGTGAGGTCAGGGATAGGGTTAAAAGTTCGAAAGAGGGCACCGGCAAGCAGGACGCTGGTTTGAAGTGTGTCTACTTCAACGCCAGGAGCATCCGGAATAAGGTGGGTGAGCTTGCAGCATGGGTTGGTACCTGGGATCTCGATGTTGTGGCGATTTCGGAGACATGGGTAGAGCAGGGACAGGAATGGTTGTTGCAGGTTCCAGGATTTAGATGTTTCTGTAAGAACAGAGAAGATGGTAAAAGAGGGGGGGGGTGTGGCATTGTTAATCAAGGAAAGTATTACGGCGGTAGAAAGGACGCTTGAGGACTCGTCTACTGAGGCAGTATGGGCCGAGGTTAGGAACAGTAGAGGAGAGGTCACCCTGTTGGGAGTTGTCTATAGACCTCCGAATAGTCCCAGAGATGTAGAGGAAAGGATTGCAAAGATGATTCTTGACAGGAGCGAGAGTAACAGGGTAGTTGTTATGGGGGACTTTAACTTTCCAAATATTGACTGGAAATACTATAGTTCGAGTACTATAGATGGGTCAGTTTTTGTGCAGTGTGTGCAGGAGGGTTTTCTGACACAGTATGTAGACAGGCCAACAAGGGGCAAGGCCACATTGGATTTGGTACTGGGTAATGAACCCGGCCAGGTGTTAGATTTAGATGTAGGTGAGCACTTTGGTGATAGTGATCACAACTCGGTTATGTTTACTTTAGCAATGGGCAGGGATAGGTATATACCGCAAGGCAAGAATTATAGCTGGGGGAAAGGCAATTATGATGCTATTCGGCAAGATTTAGGAGGTATAGGATGGGGAAGGAAACTGCAGGGGATGGGTACAATCGAAATGTGGAGCTTTTTCAAGGAACAGCTACTGCGTGTCCTTGATAAGTATGTACCTGTCAGGCAGGGAGGAAGTTGTCGAGCAAGGGAGCCGTGGTTTACTAAGGAAGTTGAAGCACTTGTCAAGAGGAAGAAGAAGGCTTATGTTAGGATGAGACATGAAGGCTCAGTTAGGGCACTTGAGAGTTACAAGTTAGCCAGGAAGGACGTAAAGGGAGAGTTAAGAAGAGCGAGGAGAGGACACGAAAAGTCGTTGGCGGATAGGATCAAGGAAAACCCTAAGGCTTTCTATAGGTATATCAGGAACAAAAGAATGACTCGAGTAAGATTAGGGCCAATCAAGGATAGTAGTGGAAAGTTGTGTGTGGAATCAGAGGAGATAGGGGAAGCATTAAATGGATATTTTTCGTCAGTGTTTACACTGGAGAAAGAAAATGTTGTCGAGGAGAACACTCAGGTTCAGTCGACCAGGCTAGATGGAATTGAGGTTCAAAAGGAGGAGGTGTTAGCAATTTTAGAAAATGTCAAAATAGACAAGTCCCCTGGGCCAGATGGGATTTATCCTAGGATTCTCTGGGAAGCCAGGGAGGAGATTGCTGAGCCTTTGTCCTTGATCTTTATGTCGTCTTTGTCGACAGGAATAGTGCCGGAAGACTGGAGGATAGCAAATGTTGTCCCCTTGTTCAAGAAGGGGAGTAGAGACAACCCTGGTAATTATAGACCTGTGAGCCTTACTTCGGTTGTGGGTAAAATGTTGGAAAAGGTTATAAGAGATAGGGTTTATAATCATCTTGAAAAGAACAAGTTGATTAGCGATACTCAACACGGTTTTGTGAAGGGTAGGTCATGTCTCACAAACCTTATTGAGTTTTTTGAGAAGGTGACCAAACAGGTGGATCAGGGTAAAGCTGTTGATGTGGTGTATATGGATTTCAGTAAGGCGTTTGATAAGGTTCCCCACGGTAGGCTATTGCAGAAAATAAGGAAGTATGGAATTGAAGGTGATTTAGCGGTTTGGATCAGTAATTGGCTAGCTGAAAGAAGACAGAGGGTGGTGGTTGATGGCAAATGTTCATCTTGGAGTTCAGTTACTAGTGGTGTACCGCAAGGGTCTGTTTTGGGGCCACTGCTGTTTGTCATTTTTATAAATGACCTGGAAGAGGGTGTAGAAGGATGGGTTAGTAAATTTGCAGATGACACGAAGGTCGGTGGAGTTGTGGATAGTGCTGAAGGATGTTATAGGATACAGAGGGACATAGATAAGCTGCAGAGCTGGGCTGAGAGGTGGCAGATGGAGTTTAATGCGGAAAAGTGTGAGGTGGTTCACTTTGGAAGGAGTAACAGGAATGCAGAGTACTGGGCTAATGGCAAGATTCTTGGTAGTGTAGATGAACAGAGAGATCTCGGCATCCAGGTACATAAATCCCTGAAAGTTGCCACCCAGGTTAATAGGGCTGTTAAGAAGGCATATGGTGTGCTAGCCTTTATAAGCAGGGGGATTGAGTTTCGGAACCACAAGGTCATGCTGCAGCTGTACATAACTCTGGTGCGGCCACACCTGGAGTACTGCGTGCAGTTCTGGTCACCACATTATAGGAAGGAGGTGGAAGCTTTGGAAAGGGTTCAGAGGAGATTTACTAGGATGTTGCCTGGTATGGAGGGAAGGTCTTACGAGGAAAGGCTCAGGGAATTGAGGTTGTTTTCGTTAGAGAGGAGAAGGCTGAGAGGTGACTTAATAGAGACATATAAGATAGTCAGAGGGTTAGATAGGGTGGACAGTGAGAGTCTTTTTCCTCCGATGGTGATGACCAACACGAGGGGACATAGCTTTAAATTGAGGGGTGAGAGATATAGGACAGATGTCAGAGGCAGTTTCTTTACTCAGAGAGTAGTAGGGGTGTGGAACGACCTGCCTGCAATAGTAGTAGACTCGCCAACTTTAAGGGCATTTAAGTGGTCACTGGATAGACATATGGATGAAAATGGAATAGTGTAGGTCAGATAGGCTTCAGATGGTTTCACAGGTCGGCGCAACATCGAGGGCCGAAGGGCCCGTACTGCGCTGTAGTGTTCTATGTTCTATGTAATCAGCCATGATCATATTGAATGAAGACGTGGGCTTGAGGGGCTGAATTGCCCACTCCTACTCTTAGTTCTCCGTATATGGTTGCTATCCAGCCATTCACATCTCATCTAAACACATCTTTTGTTTCTTTACATTACCAATTACCACCCCTCTTTGGCTTTTATACCATTGTAATAACCTGAATCAAGGCCACGGTGGCCTCACTTGAGTATGATATTCCCCAATGAGGATGCAAGGCTCCTGGGGTACCCTGGGACATAAATATCCCGGCCCATGTGTGGGCTGGGCGTGGTAGATCCTACGGGGAGTAGAGGCTGTAGAGAGTGATTTATTAAATCCTTTTTTTTTTCAGATCCATCATCACTTTTCCTGAAATTTACAACCTTGAAACATTTAGTTATCGGGGTGGGATTCTCCCAAAACTGGCGCAATGGTCGGGTACTGGCGCCAAAAATGGCACGGATCACTATGGTGTCGAGCCCCCTCAAATGTCACGTAGTCTCCAGGCCCGAATGGACTAGCAGCGGCACACGCCCAGCTGCAACCAACCTTAACGCTAACCCAACCCTAACCCTAATGTGCTGCCAATATACGAGCAACTGCTATACCCACAACAGGTATATGACAGGTGCAGTCATATACCTGTCTAACACTGTTGCCCTTTACCCCTGTCACCCACCCCCCTGCCCCCAACAGGAGAAGCGTGGACACTCCGCGTCGCTTGATGCCGTGCAGCGTAATCAACGCCACGTGGCGCCACAGCACAAATGACGGTCCCCCCGCCGGAAGACCAGCAAAGGTGGCCGGCCACCGCGCAGCCCCGAGGTTCCAGGAGCGCGACATCGAGGCGCTCCTGGATGCAGTAGTGCAGAGGAGGGAGGCCCTGTACTCCAGACATGGCCGCAGGGTTGCTCCACGCTTCAGCCGGCGCCTGTGGAGGGAGGTGGCTGAGGCCGTCAGCGTTGTGGCTGTGACACCGAGGACAGGCACCCAGTGCCACAAGAAGGTGAACGACCTCGTCAGGGCAGCCAAGGTGAGTACCCCCCCCTCCCCCGATGTGCGGCACACCCCCAGGTGCAACCAAACCTAACGCTAACCCAACCCTAATGTGCTGCGCAGCTCTGCCAATATACGCGCAACCGCTGTCGTGCAGTCATATACCTGTCTAACACTGTTGCCCTTTACCTCTGCCCCCCATCCGCCCGCCCCCCACAGGAGAAGCGTGCACACAACAACAGGGAGCATCAGAGGACTGGAGGGGGCTTATGAGAGACCACTCACCGTCCATGAGGAAAGGGCCCTGGAACTGGCAGCGGACCTGCCAACTGGGAGGTTGCTGATGCAGAGGTCGGGGGCCCACCAGCAAGTGAGCCACCCACGGCCCTTTCCCCTGTCCCCCATATCCCCCGTCCCCCATCCCACATATCCACCCTCCCCCATATCCCCGCTCCCCCATATCCCCTGATCACCGCCCACGTGTCTAACCATGCTGCTGCATTGTGTATTGCAGGACCAAAAGTCGAGGCACCCGTCCCCGCGGATGCTGACCGCCCGCAGCACACCCTAGAGCAGCCATGAGAGAGGGAGAGAATCGGCCCCTCTGGCGTGCGACGCGCGCAGGCCCCCACTAGGGCGGCCACGAGAGAGGGAGAGACCCGGAGCAACACGGAGACGACGCCCCCGTCTCGTGTGGGTGCGGCGATGCAGGCATGTGACACCCAGCGACAAGGGGAGCAGCCACAGGCCCCCATCGCAGCCGAGCCAGGACAGCCCTACCCAGGACACCCCTACCCAGGACACCCCTACCCAGGACACCCCTACCCAGGACAGCCCTACCCAGGACACCCCTACCCAGGACACTTCTACCCAGGATAGCCCTACCGAGGGCACCCCTACCCAGGATAGCCCTACCGAGGGCACCCCTACCCAGGGCACCCCTACCCAGGACACCCCTACCCAGGACAGCCCTACCCAGGACACCCCTACCCAGGACAGCCCTAGCCAGGACAGCCCTACCCAGGACAGCCCTACCCAGGACAGCCCTACCCAGAACACCCCTACCCAGGAAAGCCCTGCCCAAGACAGCCCTACCCAGGACACCCCTACCCAGGACAGCCCTACCAAAGGCACCCCTACCCAGGGCACCCCTACCCAGGACAGCCCTACCCAGGATAGCCCTACCCAGGACACCCATACCCAGGACAGCCCTACCAAAGGCACCCCTACCCAGGGCACCCATACCCAGGACAGCCCTACCCAGGACAGCCCTACCCAGGACAGCCCTACCCAGGACAGCCCTACCCAGGACAGCCCTACCAAAGGCACCCCTACCCAGGACACTTCTACCCAGGATAGCCCTACCGAGGGCACCCCTACCCAGGATAGCCCTACCGAGGGCACCCCTACCCAGGGCACCCCTACCCAGGATACCCCTACCCAGGGCACCCCTACCCAGGGCACCCCTACCCAGGGCACCCCTACCCAGGACAGCCCTACCCAGGGCACCCCTACCCAGGACAGCCCTACCCAGGACAGCCCTACCCAGGACAGCCCTACCCAGGGCAGCCCTACCCAGGACACCCCTACCCAGGACACCCCTACCGAGGGCACCCCTACCCAGCACACCCCTACCCAGCACAGCCCTCACCAGGACAGCCCTACCCAGGACAGCCCTACCCAGGACAGACCTACCCAGGACAGCCCTACCCAGGGCAGCCCTACCCAGGACAGCCCTACCCAGGACAGCCCTACCCAGGACAGCCCTACCCAGGACAGCCCTACCCAGGACAGCCCTACCCAGGACAGCCCTACCCAGGGCACCCTTACCCAGGACAGCCCTTCCCAGGACACCCCTACCCAGTACAGCCCTACCCAGGACAGCCCTACCCAGGGCACCCTTACCCAGGACAGCCCTACCCAGGACAGCCCTACCCAGGACAGCCCTACCCAGGACAGCCCTACCCAGGACACCAACACACATGACACTGGAAGACAGGACAGTGACAAACAGCGGACGGGTGGAGACGAGGTGCCACCCCAGGGGACCATGGACTCTGAGTCTGATGATGCACACGACACAACACCACTGCTATCTCCAACACCCTCTACCATCGCAGAGACACTCCCCTCGGTTGGGCACTTTAGCGATGAGGCATCTGGGACACTCACTGGTGCGCACAACACAGCCGTACCGGTACAGCAGGTGGAGGTAGGAGCTGCAGAGGGGCGGTCGGAGAACATCCTGGTGCAAGCAAACATCTGCCGCCCAGATGGGTCCCGGATTCCTGGAGTTACCACACCCACCCATAGACCCGATGCAGCCACCAAACCTGGGACGAAGGAAGAGGATGATGGCTGGTTTACAGCAGCTGCAGATGCAGGTGAAGGAGTCCACCCACGCCCAGGAGCCGGGAGTGGTGCCGGTCATGTGTGCCACCCAGGCCGAATCCGCACGGGTGGCGTCCGCGGTGGACGCAATGGGTGCAACGGTGCCAGACGTGGGGAGCAGGATGCGAACCTGGGGCGTTCCGTGAGGGCAGCGTGTGTGGCCCAGGACTTGGCTTCCCTCTCACAGGAAGCCATGAGCCAGAGCCAGCGGCAGATGGCAGAGGCGCTCAACGCCGTGGCCCAGTCCCAGCAGGCCGTGGCCCAGTCCCAGCAGGCAGTGGCCCAGTCCTAACAAGCCATCGCTGAGGGCATCGGTGCCATTGCCCAGGTGCTGGCCAGTGTTGCCCAGACACAGACAGGGATGGGCAACTCCCTGAGCACCATGGCTGCAAACCTGCAGATCCTTGTCGCTACCAGCACGGGCCTCCAGGACTGGCAGTGCCAGGTGTCGGATGGTGGGTCTGTTCACATCCCCGACCCATGTAGAGGCCCGGAGTCCATCGGGCAGCCCGAGGGAGGAGGAGGTGCTGGGGCCCGTCTATGGTCCCCCTGTAGGGGAGGTTCCGGAACACCACGACACCTCGGACTCCAACCCCCCCCCCCCCCCCCCCCCCCCCCCTCCGTCCCAGCTGCATCTGGTGGGCAGCAGGCAGGACAGGCTGGCAGCTCGCCATCCCAGTCGCCCGAGCCGCAGCCTGACCCATCTGGGCCAGGCCGCCCAAGGAAATGGCCGCCAAAGGGATCCCGAGTCACAGGGCAGGAACCACAGGAGTCCACCTCCAGTTCTGTTGTATCGTCTGGGGAACCATCTAGGCGGAGTCAAAGGGCCCGTCAGGCAAAACAATTAGACACTGAGTAAGTTGGCACGGGTGCAGGGCACAGACGAGTTTTAGGGGCCAGGGCACGTGTATGGACAGTTTGTTATTAAAATCACTTTCACACCTACAGAAGCTGCCTTTGTGCTCTGTCTGAAGCATGCGGGGGTGTCATGTACGTTGAGCGCCAGTGTGTGTGTGTGAGGGGTGGTCTTATGGTGGGCCCCAGGTGAGTGTGCCCCCCCTCCCCGCGGGTCGCCCTCGCCATCCCCCCCAGGCAGAGGACGGGACCGTGCGCTGCAGTGTCACGGCCGTATGCAGGGATGGTCCGAGTGGAGGGTTGTACTGTGGCCATGGGTCAGACATTGTCCAACGATGTGGAGCCAGGAGCCCATCGCAGAGCGGGTTGTCATCATCCTCCATGGTCGGCAATAGACACGCTTCCACTGGCGACCGTGTGAGCCTGGCCCATTGTGCCGCAGGTGGATGTGCAATGGAGGGGTGGTGTGCATGTGGGTGGGGTGGTGATGGTTGGTGGTGGGTGGTGGGTGGGTGAGGGGGGGGTTAGGGTGTTGGTGCTGGGTGGGTAAGGGGGGGGGTTAGGGTGTTGGTGCTGGGTGGGTGAGGGGGGTTGAGGGTGTTGGTGCTGGGTGGGTGAGGGGGGTGAGGGTGTTGGTGCTGGGTGGGTGATGGGGGTGAGGGTGGTCGGATGTTGCCATGGTGTGCGGTATGTGGCCATACTCGCCGATTCGCACGCCCCCTAATCAGTGAACCAGGCGGCTATCAGCCTGTCCTGTGCCCTCTGGCCCAGCCGGTAATTGTGGGCAGCCACCCGCCCATGTGCAGCCCGTCTGCCCTGACCATTGCCCCCATCTCCCTCATTTGGGGAGGTCTGCTCCTCTTCTTGCTGCTCCTCCACTTCCCCCTCCTCTGCCTGCGGCACATCGCCCCTCTGCTGGGCTATGTTGTGCAGGACACAGCACAAAACAATGATGCGGCCGACCCTATCTGGCGGGTACTAGAGGGCCCCTCCAGAGCAGTCCAGGCATCTGAAACGGATCTTCAGCAGCACCTCTCTATCACACCCCTTGTCGCTGCATGGGCATCATTGTAGCTGTTCTCCGCGTCACTCTGTGGCCTCCGTATAGGCGTCATCAGCCACGACCGCAACGGGTAACCCCTGTCGTCCAGCAACCAGCCCCTCAGCCGGGGGTGGCGTCCCTCGAACATGCCGGGGATGTAAGACAGCGACAATACGTATGAGTCATGAACACTGCCCGGGTACTGGGCGCAGACGTGCAGGATAATCATGCTGTGGTCGCAGTCCACCTGAATGTTCATGGAATAGGTCCCCCTCCTATTGGTGAACACAGCCCTGTTATCTGCAGGTGGCCGCACGGCGACGTGCATCCCATCGATCGCGCCCTGGACCATGGGAAACCCGGCCACGGCAGAGAAGCCCATGGCCAGGGCATCCTGGCTCACCCGGTCCACAGGGAACCGGATGTAGAGGTCCACAATGGCATAAAGGGAGTCTGTCACTGTTCGAATGTACCGGTGCATCGATGTCTGCGAGATGTCGGACAGGTCCCCACTCGGCGCCTGGAATGACCCCGTGGCATAAAAGTTCAGGGCCTCCGTAACCTTGACGGACACGGGGAGAGGGTGTCCTCCCCCAGTGCCACACGATGCCAAGCGTACCAGCAGGTGGCAGATGTGTGCCATGGTTTCCCAGCTCATCCGGAGTCTCCTCCTGCATTCCCGGTCCGTGAGTCCTGCTACGACGACCGGGCCCGGTACACACGGGACCTCCTCGGGCGTCTCCGTCACTGTGGCGCCAGGACGTCCTCCACCCTCTCCTCATGCTCCTCCTCCTTTTCGTGCTCCTCCTCCTCCTCTTCGTGCTCCCCCTCCTCCTCCTCCTCGTCTGTTGGGTGGGTAGCCCTCCAGCCTGGGAGCCTGCCGCCTGCCCCTCTGCAGCATGCTCCTCTGCGGCAGTCTACGCCGCTGTGACAGCCAGCGCCACCTCTGCCACGCTCCTCCTCCTCCTCCAGGGCAACATGTAGAATAGCAGTGGGGGGAGGGCGACAACATGTCATCATTGCCCGTTCCCCCCCCCCCCCCCCCCTCCCCCCCCCTCCCGGGCAGCCATGTACCATGGGCTGCATGGGCATGACTGTGGGAGGATGGCACCTGGCCAGGCGGACGACCTCCCTTTCCCCCCACCCCCTCCCCAGCACTGTCCCCCCCCCCTCCCCCTCTCTCTCACCCCCACTCCCTGGCCACTGTACCCCCCCTCCCCGACACTCCCTCTCACCCCCCCCCCCCCCCCCCCCCACACACCCACAGACTGTGGCCACGCCGTCACTTCTCCTGCGGCCAACCCCAATGCCGTGACCTATCTCCACGCTGAAGGGTGTCAACCATCAGTACTGGTTGACGCCGTTAAATAGGTGTTTTGATTTACGCCGACATGACCCGTCGGGGGGTCGGGATTCACGCTGGCCCCCGGCGATTCTCCGACCCGGCAGGGGATTGGAGAATCCCGCCCCTAATCTCTTCTCTCCTCCACCCTATTGCTGATCTTCCCTTTTGTCCTTCCCAACCTTCACCTCTTTCACTTCCTCAAAACCTGAATCACATTTCTCTCTTTCCTCAGTTCTGATGTGTTAATACCAGTGTTGGACTGGGGTGAGCACAGAAAGAAGTCTTACAACACCAGCTTAAAGTCCAACAGGTTTGTTTCAAATCTGCCTCTTCATTCACCTGAGGAAGTAGTGCTCCGAAAGCTAGCGATTGTGAAACAAACCTGTTGGACTGTAAGACACCAAGTTCTGCTGAAAGGTCATCAAGCTGAAATGTTAACTCTATTTTTCTCCACAGATGCTCTTGGCCAGTTGAGTATTTGTTTTTATCTCACATCTCTACCATCTGAAGTATTTAATGTTTCTAATCGGGTAACACGGTAGCATGGTGGTTAGCATAAATGCTTCACAGCTTCAGGGTCCCAGGTTCGATTCCCGGCTGGGTCACTGTCTGCACGTCCTCCCCGTGTGTGCGTGGGTTTCCTCCGGGTGCTCCGGTTTCCTCCCACAGTCCAAAGATGTGCGGGTTAGGCGGATTGGCCACGCTAAATTGCCTGTAGTGTCCTAAAAAAGTAAGGTTCGGGGGGGGGTTGTTGGGTTACGGGTATAGGGTGGATACGTGGGTTTGAGTAGGGTGATCATTGCTCGGCACAACATTGAGGGCCGAAGGGCCTGTTCTGTGCTGTACTGTTCTATGTTCTAATGTGTGTGGTGACTGTCCCCTTTAAGGGCAACACAACTGAGTAAAGGTGTAATGACCTGTGTGGCTAATAGGAACTCAGTGTAGGGACTCACTCCAAAGAGGACTCCACCCCCTGGGTTGGAGTTTGTTTTTCCAAATGCTGACAAACAAGCTGGTTGGTGGAGTCCAGAAACCGAGTTCAATAGAGGGCGAAATTCTCCCCTACCTGGTGGGGCGGGGGGTCCCGGTGTAGTGGAGTGGCGCCAACCACTCCGGCGTCGGGTCTCCCCAAAGGTGCGGAATTCCTAAAGGAATTCTCCGCACCTTTAGGGGCCAAGCCCTCACATTAAGGGGCTAGGCCCGTGCCGGAGTGGTTGGCACCACACCGACTGGCGCCAAAACCGGCACCAACGGCCTTTGACGCCCGCCGCCCGGCGCCGGAGCTGGCCAAAAGGCCTTCGCCGGTTCGCGCATGCGCCGGTGCGTCATCTGCCGCTGACGTCACCACCGGCGCATGTGCGCTGGGGATTCTCTTCCGCCTCCGCCGGCGGGCCTGGCCACCGTGGGGGCACCCCCCGGGGTCCGATCGCCCCGCCCCTCCCCCGGGGGCCCGCTTGCGCCACCGATCCCGCCGGCACAGAGGTGGTTCAAACCACGGCGGCAGGAGAGGCCACTCAGCGGTGGGACTTCGGCCCATCCGGGCCAGAGAATAACGGCAGCACAGAAACCCGTAGCCTCCCGCCAGCCCCCGCCATTCTCCAAGCAGACGGCGGGATTGGCGGCACGACGGCTTTTTGCGGGTGGGAGAATCCTGGACATGGCCGGGGGGGGGGTCGGAGAATTTTGCCCAGAATCTTCAATCTCGGACATTTAAAAAGTGTTCTTGGGTGTTAACCACCCAGTGAAACTTTACCATAAATTTCAGAGTTAAATGAGGGGCTATTGGATAGAGCTCAAAGGTTATTCACTGATGGGATATAGTTCCAAGGCCTGATGGTGCATGGTTTGGAGAGGAACTTGCATGTGGTGGTGTTCCCATGTTAAATTGAATTATCCCATTAATTTGAGAACATTGGCATATTTTATTCCACAGAATCTGTTTGTTTGAACTGACAAAATATAATTTCTTGCAGAAACATCTGACGAAGACGAAATTGAGGCACCAGGTAATTAATTTTTATACTCACCTTAGAATTGTCTACAATACAAATGATAACGGCTATTGCTGGCCAAATTGCAGGCTTCCCATTCCTTGGCTACATTTCAAATGTTACACCTCTGATATGCAAATTTAAAAAAAAAATAAGAATAAGAATTAGGAGCAGGAGTAGGCCATATGGCCCCTCGAGCCTGCTCCGCCATTCAATGAGATCATGGCTGATCTTTTGTGGACTCAGCTCCACTTTCCGGTCTGAACACCAAAACCCTTAATCCCTTTATTCTTCAACAAACTATCCATATCTTAAAAATATTTAATGAAGGAGCCTCAACTGCTTCACTGGGCAAGGAACTCCATAGATTCACAACCCTTTGGGTGAAGAAGTTCCTCCTAAACTCAGTCCAAAATCTACTTCGCCTTATTTTGAGGCTATGCCCCCTAGTTCTGCTTTCACCCGCCAGTGGAAACAACCTGCCCGCATCTATCCTATCTATTCCCTTCATAATTTTATATGTTTCTATAAGATCCCCCCTCATCCTTCTAAATTCCAATGAGTACAGTCCCAGTCCACTCAAACTCTCCTCGTAATCAAACCCTTTCAGCTCTGGATTAACCTAGTGAATCTCCTCTGCACACTCTCCAGTGCCAGTACATCCTTTCCCAAATAAGGAGACCAAAACTGAACACAATACTCCAGGTGTGGCCTCACTAACACCTTATACAATTGTAGCATAACCTCCCTCATCTTAAACTCCATCCCTCTAGCAATGAAGGAAAAAATTCCATTCGCCTTCTTAATCACCTGTTCCATCTGTAAACCAATGTTTTGCGACTTATGCACTAGCACACCCAGGTCTCTCTGCACAGCAGCATGTTTTAATACTTTATCATTTAAATAATAATCCCTTTTGCTGTAATTCCTACTAAAATGGATAACCTCACATTTGTCAACATTGTATTCCATCTGCCAGACCCTAGCCCAGTCATTTAACCTATCCAAATCCCTCTGCAGACTGCCAGTATCCTCTGCACTTTTTGCTTTATCACTCATCTTAGTGTCATCTGCAAACTTGGACACATTGCCCTTGGTCCCCAACTCCAAATAATCTATGTAAATTGTGAACAATTGTGGGCCTAACACTGATCCCCGAGGGAAACCACTAGCTACTGATTGCCAACCAGAGAAACACCCATTAATCCCCACTCTTTGCTTTCTATTAATTAACCAATCCTCTATCCATGCCACTACTTTACCCTTAATGCCATGCATCTTTATCTTATGCAGAAACCTTTTGTGTGGCACCTTGTCAAAGGCTTTCTGGAAATCCAGATATACCACATCCATTGGCTCCCTGTTATCTACCGCTCTGGTAATGCTGTCAAAAAAATTCCACTAAATTAGTTAGGCATGACCTGCCCTTTATGAACCCATGGTGCGTCTGCCCAAAGGGACAATTTCCATCCAGATGCCTCTCTATTACTTCTTTGATGATAGATTCCAGCATCTTCCGTACTAGCAATGTTTTTTTTTAAAATTTAGATTATCTAATTATGTTTTCCAATTAAGGGGGCAATTTAGCGTGGCCAATCCACCTACTCTGCACATTTTTGGGTTGTGGGGGCGAAACCCACGCAGACACGGAGAGAATGTGCAAACTCCACACGGACAGTGACCCAGAGCCGGGATCGAACCTGGGACCTCAGCGCCGTGAGGCTGCTGTGCTAACCACTAGGCCACCGTGCTGCCCTCCTACTAGCAATGTTAAGCTCACTGGCCTATAATTACCCGCTTTCTGCCTACCACCTTTTTTAAACAGTGGTGTCATGTTGGCTAATTTCCAATCCGCCAGGACCACCCCAGAGTCTAGTAAATTTTGATAAATTATCACTAGTGCATTTGTAATTTCCCTAGCTATCTCTTCTAGCACTCTGGGATGCATTCCATCAGGGCCAGGAGACTTGTCTACATTTAGCCCCATTAGTTTGCCCATCACTACCTCCTTAGTGATAACAATCATCTCAAGGTCCTCACCATGATAACTGCTGTACCATTTCTACATGCATCCGTTATTTCTTTGTTTATTGCCTGTCCCGGTTTTTACCTATATCGTTGGTGCCTATGTGCACCATGACAGCTGGCTATTCACCCTCTCCCCCCCCCCCCCCAGAATGTCCTGCAGCCGCTCCGAGACATCCTTGATCCTTGCACCAGGGAGGCAACATACCATCCTGGAGTCTCGATTGCGTCCGCAGAACTGCCTGTCTATTCCCCTTACGATTGAATCCCCTATCACTGTAGCCCTGCCATTTTTCTTCCTGCCCTGCTGCGCAGCAGAGCCAGCCACAGTGTCATGAACCTGGCTGCTGCTGCCTTCTGCTGGTGAGCCATCTCCCCCGGTATATCTGTTTTGCAGGGAGATGACCGCAGGGGACACCTGCACCGCCTTCCTACTCTTGCTCTGTCTTTTGGTCACCCATTTTCTAGCTCTCTCAGTAACTTTCACCTGCGATGTGACCAACTCGCTAAAAGTGCTATCCACGACGTCCTCAGCTCCAAAATGAGTCCATCCGCAGCTCCAGAGCCGTCAAGCGATCTAACAGGAGCTGCAACTGGACACACATCTTGCACGTGAAGGAGCCAGGGACAGTGGACGTGTCCCTGAGCTCCCACATCGCACACGAGGAGCATGACACGGGTCTGGGATCTCCTGCCATGTCTGAAACCTTTGGTTAACTTCAACAACTACAGTTTCAAACAAAAAACACGAAGAAAAAATAAATAAATATACCAATGAAAAGAAAACAGAAAACCCAGTCACATACCAAGGATAAAAAGCACCTCCTCCCAACCAAGTTTCGAATTCCCACCTAGCTTCAAATTCCCAAACTCACTCTTAGCTGTGACTCACTCTGGCTTTGGAACTTATTGACCAAAATGCATGTTTGTGGAAGTGCAAAGAAAGCAGACTTGTGAATATGAGGGGAAAGCTGCAACAAAGAAATAGAATTAATCAAGTAATTTTAAATATTTAATGATCTGGATGTCGTTGTCAGGATCTGCAAATTGGTCAGTAAAACTAAGATCTGTGTGAGGGTTAGAATTCTAAACAATGCTCAACTCCTTCAGACATACCTTCTCGTATGATGCGAGAGAACCAGGAAATGCTGTGTAATTGGGATAAATATACTTGTAGGCAGTGTGAATACTCAGCTAACATACACCCTTCAGGGAAAAGCATGAAAAAAAAATAGACAAAGAAACAGATCTGGGTGTTATTGGGTTATGGGGATAGGGTAGAAGTGAGGGCTTAAGTGGGTCGGTGTAGACTCGATGGGCCGAATGGCCTCCTTCTGCACTGTATGTTCTGTGTATCTGTGTGTATCTGTTCTCGTGTAAGTATCTCTAATGGACCATGCCATGATAGTTTGAGCGATCACAATATTGGGATGCAGTCACAGGACAATTGAATAACAAACAAGGCATACTATTTTGTTCTGTCCAAGACCAAGGAGAGACCTTATTTGGAGCACTGAATTCAATTTTGGTTTTGTGTGTGAAATTGAGGCTTTGGAGGGGAGAGGCAGTGGACTAATCAAATAATTCAGAGCATCAAGAGAGGCGAAGAGAGTCGTCACTCTGCAATGTAAAGAAACATAGGCTTAGAGGAGATCCGATTGACGTTTCCAGGGTGATGAAAGGAATAGAATATGTTCCAGTTCAGTTTACTACAACTGAACAGGTTTGGGAGGTCCAGGGTCAGAATGTTAATTTGTGTAAGGACAAATTTAGATAGGAAACCGGGAGCTAACCCAAATCCCCATAAAATGATGGATCTGTGGGATAGGCAGGCGGTCAGATTGTTTGATGAACACCAATTCATTCGAGCAAGAGCTGGAATGGTTTCTGGTTGTGGGGGCTGGATGTGTGATGGGGTGGTAGGTGGAGATCATCTCATACAGAAGGTAGGAATTAGAATGAACCATCAGCTGTAGAGTGATCTTTCTGTGCTGTTTACTGTCACATAGGGCAGCAGTTCACAAGCCCTATTTGCATGTGCACACCTTTTCAGATTTGCTAAAATTTTACACGCTCCCCAAAAATTCCCCCCAAAATTTCCAAGTTAATTTATGGCGGGTTTTTCATGGAGTTGCCCCCCGGCTCTGCTGGCTAGTTTCCCACCGCTTTTCAATGACACTTAGTCACTGTTTGGGCCTTGGGTAGTTTCTCACTGATGTAACCCACATTTAGAATTTTCGTTAACACTGGGGAGGTGAGCTCAGAGTTCAGGCTGCCATTTTGAAAGGGTACCCCGATCTCTAAGTGAGCTTGTGGGTCCCCCCACACACACCCCCACATCCATGGGCAATGCCACCTCCACTCACGTGAACACTAACCCACACCCCCCAAGTAAGGACACCTCACTATGGGGTCCCTGGTCACTCCCCCTCCCCCTCTTCAAGACCCTCACCCATCATTCCCAACCTTCTGGAGACCCATACCTACCTGCCCTGCACTCCCCACCCTTCAAATCTCCTCTCCACCCTCATTTCATGGGCAAGCCCCCCCCATCCCCTAACCCTTTGCAGTGCCACCATGGCACTTGGCACCTTGCACTGCTCCCCTGATACCCAGGCAGTGATGCTGCTGGCTTTGCAGTGTCATCTGAGCACATTGGCAGTACTAAGGTGCCAGCTGGGCAGTGCCAGGGTGTCCACGTTCCAGGGGGAGGGTCAGAGAGCCACCTTGCACTTACCCAGACCACCCTGAGGTCTCCGATAGCCTGGGAGACCCCCGGGTGCTGGACTGCCTGGACCAGCACAGATCGGCGCCCGGCTGCAGCCTTCCTGGTGAGGCCGGAGGATCAAGGGAGGCTGGTGGATCCCGCACAGGTAGGTCTTAAATAGATTTACGATCTACTTCCGTAAATGTCATTAGGCCCCACCCATTTTGGGCGGCGTTCCGGATCCGATGCCTCATGGGACTTTGGAGAATCCTGGAAGACGAGGAGGCAGTCGGGAGGCTCGCTGGAGGCCTTTCCCGGCATTCACCGGCCGCTTTGCGCTCAAGCGAAAGCACAACGAGGCCGGAGAATCGCACCCAATGTTTCTATTTGACACTACCTTGTATGATCATCGGTTGCAAACAACGCTCAACCTTTCTGTTAAGAGGGAGCAGGACGGCGTAGACGGAGAAATTGTTCCTGCTTGTAAAAAGATCAAGAACGAGAGGGCAGAGATTTAAAGTGGTTTTGAAAAGAAGCAAATGATGTGAGAAAAGATCTTTTCACTCACCCAGTGGTCAGGGTCTGGAATGCACTGCCTGGAAATGTGGTGCACGCAGGTTCAATTGGGACATTCAAGAGGTCATTAGATGTTTCTCTTCAAGTACGCATTGTGCAGGGGTACAGGTAAAGGCAGAGGAATGGCACAAAGTCATGATGCTCATTTGGAGAGTGATGTACCATTAATTGGATTCGAGACACGATTAGGATCCGAACTGTGGCTTTAATCAGCTAGTTGTTAGCCCGGTGGTCGACTACAGAGTAAGGCTGACCGCCGGGAACTCTGGGTACTTAAACCCCGCCTTGGAGGCGGGGTCTACTTGCCTCTCGACCAATTGGTGAGCAGTCACATGACTAGTCCCAGCCAATCGGACGAGACGCACATGACCAGCCAGAGCCAATGGGAAACCCATGCTCTGCACCAATGGCAGTGCTCACATTCATACCACCACAGAGAGCCGGTGCAGAAATGATGAGCCAAATGTTGTCCTCCTGCACTGTAACAATTCTGTGATTCACTATACTTTCAATGATACATGTAAAAATAATTAGAATACTGGAGCTGCAATTTTCTAACAATATGGTAAAGAATGAATTTTGGTCAGCTAGATGCAAAAAATATTTGCTTGTTTAAAGATAGATCAATGAATACACTTCCTGCTCCGATGCAAAGGAACAACAAATTCAGCAGCCCCTCTTCCATACCCTGTCCCCCATTTACTCTTTTTTTGTATACGTAGGTGATGATCTTGACCAGATAGGCTAAACTAATATCTGGTTAGTTTAGCCTATCTGGATAGGTCCAGCAAACTAAGTTTTAATCTTTATTATTGTCACAAGTAGGCTTACATTAACACTGCAATGAAGTTACTGTGAAAAGCCCCTAGTCGCCACATTCCAACGCATGTTCGGGAACACCGAGGGAGAATTCAGAATGTCCAAATTACCTAACAACACATCTTTCGGGACTTGTGGGAGGAATTTGGAGCCCCCAGAAGAAACCCACACAGTCACAGGGAGAACGTGCAGACTCCACACAGCCAGTGACCCATGCCGGGAATCGAACTTGGGACCCTAGCACTGTGAAACAACAGTGCTAACCACTGTGCTACCGTGCTACCCTTCCTCGCCTAGTAGCACTGCACCAGTTCTCAGGCCCTTACAGCACCATAGACCTTGCTGCTGCTCCAACTGTGATGATATGTATAAGGCTAGTTTGTACATAATGTTATGCACGACTTCCGACCACAGATGGGCATTGTAAACTCATCAATCAAGGGTGGCACAGTGTTTAGCACTGCTGCATCATGACTCTGAGAACCCAGGTTCGATCCCGGCTCTGGGTCACTGTCCATGTGGAGTTTGCACATTCTCCCCGTGTTTGTGTGGGTTTCGCCCCACAACTGAAAGATGTGCAGGGTAGGTGGATTTGCCATGCTAAATTGCCCCTTAATTGTAAAAAATGAATTGGGCACTCTGAATTCATATTCAAAAAAAATAAAGTAAACTCATCAACCACCATGTGATCTGGGAGTTGGGAGTTGGTCGTACTGGGAGATAGACGTATTTGCAGTAGTTCCATAACAGTTGTTTAGTGTTAGTCGTTATTTTATTTATCCTAGTTACCTTACCACACAGTTCAAGGTGAGAGGGGAAAGTTTAAGGGAGATATGTGTGGAAAGTTCTTTACGCAGAGGGTGGGGTGCCTGGAACGCATTGCAGGTGGAGGTGGTAGAGGCGGGCACGATAGATATTAAGATGTATCTAGACAGATACATGAATGGGCAGGGAGCAGAGGGATACAGATCCTTAGAAAATAGGTGACAGTTTTAGATAGAGGATCTGGATCGGCGCAGGCTTGGAGGGCCAAAGGGCCTGTTCCTGTGCTGTAATTTTTCTTTGTTCTTTGTTCTGCAATAAATTATTTTAAACCGTACGTTCTATAGTTCCTCATTCTCTTCAGCCAGTCGACAGAACATGACACCTGTAATAATATACACACCAGTATATCATGGTGCAGACACACACTGATTGACACACAACAAGAACAATCAACACACACAACATTGAACCCGACTCTGACCTGCTGCCTGATATTGACACTGAGTACCCAAAGGCACCTTTTCGAGTCGGTATCATTACCAAACACAGGGTGCCCCCGAAGCAAAATGTCCAGCCTCTCCCGGTATACAGCATTGATCCGGACGATAAGTGGTGTGCCACCATCACGGTCAACCGATCCCGAATCCGCTTCCGCCTGGACACCGGCCAAAGCCTTTGTGTCAAGCCAGCCATCCTGCCAGCTGTTAGATTATAATGGCAATGCTATTGCTGCCAGTGGCTCATGCCAACTTGAAGTGGCGCACAGGTCACTTAAAGCCATCCTTCCCTTTGAAATAGTGGGATCCTCAAAAGCCTCCCTGCTTGGTGCGCAGGCATGCAAGCTGTTGAACCTAGTCCAGAGGGTTCACTCCCTGCCTCCTGCTGACGCGTCTGCCTCTCAGGGCACTGATTTTAGGGCGCAGCTCGATGCCATTATTAACCAATACCACAATGTTTTCGAGGGCATGGGCATGCTCGCGTACACCTACAAGATTTTATTGAAACCGAATGCCACTCCTGTGGTGCACGCACCTCGCAGGGTCCTAGCACCCCTCAAGCACCGCCTCAAGCAGCAGCTGCAGGACCTCCAGGACCAAGGAGTGATTTCCAGAGTCACGGAACTTACCAACTGGGTCAGTTCCATGGTATGCGTAAAAACAACCTTCCGGCGAACTGAGAATATGCACTGATCCCAAGGACCTCAACCGCAATATTATGAGAGAGCACTATCCCATTCACAAGCACGAGGAGCTCACCTGTGAGATGGCTCGCGCCAAGTTCTTTACCAAGCTAGACGCCTCAAAGGGATTCTGGCAGATCCAGCTTGACGAATCCAGCAGGAAACTCTGCACATTTAATACCCCCTTTGGAAGATATTGCTACAACAGGATGCCGTTTAGGATCATCTCTGCATCAGAAGTGTTCCATAGGATTATGGAACAGATGATGGAAGGGATTGAAGGTGTTCGCATCTATGTCGATGACATAATCATCTGGTCCACCAGCCCGCAGGAGGAGGTTAATAGCCTCCAGCGCATCTTCAGACGGATACATGAGCATGGCCTCCGCCTCAACAGGGCCAAATGCTCCTTTGGTCAAACAGAAATTAAATTCCTCGGGGACCACATCTCCCAGTTGGGTGTGCAGCCGGATGCGGACAAGGTAGCTGCCATCAAGGCTATGAAGACACCAGAGGACAGGAAGGCGGTTCTCCGCTTTTTGGGCATGTCAACTTGGGGAAATTCATTCCTTCCTGGCCTCTCACACCACGGCTCTCAGGAACCTGGTCAGGAAGACGACAGACTTCTAATGGCTCCCTGCCCACGAACACGAATGGAGGGAACTCAAGGCAAAGCTGACCAGTCTTAACTTTTTTTGACCCAGCCAAGGAGACCAAAATTTCTACAGATGCCAGTCAATCCTGCATTGGAGCAGTGCTCCTTCAACGTGATGAGGCCTCATCATGGGCCCCCGTTGTATACACGTCGTGTGCGATGACCCCCACCAAACAGCGTTATGCACAGATTGAAACGGAGTGCCCGGGCCTTCTGACTGGAGTCGTTAAATTCCATGATTGTGTCTACGGACTCCCTCAATTCGCCATCGAGACAGACCATCGCCCGATGGTCAATATCATACAAAAATACCTGAATGACATGACACCTCGCCTCCAGCGTATTCTTCTCCAGCTCCGGCGATACGACTTCCGGCTGGTATACACCCCAGGCAAGGAACTCATAGTTGCTGTCACTCTCTCCCGGTCTGTCACCACTCCATGTGACCCAGCAGGATTTGTCTGCCAGGTGAAATGAAATTAAATGAAATTAAAATCGCTTATTGTCACAAGTAGGCTTCAAATGAAGTTACTGTGAAAAGCCCCTAGTCACCACATTCCGGCGCCTGTTCGGGGAGGCTGTTGATGCCCATGTGGCATTCGCTGCCTCCAATCTACCTGCCTCGGATGAACGCCTCATCCAAATTCGTCGCGAGACGGCTGCCGACCCTTTGCTCCGGCGTGTCATGCGCCACCTAACGGACGGGTGGCTTAAGGGCCAATGCCCTCGATTCTATAATGTCAGAGATGATCTGGCGGTAGTAGACGGGGTTCTTCTAAAACTGGACCGCATTGTCATCCCACATAGCATGCGCCAGCCTGTCCTCGAACAGCTACATGACTGCCACCTGGGAGTGGAGAAGTGCCGCTGACGGGCCCGAGAGGCTGTGTACTGGCCGGGCATTAATGAGGACATAGCTAACACTGTGCTCAACTGCCCAAATTGTCAGCGATTCCAGCCGGCGCAACCACGTGAAACCCTGCAGCTCCATGAGTTGGTCACGTCACCCTGGACCAAGGTGGGCACTGACCTGTTCCATGCGCTGGGTTGAGACTACGTCCTAATCGTGGACTACTTCTCGAATTACCCGGAGATGATACGGTTGCACGACCTCACCTCGGCTGCAGTCATTTGTGCATGTAAAGAAACCTTTGCTCGACACGGCATCCCGCTCACGGTCATGTCCGACAATGGCCCCTGCTTCGCCAGCCAAGAATGGTCCAACTTTGCCCGGCGGTACAATTTTGCCCATGTCACGTCCAGTCCCCTGTACCCCCAATCCAACGTCAAAGCAGAGAAGGGAATACATATTGTCAAGAGGCTCCTATGCAAGGCTGCCGATGCTGGTTCTGATTTCTACCTTGCCTTGCTAGCCTACCGATCCGCCCCCTTGTCCACTGGCCTGTCGCCAGCTCAACTACGGGCAGCAGGGTAGCATGGTGGTTAGCATAAATGCTTCACAGCTCCAGGGTCCCAGGTTCGATTCCCGGCTGGGTCACTGTCTGTGTGGAGTCTGCACGTCCTCCCCCTGTGTGCGTGGGTTTCCTCCGGGTGCTCCGGTTTCCTCCCACAGTCCAAAGATGTGCGGGTTAGGTGGATTGGCCATGCTAAATTGCCCGTAGTGTTAAAAGTAGGGTTAAGGGGGTGGTTGTTCAGTTACCGGTATAGGGTGGATACGTGGGTTTGAGTAGGGTGATCATGGCTCGGCACAACATTGAGGGCCGAAGGGCCTGTTCTGTGCTGTACTGTTCTATGTTCTATGTTCTATGTACTCATGAATCGCACGCTGCAGATGATTGTGCTGTCCATCCATGTCCCAGACCTCGACCACATTCCAGTCCTTCGCCAGATGCAGCTGTCTCGTGCCCAGCACAAAGCGGCCTATGACTCCCGTGCAATTGATCTCCCTGCCCTGGCTCCCGATGACAACGTCCGCGTCCATCTTCTGGATGGTGGCTGGTCTGCCACCACTGTTGTCCTCCGACAAGTGGCCCCCCGCTCGTTCCTGGTTCATCTACTGGATGGCTCTCTTCTGCGCCGCAATCGACGTGCACTTCGTCTCATTCCTCGCTCGCCACGTGTTCTTCACGTCCCATCAGTGTTCACTGATCTAGAGAGAGTGCTGTGTGTTCACTGATCTAGAGAGAGTGCTGTGTGTTCACTGATCTAGAGAGAGTGCTATGTGTTCACTGATCTAGAGAGTGTGCTGTGTGTTCACTGATCTAGAGAGAGTGCTGTGTGTTCACTGATCTAGAGAGAGTGCTGTGTGTTCACTGATCTAGAGAGAGTGCTGTGTGTTCACTGATCTAGAGAGAGTGCTATGTGTTCACTAATCTAGAGAGTGTGCTGTGTGTTCACTGATCTAGAGAGAGTGCTGTGTGTTCACTGATCTAGAGAGAGTGCTGTGTGTTCACTGATCTAGAGAGTGTGCTGTGTGTTCACTGATCTAGAGAGAGTGCTGTGTGTTCACTGATCTAGAGAGAGTGCTGTGTGTTCACTGATCTAGAGAGTGTGCTGTGTGTTCACTGATCTAGAGAGTGTGCTGTGTGTTCACTGATCTAGAGAGTGTGCTGTGTGTTCACTGATCTAGAGAGAGTGCTGTGTGTTCACTGATCTAGAGAGAGTGCTGTTTGTCGACTGATCTAGAGAGAGTGCTGTGTGTTCACTGATCTAGAGAGAGTGCTGTGTGTTCACTGATCTAGAGAGAGTGCTGTTTGTCGACTGATCTAGAGAGAGTGCTGTTTGTCGACTGATCTTGAGTGAGTGCTGTGTGTTCACTGATCTAGAGAGAGTGCTGTGTGTTCACTGATCTAGAGACAGTGCTGTGTGTTCATTGATCTAGAGACAGTGCTGTGTGTTCACTGATCTAGAGAGAGTGCTGTTTGTCGACTGATCTAGAGAGAGTGCTATGTGTTCACTGATCTAGAGAGAGTGCTGTGTGTTCATTGATCTAGAGAGAGTGCTGTGTGTTCACTGTCTAGAGAGAGTGCTATTTGTCGACTGATCTAGAGAGAGTGCTGTTTGTCGACTGATCTAGAGAGAGTGCTGTGTGTTCA
This sequence comes from Scyliorhinus canicula, assembly GCF_902713615.1. Classification (NCBI taxonomy): domain Eukaryota; kingdom Metazoa; phylum Chordata; class Chondrichthyes; order Carcharhiniformes; family Scyliorhinidae; genus Scyliorhinus; species Scyliorhinus canicula. The sequence continues at coordinate 55,343,422 of NC_052158.1, read as the reverse complement.
CTGATCTAGAGAGAGTGCTGTGTGTTCACTGATCTAGAGAGAGTGCTGTTTGTCGACTGATCTAGAGAGAGTGCTGTTTGTCGACTGATCTAGAGAGAGTGCTGTGTGTTCACTGATCTAGAGAGAGTGCTGTGTGTTCACTGATCTAGAGAGAGTGCTGTTTGTCGACTGATCTAGAGAGTGTGCTGTGTGTTCACTGATCTAGAGAGAGTGCTGTGTGTTCACTGATCTAGAGAAAGTGCTGTGTATTCACTGATCTAGAGAGAGTGCTGTGTGTTCACTGAAATAGAGAGGGTGCTGTGTTTTTCGAGGAGGTCACAAAGATGACTGATGCAGGTAGGGCAATGGATGTTGTCTATATGGACTTCAGTGAAACCTTTGACAAAGTCCCTCATGGCAGACTGGTACAAATGGTTAAGTCACACGGAATCAGGGGTGAGCTGGCAAGTTGGATACAGAAATGGCTAGGTCACACAAGACAGAGAGGAGCAATGGAAGGATGCTTTTCTGATTGGAGGGCTGTAACTCATGATGTTCCGCAGGGATCAATGCTGGGACCTTTGCTGTTCTTAGTAAGTATAAATGATTTATTATCATAGAATTTACAATGCAGAAGGAGGCCATTCGTTCTATCGAGTCTGCACCGGCTCTTGGAAAGAGCACCCTACCCAAAGATAACACCTCCACCATATCCCCATAACCCAGTAACCCCACCCAACACCAAGGTCAATTTTGGACACTAAGGGCAATTTATCATGGCCAATCCACCTAACCTGCACATCTTTGGACTGTGGGAGGAAACCGGAGCACCCGGAGGAAACCCACGCACACACGGGGAGGATGTGCAGACTCCGCGCAGACAGTGACCCAGGCTCGAATCGAACCTGGGACCCTGGAGCTGGGAAGCAATTGTGCTACCCACAATGCACTGGTCCGCTTAGTAAGTTTGCAGACGACACAAAGGTTGGTAGAATTGTGGATAGCAATGAGGACTTTCAGAGGATACAGGAGGATTTAGATCGTTGGGGGACTTGGGCGGAGAGGTGGCAGATGGAGTTTAAATGTGAGGTAATGCATTTTGTAAGGTCTAATGCAGGGAGGGAATATACTCTGAATGGTAGAACCCTTATGATATTGACAGTCAGAGAGATCTAGATGTACAGGTGCACAGGTCACTGAAAGGGGCAACACAGGTGGAGAAGGTAGTGAAGAAGGCATACGGCATGCTTGCCTTCATTGGCCAGGGCATGGAGTATAAGAATTGGCAAATCATGTTGCAGATGTATAGAACCTTAGTTCGGCCACACTTGGAGTATAGTGTTTAATTCTGGTCGCCACACCGCCAGAAGGATGTGGAGGCTTTAGAGAGGGTCTAGAAGAGATTTACCAGGATGTTGCCTGGTATGGAGGGCATAAGCTATGAGGAGCGGCTGAATAAATTTGGTTTGTTCTCACTGGAACGACGGAGGTTGAGGGACGACCTGATAGAGGTCTACAAAATTATAAGGGGCATAGACAGAGTGGATAGTCAGAGACTTTGTCCCAGGGTACAGGGGTCAATTAGGTTTAAGGTGTGAGGGGCAATGTTTCATAGAACATAGAACAGTACAGCACAGACAGGCCCTTCGGCCCTCGATGTTGTGCCGAGCAATGATCGCCCTACTCAAACCCACATATCCACCCTATACCCGTAACCCAACAACTCCCCCTCTTAACCTTACTATTAGGACACTACGGGCAATTTAGCATGGCCAATCCATCTAACCCGCACATCTTTGGACTGTGGGAGGAAACCGGAGCACCCGGAGGAAACCCACGCACACACGGGGAGGACGTGCAGACTCCGCACAGACAGTGACCCAGCCGGGAATCAAACCTGGGACCCTGGAGCTGTGAAGCATTTATGCTAACCACCATGCTACCGTGCTGCCCAAAAATGAGGCAAGTTTTTTTACACAGAGGGTAGTGGGTGCCTGGAACTCGCTGCTAGAGGAGGTGGTGGAAGCAGGGACGATAGTGATATTTAATGGGCATCTTGAAAAATACATGAATAGGCTGGGAATAGAGGGATATGGACCCAGGAAGTGTAGAAGATTTTAGTTTAGACAGGCAGCATGATCAGCACAGGCTTGGATGGCCGAAGGGCCTGTTCCTGTGCTGTACCTTTCTTTGTTCTATGTAGAGAGAGTGCTGTGTCTTCACCAATCTATAGAGAGTGCTGTGTGATTACTGATCTGGAGCGAGTGCTGCGTGTTCACAAACCCATGGAGAGTGCTGTGTGTTCACTGAACAAGTGTGCTGTGTGTTCACTGAATTAGAGTGGGTGCTGTGTGTTCATTGTTCGAGAGAGGGTGCTGTGTGTTCACTGATCTAGAGAGAGTGCTGTGTGTTCACTGTTCTAGAGAGGGTGCTGTGTGCTCACTGTTCTAGAGAAGGTGCTGTGTGCTCACTCTTCTCGAGAGGGTGCTGTGTGTTCAGTGATTGAGAGAGGATGCTGTGTGTTCAGTGATCGAGAGAGGATGCTGTGTGTTCACTGATCTAGAGCGAGTGCTGTGTGTTGACTGATCTAGAGAGAGTGCTGTGTGTTCACTGAACTTGAGAGTGTGCTGTATATTTAATGATCTAGAGAGAGTGCTGTGTCTTTGCTGATCTCGAGTGGGTGCTGTGTCTTCGCTGATCTCGAGCTGGTGCTGTGTCGTCACTGATCTTGAGTGGGTGCTGAGTTCACTGATCGAAGATAGGGTGCTGTGTGTTCACTGAACGAGAGTGCTGCATGTTCACAGATCTAGAGGGTGCTGCGTGTTCATGAATCCACAGAGAGTGCTGTGTGTTCAAGTGTGCGCTGTGATCACTGAACTCGAGAGTGTGCTGTGTGTGCACTGATCTCGAGTGCGTGCTGTGTGTTCACTGTTCGAGAGAGAGTGCTGTGTGTTCACTGTTCGAGAGAGAGTGCTGTGTGTTCACTTATTGAGAGAGATGGGCATGTGTTCACTGATCCATACCGTCCCGTTCTCCCTCTCTACCTGTCCATTTCCCCGGGGGTTGTGGCTTGTCGTCCTGCTGGAGACGATTCCCCTGCTGAGCAGGAACTGACGCAGCTCATCACTTATGAATGAGGATCTCCTGTCACTGTGGATGTCAGCGGGAAAACCGAACAGTAGCATAGATTGATCTTGCCCCGCTGTGTGTTATTGAACATGAAGGCTACCGACCGTTGGTCAGTGAGAGAGTGAATCTCCTGCCGGCCAGGTAATGCCTCTTTTTCGACGGCAGGATTTCTGAGGCATGAAGGGTGCAGGAAAAGAATGCCACGGGTCTGCCTGCCTGATTGAGCGTGGCGGCTAGGGCGACGTCTGATGCGTCGCTCTCCACTTGAAAGGGTAGCGTCTCGTCTACTGCAAGCATCCCGGCCTTGGCGATATCGGCTCTGATATGGGCGAAGGCCTGTTGAGCCTCGGCCATCAGGGGAAAATGGGTGGACTGTATGAGTGGGCGGGCCTAGTCCACAGAGTTTGGGACCCACTGGGTCCCAAAGGAACGGCAGGCAGCGTTTGAGGGCCTTGGGGCAGTCGGGGAGGGGGAGCTCAATGAGGGGGGCGCAAGCGGTCGGGATCGGGCCCCAGAACTCCGTTCTGGACCACATAGCCGAGGATGGCTGAGCGATTCGTGCTGAACGTGCACTTCTCCTTGTTGTAGATGAGGTTTAGGAGAGTGGCGGTGTAGAGAAATTTGGCAAGGTTGGCATCGTGGTCCTGCTGATCATGGCCGCAGATGGTGATATTGTCTAGGTACGGAAAGGTGGCCCGCAAACGGTACCAGTCGACCATTCGGTCCATCTCCCTTTGGAAGACCGAGACCCCGTTGGTGACGCCAAAGGGAACCCTGAGGAAGTGATAGAGGCGACCGTCTGCCTCGAAGGCTGTGTATGGACGGTCCGCTTTACGAATGGGGAGCTGGTGGTAGGCGGATTTGAGGTCTACCGTTGAGAAGACCCGGTACAGTGCAACCTGATTGACCATATCAGATATGCATGGGAGGGGGTACACGTCGAGCTGCGTGTACCGATTGATGGTCTGGCTGTAGTCCATGACCATTCGGTATTTCCCCCCAGTTTTAACTACTACCACTTGGCTCTCCAGGAGCTATTGCTGGCCTTGATGAAGGTCCTGTCCTGGGTGGTGTACCATCTGCTTCTGGTAGCGACGGGTTTGCAATCCAGGGTTAGATTTGTGAAGAGGGAAGGTGGATCGACCTTTAGGGTCGCGAGGCCGCAGACAGTAAGGGGTGGTAGGGGCCTGCCGACTTTCAGAGTTAGGATCTGGTGGTTACACTGGAAGTCCAGGCCGAGTACTAGAGCAGCGCAGAGATTAGGGAGGACGTAGAGGCGGAAGCCGCTCAATTCTACGCCCTGGACCGTGAGTGTGACCGTACAGTACCCCTGGATCGCCACGGAATGAGATCCGGAGGCCAGGATGATTCTTTGATTGGTGGGGTGTACCGTGAGGGAGCAGCACCTTACCGTATCCAGGTGGATGAAGCTATCGATGCTCCCGGGGTCCATAGAACATAGAACATAGAACAGTACAGCACAGAACAGGCCCTTCGGCCCTCGATGTTGTGCCGAACAATGATCACCCTACTTTAAACCCACGTAACCCGTATACCCGTAACCCAACAATCCCCCCATTAACCTTACACTACGGGCAATTTAGCATGGCCAATCCACCTAACCCGCACATCTTTGGACTGTGGGAAGAAACCGGAGCACCCGGAGGAAACCCATGCACACACAGGGAGGACGTGCAGACTCCACACAGACAGTGACCCAGCCGGGAATCGAACCTGGGACCCTGGAGCTGTGAAGCATTGATGCTAACCACCATGCTACCGTGTCCAGCAGGCAAGAAGTCACGTGTCCGTCGATCTTAACGCTAGGTGATGCTGTGGCCAGGTTGTGCAGACGAGACTGGTCAATGGTCACTGAGGCGAGTCGTGGTTGGACGTCGCTGGTGTTGGATGATGTAGTGCCCGGGGGCATAGGTCCTGGAACGCTGGTGGTGCCCATGTGCCGTTGGGGAGACAAGATGGTGGCGCCTGAAGATCTTGGGGATGACAAAATGGCGGCACCCATGGGCCCCACGTGGCGGGGGTCGAAAAAGATGGCAGCGCCCATGGGCCGCACGTGTTGCGCAGAACGGAAGATGGCGGTGCCCACTGGCCATGCGTGGTCTGAGGGGGAGAAGATGGCGGTGCCCACTGGCCATGCGTGGTCTGAGGGGGAGAAGATGGCGGTGCCCACTGGCCGCACGTGGTCCGCGGAGGTGAAGATGGCGACGCCCATTGTCCGTAGTCGAGGGGAGTGGGGGCAATAGCGGCGACTGCGCGAGCCTGGCACACCACGGCGAAGTGCCCCTTCTTACCGCAAGCCTTAGAAAGGACAGCGCGGCCTGGGCAGCGTTGGCGGGGGTGTTCTGCTGGCCGCAAAAGTAACATCGAGGACCCCCTGGGACTTACTGGCTGGCGCGTGGTGCAGGCGTATTGGCTGGGGCAGCCGTCTGCAGAGTCCACGATGCGTAGGAGGGGTGGGCCGCGCGGCTGGGGGTGTCATAGAGAGTGGGGGTGTCATGGGGGCAACCGTCATAGAAAGCGCTAGCTTCTTTATCTCTGCGAGATCGAGCGTGGCCCCTTCTAAATGTCGCTGGCGTATAAGGTCCGACCCAATCCAAGTAACTAAAGCGTCCCACATAAGGCGATTAGAATGTTCAGTGGACATAACAGCCTGACAGTCACAGTCCCAGACTAGTGGGATTAGGGCCCGCCAGAAGTCTTCTATGGACTCACCAGGGAGTTGAGAGCGTGTGGTGAGTATGTGCTTGGCAAAGAGCGTGTTCGTCTTCTGGGCGTAATTTTCTTTAAGTAGTGTCATGGCTTCGGCGTAGTTTGGCGCGTCCTGGATCAGCAGAAAGACGTTGGAACTTAACATTGAGCACAGTATCTGTATTTTCTGAGCCTCTGGAACAGAGCTTGGCGCCGAGTTGATGTACGCCTCAAAACAAGCTAGCCAGTGCTGAAAGTCCTTTTTGGACTCGCTTGATTGCGGATCCAGCTGCAGGCGATCCAGCTTGATACGGAGGTCCATTTTCTGAAAATCTTCCAAAAATCTTAGCAATAAATTGATGCACGATCAATTGCAGAAAGACAAGAGTTGAATACAACTGAGGCTTTATTACTCTAAGATGTGTGGCTTGCCACAGCAGCTGACAAAATGGTTGCTGCATGGAGGACACACATATTTATACTCTGCCTACTGGGCGGAGCCAGTAAGCAGGGACTACCGTCGTACCTGTAGTACAGGACCTACCATACATCACCTAATATAGGTGCAACAGTGGTTTACCACACACTGATAGAGAGAGGGTGCTGTGTGTTCACTGATAGAGAGAGGCTGCAGTGTGTTCACTGATAGAGAGAGGCTGCAGTGTGTTCACTGATAGAGAGAGGCTGCTGTGTGTTCACTGATAGAGAGAGGGTGCTGTGTGTTCACTGATAGAGAGAGGCTGCTGTGTGTTCACTAATAGAGAGAGGCTGCTGTGTGTTCACTGATAGAGAGAGGCTGCTGTGTGTTCACTGATAGAGAGAGGCTGCTGTGTGTTCACTGATAGAGAGGCTGCTGTGTGTTCACTAATAGAGAGAGGCTGCAGTGTGTTCACTGATAGAGAGAGGCTGCTGTGTGTTCACTGATAGAGAGGCTGCTGTGTGTTCACTGATAGAGAGAGGCTGCTGTGTGTTCACTGATAGAGAGAGGCTGCTGTGTGTTCACTGATAGAGAGAGGGTGCTGTGTGTTCACTGATAGAGAGAGGCTGCTGTGTGTTCACTGATAGAGAGAGGCTGCTGTGTGTTCACTGATAGAGAGAGGCTGCTGTGTGTTCACTGATAGAGAGATGCTGCTGTGTGTTCACTGATAGAGAGAGGCTGCTGTGTGTTCACTGATAGAGAGGCTGCTGTGTGTTCACTGATAGAGAGAGGCTGCTGTGTGTTCACTGATAGAGAGAGGCTGCTGTGTGTTCACTGATAGAGAGGCTGCAGTGTGTTCACTGATGGAGAGAGGCTGCAGTGTGTTCACTGATGGAGAGAGGCTGCTGTGTGTTCACTGATAGAGAGAGGCTGCTGTGTGTTCACTGATGGAGAGAGGCTGCAGTGTGTTCACTGATGGAGAGAGGCTGCTGTGTGTTCACTGATAGAGAGAGGCTGCTGTGTGTTCACTGATAGAGAGGCTGCTGTGTGTTCACTGATAGAGAGAGGCTGCTGTGTGTTCACTGATAGAGAGAGGCTGCTGTGTGTTCACTGATAGAGAGAGGCTGCAGTGTGTTCACTGATAGAGAGAGGCTGCAGTGTGTTCACTGATAGAGAGAGGCTGCTGTGTGTTCACTGATAGAGAGAGGGTGCAGTGTGTTCACTAATAGAGAGGCTGCTGTGTGTTCACTGATAGAGAGAGGCTGCTGTGTGTTCACTGATAGAGAGAGGCTGCTGTGTGTTCACTGATAGAGAGAGGCTGCTGTGTGTTCACTGATAGAGAGAGGCTGCTGTGTGTTCACTGAGAGAGAGGCTGCTGTGTGTTCACTGATAGAGAGAGGCTGCTGTGTGTTCACTGATAGAGAGAGGCTGCTGTGTGTTCACTGATAGAGAGAGGCTGCTGTGTGTTCACTGATAGAGAGGCTGCTGTGTGTTCACTGATAGAGAGAGGGTGCTGTGTGTTCACTGATAGAGAGAGGCTGCAGTGTGTTCACTAATAGAGAGAGGCTGCTGTGTGTTCACTGAGAGAGAGGCTGCTGTGTGTTCACTGATAGAGAGATGCTGCTGTCTGTTCATAGATCGAAAGAGAGTGCTGTGTCTTCACTAATCTAGAGGGTAATGTGTGTTCACTACTCCAGAGAGTGCTGTGTTCACTAATCTAAAGAGTGTGTTCACAGATTTAGTGAGGATGTTGTGTGGTCACAGAACTAGAGAAAGTGCTGTGTGGTCACAGATCTAGAAAGAGTGCTATGTATTTACAGATCTAGAGAGAGTGCTGCATAAACACAAGTCTAGAAAGCGAGCTATGTGTTCATTGATCACAAGAGAGTGCTGTGTTCACTGACCTTGGGAGAGTGCATAGTGTTCACTGAGGTAGAGTGGTTGCTGTGTGTTCACTGATCAAGAGAGAGTGCTGTGTGGTCAGTGTGGTGATATGCATCACTGTAAATACACAAGGGGTTAATGTAAATACACGTAGACTAGTTAGACACTAGAGGGAGCACCAGAGACATGACACACAGACATTCATCCAGCAGGTCAGTAAAATAGGACACGACCAATGGGCATTCACGATACACACAGAGGTGACGCCACCACAGGAGGGCATTACACCAACCCATATAAAAAGGACACAGCACACATGATCTTCCTCTTTCCAGTGGAGACACTCGGTGTTGATTCAACACATCACAGCCACCACCTGGATTGTAGCAGACTGGTTCATCAGTCTGAGTAGCTATAGCAGGATTAACGGGAGAGTCGAATCCAAGTAGGAGAATTGTTAACAGTAAAGCTATCTCCAAGTCTGAACCTTCCTTTGTCAGAGTGCACATCAAGGAAGCAGCTTATGCTACGTCAAGAGCATAACAAAACAGGCACATCTAGAGAGAGTGCTGTGTTGTCTGTGGTAAACCATTGTATTGCATTGTGTTGTGTTGTACATGTCTGGGCTTGTCCAGGCTGGCTCCGCCTGTGGATCCTCTCCTCGGTGGATTGGCCATGCTAAATTGCCCTTAGTGTCCAAAATTGCCCTTAGTGTTGGGTGGGGTTACTGGGTTATTGGGATAGGGTGGAGGTGTTGACATTGGGTCGGGTGCTCTTTCCAAGAGCTGGTGCAGACTCGATGGGCCGAATGGCCTCCCTCTGCACTGTAAATTCTATGATAAAGGTGGCAAGTCTCCGTCTCCGACCCAGTTTGGGTCAGAGGCCAGGAGGCTTGCTGTTTCGTGTATTTAAGCCTCAGTTACATTGATCACTCGTCGTGTGCTTATTGCTGGCATATCATGGTCACAGATCTAGAAAGAGTGCTGTGAGTTCACAGATCTAAAGTGTGTGCATCGTGTTCACTGATCACGAGAGTGAATGCTGTGTTTTCACTTAGCGAGAGAGAGTGTTGTGTATTCACAGATCTAGAGAGTGTGCTGCGTGGTCACTGATCTAGAGAGTGCTCTGTGTGTTCACTGATCCATAGAGATTGGTCTGTGTGTTCACTGACCTTGGGAGAGTGGAATCTGTTCACTGAGCTATAGAGAGTGCTGTGTGTTCACTGATGAAGAGAGGGTGCTGTGTTTTCACTAATCTGGAGAGGGTGCTGCGTGTTCACTGACCTTGGCACAGTGCAAAGCGTTCACTGATCTAGAGAGAGTGTTGTGTGTTCACTGATCTAGAGAGAGTGTTGTGTGTTCACTGATCGAGAGTGCTGTGTTCACGGTTCTAGAGAGGGTGCTGCAAGTTCTCTGAGCTGGAGAGGGTGCTGTGTGTTCACTGAGTTAGAGAGGGTGCTGCGTGTTCACTGAGCTAGAGAGTGCTGCATCTTCATTGATATAGATTGTGGCGTCTTCACTGATCAAGTTTGTTGTTATATGAGCTGAACCTTTATGATGAACACCCTGAAGTGTAGCTTTGGTTGTTTTGTGAACACTAGTAACTGGCTGCAGGAGTGTTAATGCTCCACTGCTTCCATGTGGTGTGTATTGGTGCTGTTGCTTCTGTGTTGTGCTTTGTCTGGATGCAGAAATCATAAGGCTGCCAAATCTGTCTGAATTCAGGAATATCGTGTTGCACTGTTGCTTTCCTGCACAGACTGATTGCAGTCCAGTGTTTCAGTCACCTGAGGAATGTTAGCTCAATCTGAGTTTGGGAATATACACTCCAGAGTGTGATCTGAACTTCAGGCAATGAGTTCAGGCAATGAGTAATCACCACACGAGATTAACAGTGGTATATTTTCTGAACTATGGAATGTTAGTGATTGCATATTATTTAAACTTTAGATTATTGGCCTGTTGTTTTCTCCGAACTCCACACTAACACATTGTGTGCTCTCTACACACAGTGCGAAGAAGATCTGGCTGCATTGGTCCCAGGAGCAGACAGCACTTTGAGTTTCCTGGACTGGTTACTGTTAATCCTGTGCATTGTCAGTGTTCAGAGATTTTTAATTGTCTTCATTGTCAGAACTGATTGCATGCGTTGTGTGAAAGTTCATAGAATCTTAGAATCTACAGTGCAGAAGGAGGCCATTTGGCCCATCGAGTCTGCACCAGCCCTTGGAAAGAGCACCGCACCCAAGCCCACACCTCTACTCTATCTCTGTAACCCAGTGACCCCACCCAAACTTTTTGGACACTGAGGTCAATTTAGAAAGGCCAATCCACCTAACCTGCACATCTTTAGACTGTGGGAGGAAACCGGAGCACCCGGAGGAAACCCACGCAGACACGGGGAGAACTTGCAGACTCCTCACAGACAATGACCCAGCAGGGAATCGAACCTGGGACCCTGGAGCTGTGAAGGAACTGTGCTATCCTGCTGCCCTTGTTGAAATCGAGTGTTAGCGTTATTCTTTCTCTGAAGTTGTGGAGGTTTTGCATTGAATGGGAAAGCTGCACTTCCTGCTGGTCATTGATTGGATCAGATTACAGTTTCCAGATTTAATACTGGGTGACCATGGCATTTAAAAACACTTCAGTACCTCACCTTTGGCTGTGCTACTGTTAAATAGACTACACTACATTGCCTGTGAACACAGCCTTAAATATATTCATTTCAAAAATAAATTTTACATCAAAATATCACCAGCGTTCGACCAACAAGCCCTGATGAACATCCTGTTGAGGCAGTGCTAAATTCCCAGAGTGTAACATTCTGAGCATTTTACCATGAAGAATGTCCCCCCTTTATTAACCTGAGACTCTCTGCTAATATGTAACCTCCAGTTCATGATTATAACAATGATGTTTTGTTTATTTTTCAAATAGTTTATAAGCATGGTGGAATGCGAGAGATCAATATTTCTGAAGTTAGTTTTCACCGTAAATCTATTGTCAAATACTTATTATTGTTTCAGAGAAATATCCAACGAAAGAACCAGGTAGACAGAAAGGAAAAGATGGAGGAAAACATTGGGGAAGGGACAAAACAAAGGACGTGAGAAAAGATAAAGGAAGTAAGTGGCAACAGGAGGTGCCTGTTTTTTGCTTCTGCTGAAAACAGCAATTGTTTATGGAATAGATTTATTTCTGCAGCTATTGTGTCTATTTAATTGTTTAGTTTCATTCTCATGAAAACAGATGTTGTCTGGAGGTCCCACTACTTACATACGAAAGACAGACATCCACTCGACCAGTAAAGCAGCCAATGATCATTGAAATGTTAGCCATGAATAAGTGGTAGCACGATTCTCAGCCGAAATCCAGTCCGATGCTCTAATGCAGAACCAAGGGACGTCCTCAGACTCCCGGTGGCGGCTATGAAGGAGTAGGTGGCTCCCGCTCGGATCGGACCTTTGGACCTTTTCCCCTGATTTTTTTTTGTTGGACTTGATTCAGTAAATTGATGGTGGAGGCAATTATGGACTGGATTCCTACATCAGTACATGGAGAGGCTCGCAAAGGAAGAAATAGGCGAACAGAGAAGGCTTGGGCTGAAGCTGCAGCGGGAGGAAGCATGGCGGCGACCGGAGTCCTGGCTTGTCGACCCAGCGGTCGACAGAGCAGCTGACGCAGTTTATTCGGGAGGGCTTCGCCAAGCAGAAACAGAATTGCTTGGACCCGATTAAAGAATCGATTGCGCGACTGGAACTTAGACTGGATGCCCAAGACCGGACAATCCAGAAAGTAGACAAGGCGCTGGCTGAGCAGGAGGAACATCAAACAACGGTGGAGTTGGAGGTGGGGAAGCTGAGAGACCAGCAAAAATGGCCACTGGAGAAGGTGGAGGATCTAGAGAATAGGTCCCACTGGCAGAACCTGAGAATCGTCGGTCTTCCAGAGGGGTCCGAAGGAGCAGACGCTGGGGCATACATAGCGGACATGTTCGAGAAGCTGCTAGGTTTGGGGCATTCTCCCGACCCTTGGAGGTGGACAGGCCTCACAGAGCGCTCGTGAGGAGGCCGCATGTGGGGGACCCCCCGAGGGCAATTGTGACATTCAAAGGTACTTGGACAAGGAGCATATTGTACAGTGGGCCAGGCACACAAGGAGTTATAAATGGAAGAACAGTATCCTGAGGGTCTATCAGGACATGAGTGTGGATGTAGCCAGGAGAAGAGCGGGTTTCAATCAGAAAAAGTCGACCCTTTTTAAGAAAAAGGTTAAGTTTAGACTGCTGTATCCGGCCCGTCTTTGGGTCACATATGAGGAACAACATTTTTATTTTGAGTCGCCCGAGGAAGCGATGGACTTCGCTAGAAGGAAAGGCCTCGTAGCAGGCTGAGGTCTTCTACTTTGCTGCAGCTCTCATTCCGATAGCTCTGATGACCCAAATAGGTCAGTCTGCAATAACGCAGAATATGAAAGATACACTACTGAGAGGATGGCGAAAGCGCACAGCTACAAACAGGTTCCAAGACTATAGAAGAAGATCGGGACCCAGAAATTATGAAGACAGAAACCCAGTTAGAACCTACAATAGGAAGATGAACCCCAGAATTGTCAGTGTTTTTGATATGACTCTCAATACCATTGTGCTTTCAACTGTCCAACACATTATAATAGTGTTTGAAGCGACACATGACATGGAAGAGTCAGAAGAGGAAAAAGAGAAGTGACCTGAAAGAAGGCATTGTCCTATTAATAAGTATTTTACACCGGTAATGAGGGTGTTAGTGGCAGAATCCTTCAGTTGTGCTGTATTGGACAGTGGCTGCACATCTGTGTATGGAATTGACTGATTAAAATGTTACCTGGACTCCTTGAATGCTGAAAATCGTAACAAGGTTAAGGAATTTGAAAGTTCCACAAGTTTCAGGTTTGGGGATGATAATACTCTGAAGTCGTTGAAAAGAGTGGTGACCCCTTGCAATATTGCTGAAGTGAATCATTTCATTAGCACGGATGTTGTATCAAGCAAAGATACCTTTGCTTCTGAGCAGTCCGTCGATGAAGAAAGCACACATGAACAGGATAAGGCAACGTTTTTTGGAAAGCTGGTGGACATACAATTTACTCAGTTGGGACACTATTGTATTCCATTGCTGACAAATAATATTTCAAGTGCAGTTGTTAAGGATGTGTTAATGGCAGTTGAAAATGGGACTTGAGCTGATAAGGTCGTTGCATTAAAACTGTATCGGCAATTTGCACATAACATAAGAACTAGGAGCAGGAGTAGGCCATCTGGGCCCTCGAGCCTGTTCCACCATTAAATGAGATCATGGCTGATCTTTTGTGGACTCAGCTCCATGTTCCGGCCCAAACACCATAACCCTTAATCCTTTTATTCTTCAAAAAACTATCTATCTTTACCTTAAAAACATTTAATGAAGGAGCTTCAACTGCTTCACTGGGCAAGGAATCCCATAGATTCACAACCCTTTGGGTGAAGAAGTTCCTCCTAAACTCAGTCCTAAATCTACTTCCCCTTATTTTGAGGCTATGTCCCCTAGTTCTGCTTTCACCCGCCAGTGGAACCAACCTGCCCGCATCTATCCTATCTATTCCCTTCATAATTTTAAATGTTTCTACATGATCTCCCCTCATCCTTCTAAATTCCAACGAGTACAGTCCCAGTCTACTCAACCTCTCCTCATAATCCAACCCCTTCAGCTCTGGGATTAACCTAGTGTATCTCCTCTGCACACCCTCTTGTGCTAGTATGTCCTTTCTCAAGTAAGGAGACCAAAACTGAACACAATACTCCAGGTGTGGCCTCACTAACACCTTATGCAATTGCAACATAACCTCCTTAGTCGTAAACTCCATCCCTCTAGCAATGAAGGACAAAATTCCATTTGCCTTCTTAATCACCTGTTGCACCTGTAAACCAACTTTCTGTGACTCATGCACTAGCACACCCAGGTCTCTCTGCACAGCAGCATGCTTTAATATTTTATCGTTTAAATAATAATCCCGTTTACTGTTAATCCTACCAAAATGGATAACCTCACATTTGTCAACATTGTATTCCATCTGCCAGACCCTAGCCCATTCACTTAACCTATCCAAATCCCTCTACAGACTTCCAGTATCCTCTGCACTTTTCGCTTTACCACTCATCTTAGTGTCATCACGGTAGCAATGGGCAGCACGGTAGCATTGTGGATAGCACAATCGCTTCACAGCTCCAGGGTCCCAGGTTCAATTCCGGCTTGGGTCACTGTCTGTGCGGAGTCAGCACATCCTCCCCGTGTGTGCGTGGGTTTCCTCCGGGTGCTCCGGTTTCCTCCCACAGTCAAAAGATGTGCAGGTTAGGTGGATTGGCCATGAGTGTCCAAAGTTGCCCTTAGTGTTGGGTGGGGTTACTGGGTTATGGGTATAGGGTGGAGGTGTTACCCTTGGGTAGGGTGCTCTTTCCAGGAGCCGGTGCAGACTCGATGGGCTGAATGGCCTCCTTCTGCACTGTAAATTCTATGAAAAAAATAAATAAAAAATCTGCAAACTTGGACACATTGCCCTTGGTCCCCAACTCAAAATCATCTATGTAAATTGTGAACAATTGTGGGCCCAACACGGATCCCTGAGGGACACCACTAGCTACTGATTGCCAACCAGAGAAACACCCATTTATCCCCACTCTTTGCTTTCTATTAATTAACCAATCCTCTATCCATGCTACTACTTTACCCTTAAAGCCATACATCTCTATCTTATGCAGCAACCTTTTCTGTGGCACTTTGTCAAAGGCTTTCTGGAAATCCAGATATACCACATCCATTGGCTCCCCGTTATCTACTGCACTGGTAATGTCCTCAGAAAATTCCACTAAATTAGTTAGGCACGACCTGCCCTTTATGAAGCCATGCTGCGTCTGCCCAATGGGACAATTTCTATCCAGATGCCTTGCTAGTTCTTCCTTGATGATAGATTCCAGCATCTTCCCTACTACCGAAGTTAAGCTCACTGGCCTATAATTTCCCATTCTCTGCCTACCTCCTTTTTTAAACAGTGGTGTTGTTGCTCGTTCTGGGTGAGTGTGCTTTACACTCAATTAGCTCTGTTTTATTCCTAAGCTCTAGAGTCGCCAGGTATCTTTATGAGACCGCCACAAGATTAAAGTTCAAGTTCAGGTCAATGACTCAATACACCAGTTAGTAAGTTCAAACAAGACACGTTTATTATTACACAGTTATTTACTACTCATGCACATAATACTAAGACTAAACTGTTCCTACCACTACTAGGCCAATACTTATCTGGAATAAGGGAACTGCCGGATCAGGGAACAATGGCCTCTTGCTTTGTCCTGGATCCGCAGGCTTCCAATTGGTGTGGACTAAAGGCGTCAGGAGTGTCTACTCTCGTAGCGTGCGTTGTATGACACTTACTTGTCGGTGTAGCAATTGGCCAGGCCTCTCCTTCTCACGTCCAAGTTCCTGGAGAGCTGCTGCAAAGGTGTTCTGCTGGGAGGGCCGGCTAAGAGAGTGGAGACGGCTGGCTAAGAGCGAGGAGGACTGGCTAAGAGAGAGAGCTGGGGTTGGGGTCTCTGTCTTATACTGTTTTGGGTTTTGCGCCCATCTGGGCGGACCCTCTATAAACTTGCAATCGATTGGGTCTCTTCCCAATCGATTGATTTGAATTTCCCCAATAACGGGGCTGTTCCTCAATCACTGGGCGGTTCTTTCCACCTTATTTGTGTCCTTTTGTTTCAGACTCCACTGGCACCGGGATGTCTGACCTGCTATAGAATGTTTCAATCTCTTCTAGTTGTTGTGTCCATTGTGCCTGGGAATAACCGGGAATCGTTCAATTAATATGCGCACCTTGTTAGTTTCTCTGCTGTCTGGTTTCTTCACAGACAGAATCCACAGAGAGGTTCTGCAACCTGCTTGACTCTCTGTCATTGTCCAATTTTCCCTGCATGCAATTCAATGTTCCATTTTATGTCGGGAAGTGGCCAGCTTCGGTGGCTGCAGTGTCACGTTTGCTAATTTCCAATCCACTGGGACCACCCCAGAGTCTAGTGAATTTTGGTAAATCATCACTAGTGCACCTGCAATTTCCCCAGCCATCTCTTTTAGCACTCTGGGGTGCATTCCGTCAGGGCCAGGAGACTTGTCTACCCTTAGCCCCATTAGCTTGGCCATCACTACCTCCTTAGTGATAACAATCCTCTCAAGGTCCTCACCTGTCATAGCCTCATTTCTATCAGTCACTGGCATGTTATTTGTGTCTTCCACTGTGAAGACCGACCCAAAAAACCTGTTTAGTTCCTCAGCCATTTCCTCATCTCCTATTATTAAAACACCCTTCTCATCCTCTAAAGGACCAATATTTACCTTAGCCACTCTTTTTTTGTTTTATATATTTGTAAAAACTTTTACTGTTTGTTTTTACATTCTGAGCAAGTTTACTCTCATACTCTATCTTACTCTTCTTTATAGCTTTTTTAGTAGCTTTCTGTTGCCCCCTAAAGATTTCCCAGTCCTCTAGTCTCCCAGCAATCTTTGCCACTTTATATGCTTTTTCCTTCAATAGGATACACTCCCTTATTTCCTTAGATATCCATGGTCGATTTTCCCTCTTTCTACCGTCCTTCATTTTTGTTGGTATAAACCTTTGCTGAGCACTGTGAAAAATCGCTTGGAAGGTTCTCCACTGTTCCTCAACTGTTCCACCATAAAGTCTTTGCTCCCAGTCTACCTTAGCTAGTTCTTCTCTCATCCCATTGTAATCTCCTTTGTTTAAACACAAAACACTAATATTTGATTTTACCTTCTCACCCTCCATCTGTATTTTAAATTCCACCATATTGTGATTGCTCCTTCCGAGAGGATCTCTAACTATGAGATCATGAATCAATCCTGTCTCATTACACAGGACAAGATCTAGGACCGCTTGTTCCCTCGTAGGTTCCATTACATACTGTTCTAGGAAACTATCGCGGATACATTCTATAAACTCCCCCTCAAGGTTGCCTTGACCGACCCGGTTAAACCAATCGACATGTAGATTAAAATCCCCCATGATAACTGCTGTACCATTTCTACATGCATCAGTTATTTCTTTGTTTATTGCCTGCCCCACCATAACGTTACTATTTGGTGGCCGATAGACTACTCCTATCAGTGACTTTTTCGCCTTACTATTTCTGATTTCCACCCAAATAGAACCTTATCCTCCATTGCACCGATGTCATCCCTTACTATTGCCTGGATGTCATCCTTAAATAACAGAGCTACACCACCTCCCTTACCATCCACTCTGTCCTTCCGAATAGTTTGATACCCTCGGATATTTAACTCCCAGTCGTGACCATCATTTAACAATGTTTCAGTAATGGCCGCTAAATCATAGTCATTCACGATGATTTGCGCCATCAACTCATTTACTTTATTCCGAATACTACGAGCATTCAAGTAAAGTACATTTATGTTGGGTTTTTTACCTCTGTTTTGAATCTTAACATCTCCAGTTTTATTCCTTTTAGTATTACTGGGCCTATTCACTGAGCTCCCCTCAGTCACTGTACCTTGTACTGTCGCCCTTTTTGATTTTTGACTATGTCTTCTCTGCCTTGCACTTTCCCCCTTACTTCCTTTTGCTTCTGTCCCTGTTTTATTACCTTTCAACTTCCTGCATCGGTTCCCATCCCCCTGCCACATTAGTTTAAACCCTCCCCAACAGCTCTAGCAAACACCCATGGACATCGGTTCCAGTCCGGCCCAGGTGCAGACCGTCCGGTTTGTACTGGTCCCACCTCCCCCAGAACCGGTCCCAATGCCCCTGGAATTTGAATCCCTCCCTCTTGCACCATCTCTCGAGCCACGCATTCATCCTATCTCTCCTTACATTCCTACGCTGACTAGCTCGTGGCACTGGTAGCAATCCTGAGATTACTACCTTTGAGGTCCTACTTTTTAGTTTAACTCCTAACTCCCTGAATTCAGCTTGTAGGACCTCATCCCGTTTTTTACCTATATCATTGGTGCCTATGTGCACCACGACAGCTGGCTGTTAACCTTCCCCCCTCAGAATGTCCTGCAGCCGCTCTGTGACATCCTTGATCCTTGCACCAGGGTGGCAACACACCATCCTGGAGTCTCGATTGCGTCCACAGAACCGCCTGTCTATTCCCCTTACGATCGAGTCCCCTATCACTATAGCCCTGCCATTTTTCTTCCTGCCCTGCTGCACAGCAGAGCCAGCCACGGTGCCATGAACCTCAACAGTATCCAAAGCGGTATATCTGTTTTTCAGGGAGGTGACCGCAGGGGACACCTGCACTGCCTTCCTACTCTTGCTCAGTCTTTTGGTCACCCATTTTCTATCTCCCTCAGTAACTTTCACCTGCGGTGTGACCAACTCGCTAAACGTGCTATCCACGACCTCCTCAGTATCACGGATGCTCCAAAGTGAGTCCATCCGCAGCTCCAGAGCCGTCAAGCGGTCTAACAGGAGCTACAACTGAACACACTTTTTGCACGTGAAAGAGCCAGGGACAGTGGACATGTCCCTGAGCTCCCACATCGCACACGATGAGCATGACATGGGTGCCTCTCTCATTATTCTGGGGTATATCCCATCAGGCCCTGGGGACTTGTCTACCTTAGTGTAAACAATTAAAACCTTTCAAACAGAGATGAGGAGGAACTGATGACCTTAACATGTGTGTCCATTACTAAGGAGAAGGTTCTGGGGAAACAAAGATCTGAAGGTGGATAAGTCACCTGGACCAGATGGACTACACACCAGGGTTCTAAAATAGATAGCTGAGAAGACTGTGGAGGCACTGGTGGTGATCTTTCAAGAATCACTGGAGGCAGGAAGGACTGGAAAGTGGCAGAAGATGGGAAATTATAGGCCAGTTAGCCTGACTTCGGTCATTGGTAAGGTTTTAGAGTCCATTATTAAAAGATGTGATAGCCGAGAACTTGGAAGTGCATGATAAAATAGGACTGAGTCAGCATGGCTTTGTCGAGGGGAGATCATGTCTGTCAAATCTGTTAGAGAGCTTTGGAAAGTAACAAGGAAGTTAGACAAAGGCTGATCCAGCAGAGAGCAGCAGAGCAGAGCTACTGATCAGCTGTTCTGGGGAAATTTGCATACGTGCAGTGCGGTCAGCCTAAGTTGAAGGTGGTTTGTGGAGGGGCTGTTGGCAACTGACAGTTAAACCCGAAACACTTTGTGAGTGTTTCCCACCCTACCTCCTCCTCTAACCAACCCCCCCCCCCCCCACCCCACGGTGGTTGGGAAGCGGGAGCAGGGGCCTGTTGTGAAGGTGAGTGAGTGCCTTTAAATTTGCTTAACTTTCAGCGGGAGCAGGGTTTGAGGTAATATCAGGTAAGCTCTTCCTTTCTTTTTCTTTTTCTTGTTTTTTTTTTAATCTAGAGGTGATGTCAGGGAAGGCAGTACAATGCTCCTCCTGCAGAATGTTTGAGGTGAGGGACGCCGTCAGTGTCCCTGCTGATTTCATCTGTGGGAAGTGCACCCAACTCCAGCTCCTCAAAAACCGTGTTAGGGACCTGGAGCTTGAGCTGGATGAACTTCGGATCATTCGGGAGGCAGAGGGGGTCATAGATAGGAGCTTCAGGGAAGTAGTTACACCAAAGACTGGAGATAGATGGGTAACTGTAAGAGGGACTGGGAAGAAGCAGTCAGTGCAGGGACCCCCTGCGGTCGTTCCCCTGAGTAACAAGTATACCGTTTTGGATACTTGTGGGGGGGACGACTTACCAGGGGTAAGCCATGGGGTACGGGCCTCTGGCACGGAGTCTGTCCCTGTTGCTCAGAAGGGAAGGGGGGAAAGGAGTAGAACATTAGTAATTGGGAACTCAATAGTCAGGGGCACAGATAGGAGATTTTGTGGGAGCGAGAGAGACTCACTTTTGGTATGTTGCCTCCCAGGTGCAAGGGTAAGTGATGTCTCGGATCGTGTTTTCCGGGTCCTTAAGGGGGAGGGGGAGCAGCCCCAAGTCGTAGTCCACATTGGCACTAATGACATAGGTAGGAAAGGGGACAAGGATGTCAGGCAGGCCGTTAGGGAGCTAGGATGGAAGCTCAGAGCGAGAACAAACAGAGTTGTTATCTCTGGGTTGTTGCCCGTGCCACGTGATAGTGAGATGAGGAATAGGGAGAGAGAGCAATTAAACACGTGGCTACAGGGATGGTGCAGGCGGGAGGGATTCAGATTTCTGGATAACTGGGGCTCTTTCTGGGGAAGGTGGGACCTCTATAGACAGGATGGTCTACATCTGAACCTGAGGGGCACCAATATCCTGGGGGGGAGATTTGTTAGTGCTCTTTGGGGGGGTTTAAACTAATTCAGCAGGGGCATGGGAACCTGGATTGTAGTTTTGGGGTACGGGAGATTGAGAGTATAGAGGTCAGGAGCACAGATTTGACTTCGCAGGAGGGTGCCAGTGTTCAGGTAGGTGGTTTGAAGTGTGTCTACTTCAATGCTAGGAGTATACGAAATAAGGTAGGGGAACTGGCAGCATGGGTTGGTACCTGGGACTTCGATGTTGTGGCCATTTCAGAGACATGGATAGAGCAGGGACAGGAATGGTTGTTGCAGGTTCCGGGGTTTAAGTGTTTTAGTAAGCTCAGGGAAGGGGGCAAAAGAGGGGGCGGTGTGGCGTTGCTAGTCAAGGACAGTATTATGGTAGCGGAAAGGATGCTAGATGGGGACTCTTCTTCTGAGGTAGTATGGGCTGAGGTTAGAAACAGGAAAGGAGAGGTCACCCTGTTGGGAGTTTTCTATAGGCCACCTAATAGTTCTAGGGATGTAGAGGAAAGGATGGCGAAGATGATTCTGGAAAAGAGTGAAAGTAACAGGGTAGTTGTTATGGGAGACTTTAACTTTCCAAATATTGACTGGAAAAGATATAGTTCGAGTACATTAGATGGGTCATTCTTTGTACAATGTGTGCAGGAGGGTTTCCTGACACAATATGTTGACAGGCCAACAAGAGGCGAGGCCACATTGGATTTGGTTTTGGGTAATGAACCAGGCCAGGTGTTAGATCTGGAGGTAGGTGAGCACTTTGGAAACAGTGACCACAATTCGGTGACCTTTACGTTAGTGATGGAAAGGGATAAGTATACCCCGCAGGGCAAGAGTTATAGCTGGGGGAAGGGCAATTATGATGCCATTAGACATGACTTAGGATGTGTTGGTTGGAGAAGTAGGCTGCAAGGGTTGGGCACACTGGATATGTGGAGCTTGTTCAAGGAACAGCTATTGCATGTTCTTGATAAGTACGTACCAGTCAGGCAGGGAGGAAGGGGTCGAGCGAGGGAACCGTGGTTTACCAAAGAAGTGGAATCTCTTGTTAAGAGGAAGAAGGAGGCCTATGTGAAGATGAGGCGTGAAGTTTCAGTTGGGGCGCTTGATAGTTACAAGGAAGCGAGGAAGGATCTAAAGAGAGAGCTGAGACGAGCAAGGAGGGGACATGAGAAGTCTTTGGCAGGTAGGATCAAGGAAAACCCAAAAGCTTTCTATAGGTATGTCAGGAATAAAAGAATGACTAGGGTAAGAGTAGGGCCAGTCAAGGACAGTGGTGGGAAGTTGTGTGTGGAGGCTGAGGAGATAAGCGAGATACTAAATGAATACTTTTAGTCAGTATTCACTCAAGAAAAAGATAATATTGTGGAGGAGAATGCTGAGACCCAGGCTATTAGAATAGATGGCATTGAGGTGCGTAGGGAAGAAGTGTTGGCAATTCTGGACAAGGTGAAAATAGATAAGTCCCCGGGGCCGGATGGGATTTATCCTAGGATTCTCTGGGAAGCCAGGGAAGAGATTGCTGAGCCTTTGGCTTTGATTTTTAGGTCATCATTGGCTACAGGAATAGTGCCAGAGGACTGGATGATAGCAAATGTGGTCCCTTTGTTCAAGAAGGGGAGTAGAGTTAACCCAGGTAACTATAGGCCGGTGAGCCTAACGTCTGTGGTGGGTAAGGTCTTGGAGAGGATTATAAAAGATATGATTTATAATCATCTAGATAGGAATAATATGATTAGGGATAGTCAGCATGGTTTTGTGAAGGGTAGGTCATGCCTCACAAACCTTATTGAGTTCTTTGAGAAGATGACTGAACAGGTAGACGAGGGTAGAGCAGTTGATGTGTATATGGATTTCAGTAAAGCGTTCGATAAGGTTCCCCACGGTCGGCTATTGCAGAAAATACGGAGGCTGGGGATTGAGGGTGATTTAGAGATGTGGATCAGAAATTGGCTAGTTGAAAGAAGACAGAGAGTGGTAGTTGATGGGAAATGTTCAGAATGGAGTTCAGTTACGAGTGGCGTACCACAAGGATCTGTTCTGGGGCCGTTGCTGTTTGTCATTTTTATAAATGACCTAGAGGAGGGCGCAGAAGGATGGGTGAGTAAATTTGCAGACGACACTAAAGTCAGTGGAGTTGTAGACAGTGTGGAAGGATGTTGCAGGTTACAGAGGGACATAGATAAGCTGCAGAGCTGGGCTGAGAGGTGGCAAATGGAGTTTAATGTGGAGAAGTGTGAGGTGATGCACTTTGGAAAGAATAACAGGAATGCGGAATATTTGGCTAATGGTAAAATTCTTGGTAGTGTGGATGAGCAGAGGGATCTCGGTGTCCATGTACATAGATCCCTGAAAGTTGCCACCCAGGTTGATAGGGTTGTGAAGAAGGCCTATGGTGTGTTGGCCTTTATTGGTAGAGGGATAGAGTTCCGGAGCCATGAGGTCATGTTGCAGTTGTACAAAACTCTAGTACGGCCGCATTTGGAGTATTGCGTACAGTTCTGGTCGCCTCATTATAGGAAGGACGTGGAAGCCTTGGAACGGGTGCAGAGTAGATTTACCAGGATGTTGCCTGGTATGAAGGGAAAATCTTATGAGGAAAGGCTGATGGACTTGAGGTTGTTTTCGTTAGAGAGAAGAAGGTTAAGAGGTGACTTAATAGAGGCATACAAAATGATCAGAGGGTTAGATAGGGTGGACAGCGAGAGCCTTCTCCCGCGGATGGAGGTGTCTAGCACGAGGGGACATAGCCTTAAATTGAGGGGTAATAGATATAGGACAGAGGTCAGAGGTGGGTTTTTTACGCAAAGAGTGGTGAGGCCGTGGAATGCCGTACCTGCAACAGTAGTGAACTCGCCAACATTGAGGGCATTAAAAAATTTATTGGATAAGCATATGGATGATAAGGGCATAGTGTAGGTTAGATGGCCTTTAGTTTTTTTTCCATGTCGGTGCAACATCGAGGGCCGAAGGGCCTGTACTGCGCTGTATCGTTCTATGTTCTATGTTCTAAAGGAGAACCAGTGGATGTGATTTATTTAGATTTCCAGAAGGTCTTTGACAAGGTGCCGCATAGGAAACTGTGAAATAAGTTAAGAGCCCATGGTGTTAAGGGTAAGATCCTGGCATGGATAGAGGATTGGCTGACTGGAAGAGTGGGGATAAAGGCAGCCAGTGACTAGTGGTGTGCCTCAGGGGTCAGTTCTGGGACCACAACTTTCCACAATATACATAAATGATTTGGAAGAAAGAACTGAAGGCACTGTTGCTCAGTTTACAGGTGATACAAAGATCTATGGAGGGGCAGGTAGTATTGAGGAAGCAGGCAGGCTGCAGAAGGAATTGGACAGGCTAGGAGAGTGGACAATGAAGTGGCAGATGGAATACACTGTGGAAAAGTGTGAGGTTATGCACTTTAGAAGGAGGAATGGAGACATAGACTATTTTCAAAATGGGGAAATGCTGAGTAAATCGGAAAAACAAAGGGACTTGTGAGTCCTTGTTCATGATTCTCTTAAGGTTAACTTGCAGGTTCAGTCAGCAGTTAGAAGGGCAAATGCAATGTTAGCATTCATGTCGAGAGGGCTGGAATACAAGACCAGGGATGTACTTCTGAGGCTGTATCAGGCTCTGGTCAGACCCCATTTGGAGTACTGTGAGCAGTTTTGGGCCCCGTACATAAGGAAGGATGTGCTGGCCTTGGAAAGGGACCAGAGGAGGTTCACAAGAATGATCCCTGGAATGAAGAGCTTGTCTTATGAGGAATGTTTGAGGACTTTGGATCTGTACTCGTTGGAGTTCAGAAGGATGAGGGGGGATCTTATTGAAACTTACATGGTACTGCGAGGCCTGGGTAGAGTGGACGTGGAGAGGATGTTTGCACTTGAAGGAAAAACTAGAAGCAGAGGACACCATTTCAGGCTAAAGGGACGGTACTGCGAGGCCTGGATAGAGTGGACGTGAAGAGGATGTTTCCACTTGTAGGAAAAACTAGAAGCAGAGGACATCATTTCAGGCTAAAGGGACAATCCTTTAAAACAGAGACGAGGAGGTATTTCCTCAGCCAGAGGTTGGTGGATCTGTGGAACTCTTTTCCGCAGAAGTCTGTGGAGGCCAAATCACTGAGTGTCTTTAAGACAGAGATAGATTGGTTTTTGATCAATAAGGGTACCAGGCGTTATGGGGTGAAGGCAGGAGAATGAGAAAAATATCAGCCATGATTGAATGGCGGAGAAAACTCAATGGGCCGAGTGGCCTAATTCTACTCCTGTGTCATATGGTCTTAATGCTTTCTAGACCCCCAATACCACCAGCTTTTTGATTTCAACATGACCCAAACTATCCATACACCCTTCCCCAGATTCATCATCCACCAAATTCTTCTCTTTAATATCTCACCCATTTCCTCTGGCTCAATAGTCCTTGAGTGGACCAACCTTCTCCCTGGCTACCCTCTTGCTCTTTATATATGTATAAAAAGCCTTGGGATTTTTGCCCGGGCGTGGTCCCAATCATCCACATATCTGAAATCCTCCCTCTTACACCAACTGTTTACCACTTGTTGAACTGCACTATCTTCCTATTTACAGCCTCACTGGCACGTGGTACAGGGAGAAATCCTGAGATTACAACCCTAGAGTTCCTGCTTTTTGACTTTCTACCTAACTCCCTTCTGCAGGACTTTGTCACTCTTCCTGCCTATGTCGTTAGTAACGATATGCACGACGACCTCTGGCTGTTCACCCTCTCCCTTCAGAATTCACGGACTGTCTACCCCTTCTCGCGGTCAACCATCTATCTGCCTACATCGCGAGTGTCACTAAAACTCCTGTCTAGGATGCTTTACGCCACCTTTATGCTCCGAAGTGCATCAACTGCTGGTCCAACCTATCCATGCGGTCTGTGAGGAGCTGCAATTGGATGCACATCCTGCAGATGTCCTGGACGCTGGATGCGTCACAGATTTCACACATCTACCAAGTGCAGCACTTAACCCCACTGACCAACATTCCTATCACCAATTAAATTATTTAAGAAAATTTATTATGCTCTTACCTTCACTTAATAGGGCTCCACAAAGATCTGCTAGTTGAATTCATAGGTGAATTGAAAGTAGATATACCAATTAAAGCTATGAAGGAAGAGATAATTGTTGTTGCTAAACATTTAAATTTAATGGAGATGCTAGGAGCACAAGGGAGCCCATGTGGTGGTGCAGCAGGAGGGGTTAGGTACGTTTTGGCGCAGCCATTTGGGCGCGGCCGTTGTGGCGCGGCTGTTTTGGCGCCGGACGTTTTGGCCATAATAACATTTCTTTATTTGTAAATTAGCCTCAGTTGAGTTGGCTGCTGGTGCGGGTCCGCTGTCACAAGTGTTTCGTTCTATCACCATCTTTTTATATATTTTTTAACTAAACCAATTCGCATACCCATATGATGGCTGAGGAAGTATCAACGAAACGTGGTAAAGAAAAATTTGTTCATAACGGATTCCTTTACGTCTTTGACAAATCAAGCAAAGGTGACAGCGAAGGGGAATTTTGGCGTTGTGAGCAAAAAAACCGGTGCAAAGCACGGATCCATACTAAAGCTGCAAACGTGGTGAGGCAGCTGAACAGCCATTCGCATGATGCTTCTGCTGCACAAGTAGAGGTTGCACTCGTGAAAACTAAAATAAAAAAGAGAGCACAGGAAACCCTTGAGGCACCGATTGTAGTTGTTAATGAATGTTTGACAGACATATTCCAAGCTAGTCTACCAGCCATTCCTAATATATCTGCTTTGAGGAGAATGATAAGCAGAAAGCATAATTATGTATTGAACGCCCCCACCAATCCAAGTGATGTACAACAATTGATTGTGCCAGAATGCTACAGGATATATGTCCCTCAACCAGGAGTGGAAGAACATGTTTTTGTGTTAGCGGACCAGGTCACGACCGGATATTAATCTTCGGAAGACAGAGCTGGCTACAGCACTTATTGACATCTGATATGTGGTTTGCAGATGGCACATTCAGTATTGCTCCCATCCTCTTTTCTCAGATTTATGTAATTATGGTAAAAAAAAACACGGAGGAGTTACTCCTACGGTTTATGCTCTTTTGCCCAACAAGCAACGCACCACATATGCGAGAATGTTCGCATTATTGAAAGAAATCGAACCCAACTTGAAACCCAGTTCAATCGTCTGTGATTATGAACAAGCTGCACACAGTGCTATGAAAGACATATTCCCCGATGTTCAAATAAAAGGGTGTTTTTTTCATTTAGCTCAAAATATGCAAAAACATCTAGCTAGTATGGGGTTCCGTAGTTTGTATAACACTGATCCAGATTTTGCGTTAAAAGCTAAAATGATTATTGCCATTGCCTTTGTACCTTTGAACAAAATCAATGAATATCTGGATGCTTTAGCGACCCAACTGCCGCAAGAACTTCAAGATTTAATCAACTGGTTTGAAAATACATATGTTGGTCGTCTGAACAGACGAGGAAATGGTAGACAAACACCTTTATTTCGCCCTGAGATTTGGAACCTTTATCAGATAACATTAAACGGGGAAGACCGCACAAACAATAATGTGGAGGCAGCCCACAGTCGATTGAAATACGAACTTGGCATGCATCATCCCACCATATGGAAACTAATTGATGGCCTGCGTAAAGTACAGAAAGGTAGAGATGCATATTATGAAAGGTTACTAGCCGGCCATGAACCGCCACAAAAACTAAAAAAGTATAGAGATGCAGATAAAAGAATACATGAAACTGTTCTTAAATTTGAAAACATGGATGCTATCGAATACTTGAGGAGCCTTGCTCATAATTACCAAATGAACTAAACTAAATGAACTAATTTAAGGTTTTAACTAAATGAACTAATTTCAGGTTTTTAATTTACAATAAAGATAAAAGAATACATGAAACTGTTCTTAAATTTGAAAACATGGATGCTATCGAATACTTGAGGAGCCTTGCTCATAATTACCAAATGAACTAAACTAAATGAACTAATTTAAGGTTTTTAACTAAATGAACTAATTTAAGGTTTTTAATTTACAATAAAGTTAGTTTAAAAACTTTTTAAAGCTCAACTTTTAATTTACAGTTTTAAGCTTGCTTTTAAGTCCTTCCTTCGAATGATATTGAATCTTGCAACAATTTACTTGCAACAATTTACTAGCCACAAAAACTAAAAAAAGTTCTGTCATCTGCGCCCAAACGGCCGCGCCAAATTGGCTGCGCCCAATTGACCCATACCGCAGCAGGAGTTATCTCTTATACTCAACCTCTCCTCGTAATCCAACCCCTTCAGCTCTGGGAATAACCTAGTGAATCTCCTCTGCACACCCTCCAGCGCCAGTACATCCTTTCTCAGGTAAGGAGACCAAAACTGAACACAATACTCCAGGTGTGGCCTCACTAACACCTTATACAATTGCAGCATAACCTTCCTAGTCTTAAACCCCATCCCTCTAGCAAAAAGGACAAAATTCTATTCGCCTTCTTGATCACCTATTGCACCTGTAAACCAACTTTTTGCGACTCATGCTCTAGCACACCCAGGTCTCTCGGCACAGCAGCATGTTTTGATATGTTATCATTTAAATAATCCCTTTTGCTGTTATTCTGACAAAAATGAATAACCTCACATTTGTCAACATTGTATTCCATCTGCC
This sequence comes from Scyliorhinus canicula, assembly GCF_902713615.1. Lineage (NCBI taxonomy): Eukaryota > Metazoa > Chordata > Chondrichthyes > Carcharhiniformes > Scyliorhinidae > Scyliorhinus > Scyliorhinus canicula. The sequence goes on along the minus strand of NC_052158.1, from coordinate 55,315,284 downwards.
AGACCCTAGCCCATTCACTTAACCTATCCAAATCCCTCTGCAGACTTCCAATATCCTTTGCACTTTTTGCTTTACCACTCATCTTAGTATCATCTGCAAACTTGGACACATTGCCCTTGGTCCCCAACTCCAAATCATCTGTGTGAAGGTACTGCAGGTGGAGATGAGACTTGGAAGCTTAGATGTCACCATTGCAATAAGGTGACATCCGTTCAGCATGTTGAAAGTTGCTGGGAAAGTCCATGAGACTTGTGGGGATTCATAGGGAACGAAAGTGGAGAGTGCTACGACGCAAACTGTAACGTTAACTGGACTTAGGAGACCGGCGGTAAACTCTGCTGTGTGGAATGAGGTAGATGAGAGATATGGTGGTTTTATGTTTAAAGGGACGGTCACCCATTTTCCTCAACCAATGTTGCCCAACTGTTCACAATTTTAAGGGACACAGGCTACTCAAATGCTCGTGCCGGAGAATGATTTGATTTTCCCTTCGGAGAGCTTAGTGAAAAGAGGGATTGATCAATTCTGGAAAAACGGAACTTCTTAAGCTGTGTTTACCAAACATTTCCAGCCATGGAGCCCTTTTGACCTCCCAAGTGTACTGAAGAACGCTTGAAAAACATTATCATTATATTGAAGAATTAAACCATAAACAATGATTGTTTTCATGCAATAGGTACAAACCTACAAATACCTAATTTATGGAAGCCTAATTATTTTATTAAAAGACAAACTTGAGTCTTGCTTTGTTGGGAGGAGTGCTGCTGCACTGGTTCAAATGCGAAGAGTGCTGCTGGAATCCTGGAGTCTCTCTCACACACATGATCCTTCGCACACACTCATCCCTCGCACACTCACACTCCTCTCTCACACTCATTCTAATCCCACTCACAATGATCGCACATGCACGCACACACGCATCCACACTTAATTTTCTCACCTTTGTACCACAACATTGACAGGAAGAATAGAAAATAATGAAGATGGAACAGGCACTCCACAAAGTGGAAAACCTGAAATTATGCCACATTCTGCTCCATTTGACAAGCTCCTACCAATTCCCATGGTCTATCTGCATAGACTATCTGTGCAGACACTTTGACCGAGACTTTTGCTGAGTCGGAGTGACTCCAGAGCCATTTAGAAACTTGGCATGGAAACTGATTCTGGGGTTTCTGCCCCCCATTCCTGGTTCCCGTCATTTTCGTCCATATAGGATAAGGGTGAGTGTAAGGAGCCTGCATCCTGCACTCCCAATCTGACTGGCTCCATTTAGGGATTTTACCTCGGGGACTGCAGCAGTTTAAGAAGACAAACTCACCACCATCCTCACAAGGGCTGTTAGGGATGGGCAATAAATGCTGGCCGAGCTAGCAACACCAACATCCCATAATTTTGTTTAATTTAAATTAGGGGGTAGGTACCTCAGAGTCCCCTGCAGTTGTCATGGGGTTGGGCAAGATTATAGCTGACTCATGGTTCACGGATGGTTTACAGTGCCTCATAGGAATGAGGAAAGAAAATCTGGTTTGGGTAGCTTTCAAAGGAATCTCCATGCCAACACATGGCCCCTCAAATCCTCCAATATATTTCTGGGCACAGGTGTTTCAACAGGCTGATGGATTTCTTAGGCCAGTTAGTCTAACATTTGTGACAGGGAAACTGTTGGAAACTATTATTAAAAATGTCATATCGGTGCACTTGGAAAATTCAAAGCAATCGGGCAGAGTCAACATGGTTTTGTGATAGGGAAATCAATAAATTGATTAACCATGGAGGATTTTTGAAGGAGTCGCATTTATGTGGACAAAGGGGACCTGGCGGATGTACTATATTTAGATTTCATCGGCACTTTATAAGCTGCAAAATTGCAGGTTACTGCGGAAAGTAACATATTGGCAGAGATTGAAGATTGGCTAGCTAACAGGAAGCATAAATGTGGCATCCTGACAATTAGAAAAAGACCCAAGTGGTGTGCCACAGGAAACTGTGCTGGGACCTCCAATTTATACAATTTATATAAATGTCTTGGATGAAGGGACGAAAGGTATGGTTGCTAAATTTGTTGATGATACAAAAAATAGCTGGGGGAGTAAAGTGTAAAGAGGACACAACCTAGCTATAAGTTGTGCTCTGATGAAGTCATCCAGACTCAAAATGTTAGCATCTGTGGAGAGGGAACAGAGCTGTTAGACCTGCTGAGATTTTTCAGGTTTTCGTGTTTTTGTTTCCGATTCCAGCATCCACTTGTCCTTTTGTCGCCTCCTTAAGTGAGTGAGTAAAAAAAAGTCTGACAAATCACTAAAATATGGGCAAATGTAATATTGTCCATTTTGGCAGGAAGAATAAAAAAAAGCTTGTGATGTAAATGGTGAGTGATACTAAATGGTGAGAGAATTCAGAGCTCTGAGGTGCAGAGGGATTTGGGTGTCTTAGTGCATGAATCACAAACGGCTGCTATACAGGAACAGCAAATAATGCAATGTTACCATTTATTGTGGGGAAAATTGATTACAGAGTAGGGAAGTTATGCCTCAATTGTATAGGGAATTAGTGAGTCCACATCTGGAGGATGTGCACAGTATTGGTCTCCTTATTTAAGGAAAGAGCAAATGCATCAGAAGACTTTCAAAGAAGTTTTGCCAGACTAATATTAGAAATGATTTGGTTTTCTTATGATGACAAATGGCAGACGTTAGGTGTATATCCAACAACGTTTGAAAGACTGAGGTGACTTGATCAAAACACTGAAGATTCAAGGGGTATTAAGAGGGTGAATGTGGAGAGGATGTTTCCTCATGTTGGAGAATCTAGAACTAGGGGTCACTTTTTTAAAATGGCCCCTGAAGACAAAGGTGAGGAGAATTATTTTCTCTGTGAATCATGAGGCTCTGATATTTTAAATAATTTTAAGGCAAACACTCTCTTCCTCAAAAGGCGGTAGAATAATAATAATCTTTACTCGTGTCAGAAGTAGGCTTACATTAACAATGTAATGAAGTTACTGTGAAAATTCCCTCATCACCACACTCCGCCACCTGTTCAGGTACACGGAGGAAGAATTCAGTGGGCAGCTCGGTAGCATAGTGGGTAGCATTATGGCTTCACAGCGCCAGGATCCCCGGTACAATTCCCGACTTGGATTAGCTCCTGGACAGCTCCAGGGTCCCAGGTTCGATTCCTGGCTGGGTCACTGTCTGTGTGGAGTCTGCATGTCCTCCCCCTGTGTGCGTGGGTTTCCTCCGGGTGCTCCGGTTTCCTCCCCCAGTCCAAAGATGTGCGGGTTAGTTGGATTGGCCATGCTAAATTGCCCGTAGTGTCCTACAAAAAGTAAGGTTAAGGGGGGGTTGTTGGGTTACGGGTATAGGGTGGATACGTGGGTTTGAGTAGGGTGATCATGGCTCGGCACAACATTGAGGGCCGAAGGGCCTGTTCTGTGCTGTACTGTTCTATGTTCTATGATTACTGTCTGTGCGGAGTCTGCACGTTTTCCCATGCCTGCATAGGCTTTCTCCAGGTGCTCTGGTTTCTTCCTACAAGTCCCGAAAGACGAGCTGTTAGGAATTTGGACATTCTGAATTCTCCCTCTGTGTACCCGAACAGGCACAGGAAAGTGACAACTAGGGGCTTTTCACAGGAACTTCATTCCACTGTACTACTTTGCCACCCTAAAAGAAGCAGAGCTAGAGAGATTCTTGATTAACAAGGTGAAGGGAGAGTTATCGAGGGTAGGCAGGAATGTGGGATGGAGATTACAATCAGATCTGCGACAATCGTGTTGAATGGCAGAGAAGGCCCGAGTGGCCTACTCCTGCTCCTAATTCATATGTTTGTTTGGGCTCCCAGCCAAGCCTCATTATGTATGCCTGGCTGACAGCCCAAGAATCCAATAGAGTCCTGAAACACCCTATGGTTCATGCCACATCCAAGGTGCTATGATCCATGGGTCATTGAAAACCTGGCCTGACATCATGAAATTTCCTGAGGACTTATAGAATTTACAGTGCAGAAGGAGGCCATTCGGCCCATCGAGTCTGCACCGGCTCCTCGAAAGAGCACCCTATCAAAGGTTAACACCTCCACCCTATCCCCATAACCCAGTAACCACACCCAACACTAAGGACAATTTTGGACACTAAGGGCAATTTATCATGTCCAATCCACCTAACTTGCACATCTTTGGACTGTGGGAGGAAACCGGAGCACCTGGAGGAAACCCACGCACACACGAGGAGGATGTGCAGACTCCTCACAGACAGTGACCCAAGCTGGAATCGAATCTGGGACCCTGGAGCTGTGAAGCAATTATGCTATCCACAATGCTACCGTGCTGCCCATATCCTTGCAATGAGTAGGCCAGGTTGGGATTGCACTCCTGAGAACTGGAAACCCCGGGAACGGGGTCCGGAATCCTGGAACCGGGTTCCATCCATCATTTTAGAAGGGTTCCTGAGTCATCCTGGCCTTAACCACCAGTATTCACAGATCATAATTTGGGTCCTGCTCTTCTGTTTGTGTGTGGGCAACAGTTTTGAGCAACTCAGAATATTACATAATACGAAAGAGAAAATGCTGGAACATCTCAGCAGGTCTGGCAGCATCTGTCGGGAGAGAAAAGAGCTGATGTTTCCAGTCAGATGACTGTTTGTCAAAGCGCCATCGGACTCGAAACATGAGCTCTTTTCTCTCCCTACAGATGCTGCCAGACTTGTTGAGATTTTCCAGCACTTCCTCTTTCGTTTCAGATTCCAGCATCTGCAGTAATTTGCTTATATTATATAATGCTATCTTTGATGTAAGTTTGTGATGGTTAATGCTTCTCTGATCTGAGATTATATTCCAATTGCATTGAGATCTGAGATAAAATATTCCATTTGTATTCATAAAAAATACTAAATTCTGCCAGTTACAGGGTTAAGTTTAATTCACAGACTAAATGACAGAAAATATTCCAAACTTTTTTCTACAGGGAAACAGTCAGAAGACCGATACCGTGCTGGTTCTATGAGTAGCGGAGGTAAGAGAGTTCTCTAATAAAGACTTGTAGGTTTCCGTATGCAGTATTGTCCGGGTCCTTCCTGTTTATTCCCTTATTTCTCCTTTATTATTTTCCCGTTATCATTTTTGATACATTGATGACTAATGGACATGTATCTTTAAGCCAAGCAGCAGAGAAAATGAGGAATTCAGAAGATACTGGAGAGAACAGTCTGCTTGTCTCTGCTGGTTCAAACAGGAGTTTCAGACTTGTTGGTGCCACAGAGAGAGATGGAATGGCACTTGGTTTGATTGGTTGAATTGGCCCAAAGGGCGGACAGGTGGTGATTGGATCTTATCTCAGTGGATTGATTTTAAGAGTCTGAAGACGCTTCAGTTTGTCTCCTGAAAGCACAGGGAGGAGGTCATTCTCTCTCTCCTCCCTGCTCTCTCCAGAAAGGCTGTATTCCTGGGGCTGCAGAGGACCTGAAACCATGACAAGCTGCCTCTCTCTCTCTTTCACTCACTCACTCACTCTCTCACTCTCACTCTCTGTGTGTGCTGTATTTCTGAAACTGTAGAGATCTGAATAAACTATAATAAAGATCACAAGCTAAAAGAAACGTTTGAAGGGGAGTCAGGTGCTGGAAACAACCAACTGAAACAAAGACTTTTTCTCCCCTTTTACTTATTGTTTACCCCTTCCCCTCGGTGTTTGTCAGCCTTGGGCGTATGTGTCTGTGTATATAGAGGGTGGGGGGGAAAGTTCAAGTGGGATTTAGATAATAATTAACCAGTTGTAGTTACAGCATATTTCATTATAGTTTTTGTTATTAAATAAACAGTAATTGTGTTTACATTTACAAACCTGCTGACTGTAATTATTGGGCATTCTGAGTGTCTGCTTGGCTGAGTGTCAGTGCTTTTGGAGTAGGGTGTACACAGGGAATTAGGTAAAACATTACATAGGAGAAGGTGAAACTGAAAAGACTGAGTGTGGCGCTCAGTCCAGGCAGGAGCGGAGCACAGACGAGTTTCATAAACACCAAGGTCAGTTCCTGTCCTCATCGACTTCAGTCAGCGTCACAGTGAAACAATCATAAAAAGTGTTTGCTTTGTTTCTTTTGTTTGGAGGAGGGGAATAAATGAAAAACAGCGTAAATAAATGAATCGAGGGTCATTGTAATAAACCTATGTAAGTAAACAAAGTAGGGGAAGGGAAGTAAAGTTAGCCTCAGGGAGGTAAGTAAATAGCATTCTGAAAAAGCTTACATTTTCTTACAAGGGTATTTTTCGAAGAATTATTGGTTAACTCAATTGTGTTGTGAATCCGGGAAATGTAGGACTCAAAATTTAAAAAATGAATTTATGTGATGTGGGCGTAGCTGGTTATTGCCCGTCCCTAGTTGCCCTTGAACGTGGTTGTGAACTGCCTTCTTGAACCATCACAGTGCTTGAGATGTGGGTACACCAACAGTCCTGTTAGCGAGGTAGTTTCAGGATTTTGCCCCAGCAACAGTGAAGGAATGGCGATATATTTCCAGGTCAGGGTGGTGAGTGACTCCAGGTGGTTGTAATCCCAGGTAACTGCTGCTCTTGTCCTTCCAGCTGGTGGGTTTGGAAGGTGCTACCTAAGAAACCTTGGTGAGTTATGGCAGTGCATCTTGTAGATGGTGCACACGGCTGCCACTGTTCATTGGTGATGGAGGATTTGAATATCTGTGCAAGGCGGAGGAATCAAGCGGGCTGCTTTGTCCTGGATGGTGTCTAGCTTCTTGAGTGTTGTTGGAGTTGCACTCATCCAGGCAAGTGAAGAGTATTCCATTACACTCTTGACTTGTGCCTTGTAGATGGTGACAGTCTTTGAGGGAAGTCAGGAAGTGAGTTATTCGCAGTAGGAGTCCAAGCCTTTGACCTGCCCTGGTGGCTATGGTATCAATAAGGCATTTATCCCATAACTTGTCGTTCCCAGACTCCCTGGTCGGCGCCTTCCATTGCCTGGGCTATTTGGACAGCTTGTGACAATGTCAGCGAAGCATTAACAGCCACCGCTACGTCTCCACGTTGCTGATACCCCAGACCAACCGGTCACTCAGGATCTCCAATGAGGAAGCTCCAAACTTACAGAATTCGGGCATTCTGCACAAACCGACCATGAACACAGCCACTGACTCCCCTGGATTGCGGGCGGTACTTTAAGTCTATACCACTATATTATTACAGAAGGTAGTGGGCTGAAATGGCTACTGACCACTTTGATTATCTGTTCAAAAGGGTGGGAGTCAGGAAAAACCAGGACTCGGATCACCCCGTCAGTCTCTGCCTCCGCCGTGGTGATGAACATCACCACCTGCCGCTCATTCTCAGTAATGGCATTGGCCTGAAAGAAGAAGCGAACTTGCTCACCGTAGTGGGCCCAAGTCGTTTGAGCCGGAATTAACATATCCAACCGACCAAACAATGGCACCCCAAGGCACGGATCTTGGGGTTTTGGGTGAGGTATAGGCCAAATCCTGCAGCGTCATCCAGAGACCAAAGTTTATCCCTCATCGCCAGATTTGGAAAGGAATCTGCACTGAGCCGAACAGGTTGAACAAAGAACAAAGAACAAAGAAAATTACAGCACAGGAACAGGCCCTTCGACCCTCCCAGCCTGCGCCGATCCAGATCCTTTATCTAAACCTGTTGATCTACTTCTCTCTGTTCCCCGCCCGTTCATATACCTGTCTAGATGCCTCTTAAATGGTGCTATCGTGCCCGCCTCTACCACCTCCGCTGGTAAAGCGTTCCAGGCACCCACCACCCTCTGCGTAAAAAACTTTCCACGTACATCTCCCTTAAACCTTCCCCCTCTCACCTTGAAATCGCGACCCCTTGTAACTGACACTCCCACCCTTGGAAAAAGCTTGTTGCTATCCACCCTGTCCATACCTCTCATAATTTTGTAGACCTCAATCAGGTCCCCCCTCAACCTTCGTCTTTCCAATGAAAACAATCCTAATCTACTCAACCTTTCTTCATAGCTAGTCCCCTCCATACCAGGTAACATCCTGGTGAACCTCCTCTGCACCCTCTCCAAAGCATCCACATCCTTCTGGTGATGTGGCGACCAGAACGGCATGCAGTATTCCAAATGTGGCCTAACCAAAGTCCGATACAACTGTAACATGACCAGCCGACTCTTGTACTCAATACCACGTCCGATGAAGGCAAGCTTGCTGTATGCCTTCTTGACCACTCTATCAACCTGCATTGCCACCTTCAGGGTGCAATGGACCTGAACTCCCAGATCTCTCTGTACATTAATTTTCCCCAGGACCCTTCCATATAGTCTGCTCTTGAATTAGATCTTCCAAAATGCATCACCTCGCATTTGCCTGGATTGAACTCCATCTGCCATTTCTCTGCCCAACTCTCCAATCTATCTATTTATCCCTCCTGAAGCATCTATACCCTGGGATATTCAGTTGCCAGTCCTGCCCTTCCCTCAACCGAGTCTCAGTAATACCAATAAGATCATATTCCCAGGTACTGATCCAAGCCCTAAATTAATCTGCCTTACCTGCTACACTTCTCGCATTAAAACAAATGCACCTCAGACCACCTGTCACTTTGCGTTCATCAACAGTTCTCTGTCTACTCTTCACCCTAGTCACATTGAGTTTACTATCTCGTACCTTACTGGCTTTAGTTGCTGCTTCTTTACTGACCTCTAAGTTACTAATCTGGTTCCCATCCCCCTGCCACATTAGTTGAAAACTTCCCCAACAGTGTTAGCAAAAGCACCCCCTAGGACATTGGTTTCAGTCCTGCCCAGGTGTAGACCATCTGGTTTGTAATGGTCCCACCGCTGCCAGAACCGGTTCCAATGTCCCAAATATCTGAACCCCCTCCCTCCTGCACCATCTCTCAAGGCACGTATTCATTCTGACTATTCTTGAGTTTCTACTCTGACTGTCCCGTGGGACTGGTAGCAATCCTGAGATTACTACCTTTGAGGTCCTACTTTTTAACTTATCTCCTAACTCCCTAAATTCTTATTGTAGGATTTCATCCCTTTTTTTAACCTATATCGTTGGTGCCTATATGCACCACAACAACTGGCTGTTCATCCTCCCCCTTCAGTATGCCCTGCAGCCGATCGGAGACATCCCTGACCCGAGCACCCGGGAGGCAACATACCATTCGGGAGTCCCATTTTTAGCCTTTACCTTAACTGACTACAAACTATACTATCAAATAATTAATAAGTGACAGGAAAAAATGACTTTCCTCACCAATCACAATACTCACCAACACAGGAAGAGTTAAATTTCTCCCAGCTGCTGCTAATTGGAGCACTTTCCTTACCAGGCAATCAGGTCACTGCTTTGCTGTGATGTCACCCTTCCAGGTAAGTTTTTAAGTTTTAAGAGGTAAACTTACCTTCCCAACGACCCCTCACCACTGCTCCCGCCGAGAATCTGAAGTCCGCTGCTCCTTATCAACAGTCTTTATTTTTTGGTTAGAGGAGGAGGGCGGGTGGGAGACACTACACTTGTAGTGTCTCGGGTTTAGCCGCTGCCCAAATATATCAATTCACTCACCTTCCCAGAGCGCAATTCGGCCGCTCCCACTCAGCTCCTCCCACGCACTGAAACTGCAAACAGCCTCCTGGTTACTGCTCTTGCTGAAAAAAAGAAAGCACACTCCGCGCTCCTGAAAAAGGTTTAATACAACAGAACAAGAGTGGGGCTTAAGTAGGGTGCTCTTTCCAAGGGCCAGTGCAGACTCAATGGGCTGAATGGCCTCCTTCTGCACTGTAAATTCTATGATCAGTCTTCTAAGAGCACCAAGGATGTAGAAGGGAGAGCCCCGACCCTCAGTGGGGGAGTGTGTATTCCCTATAGTCCATTGGGGATATCAATTCCCCCATCTCATTAGTGTCCCATGACCTGCTTAAGGTTTCATTTGTGTCCCATGACCTGTTTAACCCTAGGTTATGACATTCTCCCCCCCCCCCCCCCCCGAAGTCCATGGCGACGCTGTCACACACGTGGTCAGGCTGAGACGGCGAGGTGGGGGACAAGGGCCAATGCCAGAATATCTTCAGAAATGGTTAACCCTTAACTCCGTCAGATGGAAGAAGATCCTGTGATGAGTAGCGGAGCAGGGTGCGGCTCTTCCATCCAGGCCAGTGGAGAATTTTGGGCACCTGTGGCATAGGCTCCAGGACCAGGGATTCAAGTCCATCTCCGAATCAGAGGCGTGGAAACATCATGGGGGTCCTCGGGCTGTCGGAGGATGTGCCCGCGGGTCCGCCGCTGGGTGCCTGTCTCCAAGGTGGTCCACAGGATACTTCATTTGTTGGCGCCCCGCTTGCAGGTGATACAAGGTCGGCCCTGTCTACCGTAAATCAGTGCCCTTAAGCCAGCAGATACCCTGAGCGTCGTTACGGGACATAAATCTTTTTTCCCACGACAAAAACACAAACCGGGCCCTTGAAATGCAGAACCGCAGCCTTAAGAGCCAGTCCCTTTCACACTTTTTTCCCCTATGTCAAGCAACAGCAACCCCAATCTGGTCCTAAGCCACCGACCCATCCAGGAACAATCCCTCTAACTGCATAGGGGTGGCCCAGTAAGCAATCAGAAATCCTACAAGCCCGGGCTCAATTTCCTCAAACCATGTTTCAGGGTCTGCTTTCATGGATGGCCTGCTCAGACAACCCGATCGACGGCGGATGGTCGGGGCCATCCTGACATGGCGGACCCTGTTGGAGCACAAGAAGCCCGAGAAATCTTGGCTCATGAACGAGGGCCCAAATGGACACGAGGACCTCCGGAATCCTGTGAGTGGAGAAAGAGAGGTGAAGTTTCTTGATTGTCATTGCCATGGCGATAGGCGGCATTTGGTGGACCTCCATCCACTTGCCATGCACACCAATTAGCAGAAGAAACATTGAGCCCAGAAAGAGACTGACAAAATCAACATGGACGCATGCCCAAACAAACACCAGGCCATTTCCACAATTGCAGGGGCACAGCGGCGGGGAGTCGCCGGTGTTCCTGACAGATGTCACACCGTCTCGATGCTTGCCAAACCAGACGTAGCTCTGAACTAACATATTCATCCATGAGGCTCCAAAGTGGCCACTATTGACGTCACCTTAACAATTGACCCTTCTCGGGGATCACCACAGGCTCCCCAGAGTAAGACCCCAAAGACCCCCATCTTCAACATTTAAAACGGTCAAGTTAGTGGCGAAGGGCTTCAGCTGCCCAGGTAACTGATCTGCATTGCCTCCATTGAAGATGAAGTTTCACAGCTTCGCAAAGACAGGATCCTTTTCCATCCATTTGTGTGTATGCAAGGCCCTGACGGGAAGCGTATCCATAAAATTGAATATGGTCAACAATTTATCAACATGGCGAGGAGGCATCGACTCCAAGACAACGCAGGTGACTCAGTGAGACTGCATGGGAAATCTGTTTACAATTTACATAGATGATCTGGAGTTGGGGACCAAGTGTAATGTGTCAGAGTTTGCAGATGACACTAAGATGAGTGGTAGAGCAAAGTGTGCAGAAGCACTGAAAGTCTGCAGAGGGAAACATATAGTTTAAGTGAGTGGGCATGGGTTTGGCAGATGGAGTTAAATGTTGGTAAATTTGAGGTCATCCAATTTAGAATGAATAACAGCAAAATGGACTATTATTTAAATGGTAAAAAATTGCAGCATGCTGCTGTGCAGAGGGACCTGGGTTTAGATAGATCGAGAAGTACAGCACAGAACAGGCCCTTTGGCCCACAATGTTGTGCCGAAACTTTGTTCTAGGTTAATCATAGATCATAGAATTTTGGGCACTAAGGGCAATTTATCATGGCCAATCCACCCAACTTGCACATCTTTGGACTGTGGGAGGAAACCGGAGCACCCTGAGGAAACCCACGCGCACACGGGGAGGATGTGCAGACTCCGCACAGACAGTGACCCAAGCCGAAATCGAACCTGGGATCCTGGAGCTGTGAAGCAATTGTGTTATCCACAATGCAACCGTGCTGCCCTTAAGAACATATTAATCTACACTCCATTACGCTACCATAATCAATGTACCTCTCCAATAGCCGCTTGAAGGTCCCTAACGTTTCCGACTCAACTACTTCCACAGGCAGTGCATTACATGCCACCACTACTCTCTGGGTAAAGAACCTACCTCTGACATCCCCCCTATATCTTCCACCATTTACCTTATAATTATGTCCCCTTGTAATGGTCTGTTCCACCCGGGGAAAAAGTCTCTGACTGTCTACCACATCTATTCCTCTGATCATCAGTCCAAAGATGTGCGGGTTAGGTGGATTGGCCATGCTAAATTGCCCGTAGTGTCCTAAAAAGTAAGGTTAATGGGGGGTTGTTGGGTTACGGGTATAGGGTGGATACGTGGGTTTGAGTAGGGTGATCATTGCTCGGCACAACATCGAGGGCCGAAGAGCCTGTTCTGTGCTGTACTGTTCTATGTTCTATGTTCTATCTTATAAACCTCTATCAAGTAGCCCCTCACCCTTCTCCGTTCTAATGAGAAAAGGCCTCACACCCCCAACCTTTCCTCGTAAGACCTACTCTCCATCCAGGCAACATCCTGGTAAATCTCCTTTGCACCTTTTCCAAAGCTTCCACATCCTTCCTAAACTGATGCGAACAGAACTGCACACAGTACTCCAAATGTGGCCTTACCAAGGTTTTGTACAGCTGCATCATCACCTCACGGCTCTTAAATTCAATCCCTCTGCTAATGAACACTAGCACACCATAGGCCTTCTTCACAGCTCTATCCACTTGAATGGCAACTTTCAAAGATGGGGGGCCTCACGGTAGCATGGTGGTTAGCATCAATGCTTCACAGCTCCAGGGTCCCAGGTTCGATTCCCGGCTGGGTCACTGTCTGTGTGGAGTCTGCACGTCCTCCCCGTGTGTGCGTTGGTTTCCTCCGGGTGCTCCGGTTTCCTCCCACAGTCCAAAGATGTGCGGGTTAGGTGGATTGGCCATGCTAAATTGCCCGTAGTGTAAGGTTAATGGGGGGGATTGTTGGGTTACGGGTATGTGGGTTTAAGTAGGGTGATCATTGCTCGGCACAACATCGAGGGCCGAAGGGCCTGTTCTGTGCTGTACTGTTCTATGTTCTATCTACGAACATAGACCCCAAGGTCTCTCTGCTCCTCTACATTGCCAAGAACCCTACCGTTAACCCTGTATTCCGCATTCATATTTGTCCTTCCAAAATGGACAACCTCACACTTGTCAGGGTTAAACTCCATCTGCCACTTCTCAGCCCAGCTCTGCATCCTATCTATGTCTCTTTGCAGCCGACAACAGCCCTCCTCACTATCCACAACTCCACCAATCTTCATATCATCTTCAAATTTACTGACCTACCCTTCAACTCCCTCATCCAAGTCATTAATGAAAATCACAAACAGCAGAGGACCCAAAACTGATCCATGCGGTACACCACTGGTAACTCGGCTCCAGGCTGAATATTTGCCATCCACCACCACTCTCTGACTTCTATCGGTTAGCCAGTTCGTTATCCAACTGGCCAAATTTCCCACTATCCCTTGCCTCCTTAATTTCTGTATAAGCCTACCATGGGGAACCTTATCAAATGCCTTACTAAAATCCATATACACTACATCCACTGCTTTACCTTCATCCACATGCTTGGTCAACTCAAAGAAGTCAATAAGACTTTTAAGACAAGACCCACCCCTCACAAATCCGTGCTGACTATCCCTAATCAAGCAGTGTCTTTCCAGATGCTCAGAAATCCTATCCCTCAGTGGCTTCTTTGCGCCTGAAACACAAAACATTCGTTTGCAGGTGCAGCAAATAATTAAAGAATTGCTGGAGGAATGCTCAAAATCCGAGAGGTTATTTTGCAGCTGTTTAGGGTGCTGGAGAGGCTACACCTGGAGTGCTGTGTACAGTTTTGGTCTCCTTACTTGAGAAAGGATGTGCTGGCACTGGAGTGGGTGCAGAGGAGATTCACTAGGTTGAGAGGATTAGATCTTGAGAGTAGACAGGGACTACACTCACTCCGAATTTAGAAGAATGAGGGGGGATCTTATAGGCACATATAAAATTATGAAGAGAATAGATAGAATAGAAGCAGGGAGGTTTTTTCTACTGGAGGGTGAAACTAGAACAAGGGGGCATTGCCTCAAAATAAAGGGGAGCAGATTTAGGACTGAGTTGAGGAGGAACTTCTTCATCTAAAGGATTGCGAATCTGTGGAATTCCCTGCCCAAGTGAAACAATTGAGGCTACCTCGTTAACCGACAAAGGTAGATTGATTTTTGAACAGCAAAGTAATAAAAGGTTACAGTGAGCAGGCGGGTTAGTGGTTCTGAGTCCACAAAAGATAAGCCATAATCTTATTGAATGGGGGAGCAGGCTCGAGGGGCCAGGTGGCCTACTCCTGCTCCTAGTGCTTATGTTCTGACGTCCCAGAGCGGTGGCCAAACGTGTATTCATAATCCGCTAGTAGCAATGCCCAGTGCAGGATTCGAGCTGATTCTCTGGACGGAATGACCTTCATAGAATTTACAGTGCAGAAGGAGGCCATTCGGCCCATTGAGTCGGCACCGGCCCTTACAAAGAGCACACTACTCAAGCCCACGTATCTACCTATCCCTGTAACCCAGTAACCCCCACTTAACCTTTTTGTACACTAAGGGCAATTTAGCATGGCCAATCCACCTAACGCGCACATCTTTGGACTGTGGGAGAAAACCGGAGCACCCGGAGGAAACCGACGCAGACATGTTGAAGGATTTCAACTGTGTCAGTTGAGGGATTTTTAAACCATCAATTCAAGGTTAGCAGCTGCACTTGCGATTACTGGAACTCAGTAGAAATTCAAGTTAAAACTTGTCAGGTGCAAATAAGAATTATTTTATTTGTCTTCTATTGATTACAACAAAGTCATTTAAAAGGCAATTCATAGACAATTTGAAGCTTTAAAAGAATCACAGGAATTATCTTCTTAGACAATCAGCTCGAAACATAACTTTCAAAAGTCAAAGTCTGAAGTCAAAGTCTGAAAATGAAATATGAATACAGAGAGACAGTGAATAGTTCAGATCAAAGTATAGATGCTTCTAACCTACCAACAAAAACTATCCTAAAACTCTTTCTCTCTCTCTCTAACCCTAACCCTCCCTAACCTAACCCTAACCTAACTCTCAAATGGCGGCAAAGTCGTCTTCTGTTATACTGTTTCATATCTGTCTTAAGTCATCTGATCACACCCCAAAATAATCCTAATTGGTTTGGGTTAGACTCAAACACATTTGATTTGATGACAAGCTGTCCATCTTCAATATGTAACATTACTTCTTAATTGTTGCCTGTCTGCCTACTTGTGCATGTTAAAGAATGCGATATTGTGCTTTATCAAAGCCAGCAATAACTGGTTTCATGCTGACCTGACTGCTGCAACAATGGAGACCTCATGCCAGCAGAGGGCAGCAGAGCAGAGCTTCTGATTGGCTGTTCCGGGGAGATTTGCATATGTTTAGTGCGGTCAGCATAAGTTGAAGGTGTACCTGCGCAAGTGACCCTAGGAGTTCGAGTGAAGGCAAGCATCCAGCAGAGGGCAGCAGAGCAGAGCTTCTGATTGGCTGTTCCGGGGAGATTTGTATACGTGCAGTGCGGTCAGTGTAAGTTGAAGGTGTACCTGCGCAAGTGACCCTAGGAGTTCGAGTGAAGGCAAGCATACAGTAGAGGACAGCAGAGCATAGTTTCTGATTGGCTGTTCCGGGGACAGCCGAGGATGGAACAAAGATTGAAGAGCGCTGGGAAATGGTGAGCACAAAAAAAGGAAAGAGGAAACTGAAAAATGAAACAAAGAAACCCCTGACGGTGAATAGTAAAAAGCGGCAACTCAATAGTGCCGACAACTCCTGCGATGAAGGCGAACAATCTAAGAATAGGCCTCAATTAAAGAGGCAAAGCACCAATGTGGAAGGGGATGCACAGAACCCCCAGACCACAGACAGGAATGAAAACAAAACTTGCTTAGAGCATCAACCTCTGGACGATGAGAACCGGCCTGCAACCCCAACACCCGCTGACTGCCACGTCGGACACAACGGCTACACCCCCACCCCCCCCCCCCCCCCCCTCAATGCACATCCATCAGGTTCAAGGCCACACTGAGGACAATGGCAGCTTCCTAAACCCAGCAACTGTAAAACATTTTGAGAACACCACCGGCATGGTGGGGAACTTTGAACAGCTGGAACAACCAACTGCAATAGACTCTGAAATCTGAGACTGGTAAATCTACTCTTTTTAAAATGGGTTTTAAAAAGTTGTTAGTTTAGCAATCCGACGGACAGAACTTTTTTTGTGGTTAGAGGAGGAGGATGGATGGGAGACACTATGTAAGTAATGTTTCGGGTAAAGCTGTCACTCGAGAACAGCCCCTTCACAAATCTCCTTCAATTTACACTGACCGTACTGCACGTATACAAGTCGCCCGGAACAGCCAATCAGTAGCTCTGCTCTGCTGGCCTCTGCTGGATGCTTGACTTCCCTCAAACTCCTTGGGTCACTTGCGCAGGTATACCTTCAACTTACGCTGACCGTACTGCACGTATGCAAATCGCCCCGGAACAGCCAATCAGAAGCTCTGCTCTGCTGCCCTCTGCTGGATGCTTGCCTTCCCTCGAACTCCTCTGGTCACTTGCGCAGGTACACCTTCAACTTACGCTGACCGTACTGTACAATGCAAATCTCCCCGGAACAGCCAATCAGAAGCTCTGCTCTGCTGCCCTCTGCTGGATCACATTGGTCTGCCTGTGATGATTTCAAAAGGACTCAGGCCTGTTGTTCTGTTTGGTGTAGCTCTAATACTGCATAATACTATTGGCAAAGCTTGGACCCAATTCATGCCTTCCTGGCTGTATTTAGACAGTCTTTCACTCAAAGTTCGATTCATATGTTCCACTTGTCCTGATGATTGTGGATGATAAGGACAATGTAAATTCCAGTTAATGTTTAGTAATGTTTTCGACTTCCCTACAAACAGCTCCTGTAAAGTGGATCTGAGTCAATGCTAGCTGGTACTCCCCATCTGGGGATAAAGTCTTTGCATAGCACTTTGGCTGTATGGGCAGCTGTCCCTCTTCTAGCTGGAGCAGCCTCCACCCATCTGGAGAACTTATCCACTATTACAAGGACGTCATTGTATTGTTGACATTTAAGAAGAGTGATGTAATCTACTTGTATATCCTGGAATGGACCTGCAGGAGCAGGAGCAGGAGCTCTTAATTGAGGCATTGGTGTTATAGGACCAAGTTATTCTTTTGACAGGTTACACATCGGTTTGCTACCAATTGTGCATGTTTTTGAATCCTTTACCACACCAATTTCTATGGAATCGATCCATCATTTGTTGAGGTGATATGTGTCAAAGAACAAAGAAAATTACAGCACAGGAACAGGCCCTTCGGCCCTCCCAGCCTGCGCCGATCCAGATCCTTTATCTAAACCTGTTTCCTATTTTCCAAGGTCTACTTCCCTCTATTCCCGCCCATTCATATACCTGTCTAGATGCTTCTTAAATGATGCTATCATGCCCGCCTCTACCACCTCCGCTGGTAAAGCATTCCAGGCACCCACCACCCTCTACGTAAAAAACTTTCCACACACATCTCCCTTAAACTTTCCCCCTTTCACTTAGAAATCGTGACCCCTTGTAATTGACACCCCACTCTTGGGAAAAGCTTGTTGCTATCCACCCTGTCCATACCTCTCATAATTTTGTAGACCTCAATCAGGTCCCCCCTCAACCTCCGTCTTTCCAATGAAAACAATCCTAACCTACTCAACCTTTCTTCATAGCTGGCACCCTCCATACCAGGCAACGTCCTGGTGAACCTCCTCTGCACCCTCTCCAAAGCATCCACATCCTTCTGGTAATGTGGCGACCAGAACTGCACACAGTATTCCAAATGTGGCCGAACCAAAATCCTATACAACTGTAACATGACCTGCCAACTCTTGTACTCAATACCCCATCCGATGAAGGCAAGCATGCTGTATGCCTTCTTGACCACTCTATCAACCTGCGTTGCCACCTTCAGGGTATAATGGACCTGAACTCCCAGATCTCTCTGCACATCAATTTTCCCCAAGACCCTTCCATTGACCATATAGTCCGCTCTTGAATTAGACCTTTCAAAATGCATCACCTCGCATTTGCCTGGATTGAACTCCATCTGCCATTTCTCTGCCTAACTCTCCAATCTATCTAGATTTTGTTGTCCCCATGAATTAATTTGTTGAGCTAAGAAGGGCATTAGTGATTGTGGTGCGACTGGTTTACAAGTTTGAACTTCTCTCCAAATTTCATCATCATACAGTTGAATACCTGATTCTAACCATGTCCATTTTTCTTCCTTTGTACAATCATTCTGCATTTCACGTAAATCATGTAATAAGGTGGTTACTCCCAATTTGTAAATGTGACTGGATTCCTGATGCCATTGAGAGGCACAAAGGGAGGCAGCTTCCCTTGCTGCTTGGTCCACAAGAGCATTTCCTCTTGCTTCCATAGTGTAACCATGCGTATGGGCTTTACATTTTAGAACTGATACTTCTTTTGACAAGGTCATAGCTTCTAGACGATCTCGTACTTCCTTTCCATTTCGGATAGGTGTACCTGCTGTTGTGAGAAATCTTCTTTTTCTCCACAGATGACCAAAATCATGTGCTACTCCAAAACCATATCTGGAGTCAGTATAGATGTTAGCAGTTTTATCTCTTGCCACATGACATGCTTCTATTAGTGCCTTTAATTCGACCTGCTGAGCTGATGTACCTGGGGGCAAACTTCCTTCAGCTAATACTTCATATGGGCTTGTGACCGCCCACCCAGCTTTTCTGATACCTTTGTCAATAAAAGAGGAACCATCAGTGAATAAGATTAAATCTGGGTTCTGTAGTGGCTCTTCTTCTACTAAGCGTACTTCTTCCATTTCCTCTATTATTTTCACACAGTCATGCCCTTCTCTCTCCTATCTCCTCAGGAAGCGGGAGAAAAGATGATGGGTTTACAGGACTGGCTTTGTGAAAATATAGGTTGGGAGCTTCCAAAACTGCTGTCCATCTAGTCCATCTAGCTGATGTCACTTGTGACACTCTGTTCATGGATAGTAGAAAATGGACTGAATGTGGACATTTAATGATTAACTTTTGGTCGAGAACAAGTTCTGATGTAACCATTACAGCTCGACATGTAGCTTCCATGGCTCATAATGTGAGGTTATCCTTACAAATGTGAGGTTATCCATTTTGGTAGGAATAACAGCAAACGGGATTATTATTTAAACGATAAAATATTAAAGCATGCCGTTGCGCAGAGAGACCTGGGTGTGCTAGTGCATGAGTCACAGAAAGTTGGTTTACAGGTGCAACAGGTGATTAAGAAGGCAAATGGAATTTTGTCCTTCATTGCTAGAGGGATGGAGTTTATGTTTACTAGGGAGGTTATGTTTACTAGGGAGGTTATGTTGCAATTGTATAAGGTGTTAGTGAGGCCACACCTGGAGTATTGTGTTCAGTTTTGGTCTCCTTACTTGAGAAAGGACATACTGGCACTGGAGGGTGTGCAGAGGAGATTCACTCGGTTAATCCCAGAGCTGAAGGGGTTGGATTATGAGGAGAGGTTGAGTAGACTGGGACTGTACTCGTTGGAATTTAGAAGGATGAACGGGGATCTTATAGAAACATTTAAAATTATGAAGGGAATAGATAGGATAGATGCGGGCAGGTTGTTTCCACTGGCGGGTGAAAGCGGAGCTAGGGGACATAGCCTCAAAATAAGGGGAAGTAGATTTAGGACTGAGTTTAGGAGGAACTTCTTCACCCAAAGGGTTGTGAATCTATGAACTTCCTTGCCCAGTGAAGCAGTTGAGGCTCCTTCATTACATGTTTTTAAGGTAAAGATATACAGTTTTTTGAAGAATAAAGGGATTAAGGGTTATGGTGTTCGGGCCGGAAAGTGGAGCTGAGTCCACAAAAGATCAGCCATGATCTCATTGAATGGCGCAGCAGGCTCGAGGGGCCAGATGGCCTACTCCTGCTCCTAGTTCTTATGTTCTTATTATAAACAACTGCCAAATGCTAGTGCCACATTGTCAAGTTTAAGGGAATAGTACCCAACCGGCCTTAACAGATCACCATGTTCCTGAGCTAATACTGCAGTCATGTAACCATCTCTTTCATGAAGGTTTTCCGTTGTTTGGAATACCTAAGGCTGGCGCTGAACACAAGACCTTTTTCAAATTCAGAAATTATTGTTTTTGTTCAGAATTAAGTTTAATTTGATCTCTTGATTTCCTGTTTCCTTTTAAAAGATCATTCAATGGCTGGCATAACTGAGTATAAGAATCAATCCAATTTCTGTTAAAATTACAGAGTCCCAAGAGAGATCTGACTTCCTGTACAGTTGAGGGTTCTTTAGCTGCTTTGATGGCAGCTGTTCTGTCCTGAGTAAGTTCCCTTTTGCCATTGGAAATTTTCTGACCCAAGTAAACAACTTCTTCCTGGGCAATTTGTGCTTTGGCAAAGCTAGCTTTGTGACCATTAGGTGGTTCAAGACCACCCCTCAGTCCTTTTCATGATCATCTTTATTGATGGAGGCTAACAGAACATCATCTACATACTGGATAATGGTGGAAGGCAGATCAGGCAGTTGCCTGATGTGATTCTGCAGAGCCATGTGGTAAACAGTTGGGCTATTGTGAAAACCTTGTGATAGTCTAGTCCATGTGTACTGTTGCAGATTAACTGTAAAAGCAAACCATGGTTGTACTTGTTTAGCTAGTGGTACTGACCAGAAGCCATTTGCCATATCAATGACTGAAAACCATTGAAGGTCAGGAGTTAAAGAGTTAAAAATTGTAGACGGATCTGCCACTAAAGGAGCTTTTCTGACAATGAAATACCTGGCTTCTACACATGGGGAGAACGTGCAGACTCTGCACAGACGGGAATCAAACCTGGGACCCTGGAGCTGTGAAGCAACTGTGCTAACCACTGTGCTGCCCACAACCTATTCTAGGTAAATGATCCAAATACCTTTTCAAATTGTGGGGGGAAAACTGAAGTGAAATCACAGTAAAGCTGTGACCTGATTGGATGGTGGGAAATTTGTTAAATTTGAAGAAAACAAATTGAGAAAGTAAATCTAATTGATTAACTAGATAGTGTAGTAATTAAACCCGAGGGAAGAGATTAGTATTTAGCATTTAATTTTACAATAAAAATCTAGTGTCAGGGCCATATAGTTAATCTAACAATGCTCAATCTAACAATAATTCAATGTGATTATTTAAAATTAATTAACTAGTGCTTAAATGTCACTCAGTGGGGTGCAGGCTCCAACTGTGAGATGTGGCAGATCTGTGACGCTTCCAGCATACCGGTCGACTATGTCTGCAGCAAGTGTAACCAATGGCAACTCCTCACAGACTGCGTTGTTCGGTTGGAGCAGCAGTTGATTGCACTTAGGAGCATGCAGATGGCGAAAAGTGTCACAGATAGGATTTATAGAGATGTGGTCACAACGAAGATTCAGGCAGACAGCTGGGTGCCCGCTAGAAAGGGCAGGCAGTCAGTGCAGGAATCCTCTGTGGCTGTCCCTCTCTCTAACAGGTATACTTTTTTGGATACTGTTGGGGGGATTTGGATACTGTTGGGGGGATTTGGATACTGTTGGGGGGATTTGGATACTGTTGGGGGGATTTGGATACTGTTGGGGGGATTTGGATACTGTTGGGGGGATTTGGATACTGTTGGGGGGATTTGGATACTGTTGGGGGGATAGCCCATCAGTGGAAAACAACAGCAGCTTGAACAGTGGCACCACAACTAGAACATAGAACATAGAACAGTACAGCACAGAACAGGCCCTTCAGCCCTCGATGTTGTGCCGAGCAATGATCACCCTACTCAAACCCATGTATCCACCCTATACACCCTATATGTAACCCAACAACCACCCCCCCCCCCCCCCCAACCTTACTTTTTTAGGACACTACGGGCAATTTAGCATGGCCAATCCACCTAACCCGCACATCTTTGGACTGTCTCAGTTGCTCAGCAGGGAAGGGCAAAATGCAGGAGAACGATAGTTATAGTGGACTCTACACTAATAATAATAATTGCTTATTGTCTCAAGTAGGCTTTAATTAAGTTACTACTCGCCACATTCCGGTGCCGGTTCGGGGAGGCCAGTACGGGAATTGAACCTGCGCTGCTAGCCTTGTTGCGCATTACAAGCCAGCTGTTTAGCCCACTGTACTAAACCAGCCTCTAAAAGGGACACAGATAGGCGCTTCTGTGGAAGTGAAAGAGACTCCAGGATGATGTGTTGCTTCCCTCGTGCCAGGATCAAGGATGTCTCTGGATGAACACCGGACATCCTGAAGGGGGAGGGTGAACAGCCAGAGGTCGTAGTACACATAGGTACAAATGACATAGGCAGGAAGAGTGATGAGGTCTTGCAGAAGGAGTTCAGGGAATTAGGCAGTGCGCTAAGAAGCAGGGCCCCTAAGGTTGTAATCTCAGGATTACCCCCTGTGCCATGTGCCAGTGAGGCTAGAAATAGGAGGATAGGGCAGCTAAACACATGGCTAAACTGGTGGTGTAGGAGGGAGGGTTTCAGATTTCTGGACCTTTGGGATCTCTTCCAGGGCAGGTGCAATCTGTACAAGAAGGACGGGTTGCATCTAAACTCGAGGGGCACCAATATCCTGGCTGGGAGGTTTGCTAGTGTCACTCGGGAGGATTTAAACTAATGTGACATGGGGGTGGGAACTAGAGTGTTAGCTTAGAAGGTGTCATAACTGAAGGGGAAATAGAGAACAAAAATAATAGAACTTCACCCTCAGGCAGAGCAAAAAAGATGACTTGAGTGAGGGTATTGTACCTTAATGTGTGCGGTATACAGAACAAGGTAAATGAGCTTGTTGCACACATTGAAATTGGCCAGTACGATGTTGTGAGCATCATAGAGACGTGGCTACGAGGGGATCAGGGCTGAGATATAAATCTTCTACGATATGTGTCCGATCGAAAGGACAGGCAGATGGGCAAAGGGGGTGAGTTTTTTTTACCTTTCCGATTCCTTCAGTTATGACACCTTCTAAGCTAATGTTCTGGTTCCCACCCCCCCTGCCATATTAGTTTAAATCCTCCCTAGTGACACTAGCAAACCTCCCAGCCAGGATATTGGTGCCCCTCGAGTTTAGATGCCGTCCTTCTTGTTTAGGTTGCACCTGCATTGTTAGCAAGGAATTAAGTTTAAATCGATAGCAAGGAGCAATATAGAATCAGAAGGCATAGAAACTCTGTGGGTAGAGTTGAGGTATCGGAAAGGTAAAAAGACCCTGATTGGAGTCTGGTATGGAACGAAAGCAGGAATATGGCATTGAGATAGAGGATCAGCCATGATCAGATTGAAATGCGTAGCAAACTCAAAGGGCCGAATGGCCTGCTCCAACTCCTAGTTTCTATGTTTAGTTTGACTTCTGGTCAATGGTAACCCACAAATGTGCATCTTTCACTTACTTAGGTGTGTGGCCTGGTTCAGTTAATAGTCATATATTAACAACATTGAGTATTGCGTATTAAGTAATATTCTGCTTTGTAAATCCTTAATTGAGGGACAGAGAAGTATGAAGGTTGCTTCATGCTGCCCTGGTCAGAGATTATATTCCATTGTGTTCATACACAATACTAAGTTCTGCCAGTTACAATGTCCGTGTGGTAGCTCAAGACAATACACTGGAAACTTCCAGTAACGATAAAGGGGATTTATTAACAGTCGGTAAAGGCATCTATGTACAGACTCAGAGCAACAATTGTTAGGTCAGCATTCTCCAGCTGTTGAGTCCACACTGTGCCGTCAGTTCCCTGTTCTTAGAGCCCCCATGCTTTCTCTCTATTGGTCAGGGTTTGCACGCTCCCGCGCAATTAGCCCTCAGCCAGTCACAGAGACCGCGAGGCTTTCCCCTTAAAGGGACCATGCTACCACAGTTAGGTTTAATTCACAGAATAAATAACAGAAAATGTTTCCAATTGTTTGCAGGGAAACTGGGAAAAGACACAGATGATGATTCTGTGAGCCTGAGAGGTAAGAGCGATCTCTGATAGTCACTTGTAGGTTTCCACATACAGTATACAGATTATCAAACAGTAATTTTAAGAGGGAGTTTTAAATTTTGAATGAACTCACTAAATATCTCAGTAGTTGAATTCTGTTCCTGCATTGCAGAATATTACACTGGGTTTTGATCCTGTGACATTGTGCAACGGCCAAACAAACCTGGTCGTGAATTGGCATTTGTTTTACATCTCTGCTGATTTAAATTGAAATCACTGGATATAGAAATGGGAACCTGAATATCAAGTGTGCATGACATTTAGGAAGGACTGGAAGTTTGGAAAAGGTGGAGGGCAGCCAAGAAATATTGAGAAAGGAAGCGATCCCTGCGTCAGAAGATGTGAGGGCAGATACTGATGGCATCTGTCCATCTCGGGAGGTGATGGATTGCCCCAGTGATATATTTCACTTCTTAAACATTATGAGTGGCAGTCCCTTTCACAGCAGACACAGGCAAGTAGCATTGGCCTGAGGTAGACTGACTTTTTCTCTTGTCTGGAGGATTTCTGTTAATTTCTGTTGTCTTCTTTTCCCATGCCCTTCCTGATTACTTGAAGAACAAAGAAAAATTACAGCACAGAAACAGGCCCTTCGGCCCTCCATGTCTGCGCCAATCCAGATCCTCGATCTAAAACTGTTGCCTATTTACTAAGGATCTGTATCCCTCTGCTCTCTGCCCATTCATGTATCTGTCAAGATACATCTTAAATGAGGCTATCGTGCCCGCCTCTACCACCTTCGCTGGCAATGCGTTCCAGGCACCCACCACCCTCTGCGTAAAGAACTTTTCATGTATATCTCCCTGAAACTTTTCCCCTCTCACCTTGAACTCGTGACCCCTAATAATTGAGTCCCCCACTCTGGGAAAAAGATTCTTGCTATCCACCCTGTCAATGCCTCTCATGATTTTGTAGACCTCAATGAGGTCCCCTCAACCTCTGTCTTTCTAATGAAAATAATCCTAATCTACTCAACCTCTCTTCATAGCTAGCACACTCCATACCAGGCAACATCCTGGTGAACCTCCTCTGCACCCTCTCCAAAGCATCCACATCCTTTTGGTAATGTGACGACCAGACCTGTACGCAGTATTCCAAATGTGGCCGAACCAAAGTCTTATACAACTGTAACATGACCTGCCAATTTTTGTACTCAATACCCCGTCCAATGAAGGAAAGCATGCCGTATACCTTCTTGACCATTCTAACGACCTGCGCAGCCACCTTCAGGGTACAATGGACCTGAACAACCAGATCTCTCTGTACATCAATTTTCCCCAGGGCTTTTTCATTTACCGTATAGTTCGCTCTTGAATTGGATATTCCAGAATGCATCACCTCGCATTTGCCCAGATTGAACTCCATCTGCCATTTCTCCGCCCAACTCTCCAATCTATCTTTATTCTGCTGTATTCTCTGACAGTCTCCTTCACGATCTGCTACTCCACCAATCTTAGTGTCATCTGTAAACTTGCTAAATGCAGCACGGTAGCATTGTGGATAGCACAATGGCTTCACAGCTCCAGGGTCCCAGGTTCGATTCCGGCTTGGGTCACTGTCTGTGTGGAGTCGGCACATCCTCCCCGTGTGTGCGTGGGTTTCCTCCGGGTGCTCCGGTTTCCTCCCACAGTCCAAAGATGTGCAGGTTAGGTGGATTGGCCATGATAAATTGCCCTTAGTGTCCAAAATTGCCCTTAGTGTTGGGTGGGGTTACTAGGTTATTGGGCTAGGTTGGAGGTGTTGAACTTGGGTAGGGTGCTCTTTCCAAGAGCCGATGCAGACTCGATGGGCCAAATGGCCTCCTTCTCCACTGTAAATTCTATGATCTAATCAGACCACCTATACTTTCCTCCAGATCATTTATGTATATCACAAACAACAGTGGTTCCAGCACGGATCCCTGTGGGAACACTCACAGGTCTCCATTTTGAGAAACTCCCTTCTACTACTACTCTCTTCTCCTGTTGCCCAGCCAGTTCTTTATCCATCTAGCTAGTGCACCCTGGACCCCATGAGACTTCACTTTCTCCATCAGCCTACCATGGGGAACCTTATCAAACGCCTTACTCCATGTATATGACATCTACAGCCACTTTGTCACTTTCTCAAAGAATTCTAGTAAGTTAGTAAGACATGAGTTAGTAAGGCACAAAACCATGTTGCCTATCACTGATAAGCCTATTTTCTTCCAAATGGGAATAGATCCTATCCCTCAGTATCTTCTCCAGCAGCTTCCCTACCACTGACGTCAGGCTCACCGGTCTATAATTACCTGGATTATCCCTGCTACCCTTCTTAAACAAGGGGACAACATTAGCAATTCTCCAGTCCTTCGGTTCCTCGCCCGTGTTCAAGGATGCTGCAAAGATATCTGTTAAGGCCCCAGCTATTCCTCTCCCACTTCCCTCGGTAACCTGGGATAGATCCCTTCCAGACCTGGGGACTTGTACACCTTAATGCCTTTTAGAATACTCAACACATACTCCTTATGCCGACTTGACCTAGAGTAATCAAACATCTATCCCTAACATCAACATCCGTCATGTCCCTCTCCTCGGTGAATACCGATGCAAAGTACTCATTAAGAATCTCACCCATTTTCTCTGAATCTACGCATAACTTTCCTCCTTTGTCCTTGAGTCGGCCAACCCTTTCTCTAGTTACCCTCTTGCTCCTTATATATGAATAAAAAGCTTTGGGATTTTCCTTAACCCTGTTTGATAATGATATCTCATGACCCCTTTAGCCCTCTTGATTCCTCATTTCAGATTGGTCCTACATTCCTGATATTCTTCCAAAGCTTCGTCTGCCTTCAGTCGCCCAGACCTTATTATTCTTCCTTTTTCCTCTTAGCTAGTCTCACAATTTCACCTGTCATCCATGGTTCCCTAATCTTGCCATTTCTATCCCTCATTTTCACAGGGACATGTCTGTCCTGCATTCTAATCAACCTCTCTTTAAAAGCCTCCCACATATCAAATGTGGATTTACCTTCAAACAGCTGCTCCCAATCCACATTCCCCAGCTCCTGCCGAATTTTGGTATAGTTGGCCTTCCCCCAATTTAGCACTCTTCCTTTGGGACCACTCTTGTCTTTGTTCATGAGTATTCTAAAACTTACGGAATTGTGATCACTATTCCCAAAGTAATCCCCAACTGATACTTCAACCACCTGGCCGGGCTCATTCCCCAACAGCAGGTCCAGTATGGCCCCTTCCCAAGTTGGACTATTTACATACTGCTCTAGAAAACCCTCCTGGATGCTCCTTACAAATTCTGCTCCATCTACACCTCTGACACTAAGTGTACCCCAATCAATGTTGGGAAAATTAAAATCTCCTATCACCACCACCCTGTTGCTCCTACATCTTTCCATAATCTGTTTACATATTTGTACCTGCACAAGTGACCCGAGGAGTTTGAGTGAAGGCAAGCATCCAGCAGAGGGCAGAAGAGCAGAGCTTCTGATTGGCAGTTCCGGGGAGATTTGCATACGCGCAGTGTGGTCAGCGTAAGTTGAAGGTGGTTTGTGAAGGGGCTGTTCTCGAGTGACAGCTTTACCCGAAACCCTACTTATGTAGTGTCTCCCACCCATCCTCTTCCTCTAACCAAAAAAAAAGTTCTGTCTGTCGGATTGCTAAACTGTTTAAAGGTCTATAGTACAGCCCAAACATAGTTACCGCCCCCTACTTATTTCTGAGCTCTGCCCTTATCGCCTCACTGCTCGAGTCCTCCATAGTGCCCTCCTTCAGCACAGCTTTGATATCCTCTCCGACCAGTAATGCAACTCTGGTAATGACTACAAGTGCTCCAGTCAGCAGCAAGGACATGCCATACAAACGTACGAATTAAGAGCAAGTATATCCCATCCAGCAGAGGGCAGCAGAGCAGAGCTTCTGATTGGCTGTTCCGGGAGATTTGCATACGTGCAGTGCAGTCAGCGTAAGTTGAAGGTGGTTTGTGAAGGGGCTGTTCACGAGTGACAGCTTTACCTGAAACACTACTTACGTAGTGTCTCCCACCCATCCTCTTCCTCTAACCAAAAAAAAAAAGTTCTGTCCATCGGATTGCTAAACTAACAAGTTTTTTAAAAAGTTTTTTTTCGTTTTCAGTAGTTGGGAAGTTAGTTCAGTGGGAATGGAGGTTAGGGCAGTTGAATGTTCATCCTGCAGAATGTGGGAGGAAAGGGTCACCTCGAGTGTCCCTGCTGACTACATCTGCGGGAAGTGCACCCAACTCCAGCTCCTCGAGAACCCGCGTTATGGACCTGGAGCTGGAGTTGGATGAACTTCGGATCATTCAGGAGGCGGAGGGGGTTATTGAGAGGAGTTATAGGGAGGTAGTCACACCTCAGGTAAAAGAAGACGGTAGATGGGTTACCATCAGGGGAGGGAGAGGGAACCGGCAGGCAGTGCAGGGATCCCCTGTGGTCGTTCCCCTCAATAACAAGTATACCGTTTTGGATACTGTTGGGGGGGGGGGGGGACTTACCAGGGGTAAGTCTTAATGGGGCACAGGTCTCTGGCACAGAGTCTGTCCCTGTTGCTCAGAAGGGAAGAGAGAAGAGTAACAGAGCACTTGTCATTGGGGACTCCATAGTTAGAGGAACAGACAGGAGGTTCTGTGGGAACGA
The DNA here is from genome assembly GCF_902713615.1 of Scyliorhinus canicula. Taxonomy (NCBI): domain Eukaryota; kingdom Metazoa; phylum Chordata; class Chondrichthyes; order Carcharhiniformes; family Scyliorhinidae; genus Scyliorhinus; species Scyliorhinus canicula. Next base: position 55,286,458 of record NC_052158.1, on the reverse strand, counting down.
AAGAGACTCACGGTTGGTGTGTTGCCTCCCAGGTGCCAGGGTTCGTGATGTCTCTGATCGTGTTTTTGGGATCCTTAAGGGGGAGGGGGAGCAGCCCCAAGTCGTGGTCCACATAGGTACCAACGACATAGGTAGGAAGAGAGATGGGGATTTGAGACATTGAAACATTTAAAATTATGAAGGGAATAGATAGGATAGATGCGGGCAGGTTGTTTCCACTGGCGGGTGACAGCAGAACTAGGGGGCATAGCCTCAAAATAAGGGGAAGTAGATTTAGGACTGAGTTTAGGAGGAACTTCTTCACCCAAAGGGTTGTGAATCTATGGAATTCCTTGCCCAGTGAAGCAGTTGAGGCTCCTTCATTACATGTTTTTAAGGTAAAGATAGATAGTTTTTTGAAGAATAAAGGGATTAAGGGTTATGGTGTTCGGGCCGGAAAGTGGAGCTGAGTCCACAAAAGATCAGCCATGATCTAATTGAATGGCAGAGCAGGCTCGAGGGGCCAGATGGCCTACTCCTGCTCCTAGTTCTTATGTTCTTATGTTCTTATGAGACAGAAATTCAGGGAGCTAGGGTGGAAGCTGAGAGCTAGAACAAACAAAGTTGTTATCTCTGGGTTGTTACCCGTGCCACGTGCTAGCGAAGTGAGAAATAAGGAGAGAGAGGAGTTGAACACGTGGCTACAGGGATGGTGCAGGAGGGAGGGTTTTGGTTTCCTGGATAACTGGGGCTCATTCTGGGGTAGGTGGGACCTCTACAAACAGGATGGTCTTCACCTGAACCAGAGGGGTACCAATATCCTCGGGGAGAGATTTGCTAGTGCTCTTCCGGGGGGTTTAAACTAATTCAGCAGGGGGATGGGAACCTAAATTGCAGTCCCAGTGTGCAGGATGTCGAGAGTAGTGAGGTGAGGGATAGGGTTAAAAGTTCGAAAGAGGGCACCGGCAAGCAAGATGCTGGTTTGAAGTGTGTCTCCTTCAACGCCAGGAGCATCCGGAATAAGGTGGGTGAGCTTGCAGCATGGGTTGGTACCTGGGATCTCGATGTTGTGGCGATTTCGGAGACATGGGTAGAGCAGGGACAGGAATGGTTGTTGCAGGTTCCAGGATTTAGATGTTTCTGTACGAACAGAGAAGATGGTAAAAGAGGGGGTGGTGTGGCATTGTTAATCAAGGAAAGTATTACGGCGGCAGAAAGGGCGTTTAGGACTCGTCTACTGAGGTAGTATGGGCCGAGGTTAGGAACAGGAGAGGACAGGTCACCCTGTTGGGAGTTGTCTATGGACCTCCGAATAGTTCCAGAGATGTAGAGGAAAGGATAGCAAAGATGATTCTCGACAGGAGCGAGAGTAAGAGGGTAGTTGTCATGGGGGACTTTAACTTTCCAAATATTGACTGGAAATACTATAGTTCGAGTATTATAGATGGGTCAGTTTTTACAGTGTGTGCAGGAGGGTTTTCTGACACAGTAGACAGGCCAACAAGAGACGATGCCACATTGGATTTAGTACTGGGTAATGAACCCGGCCAGGTGTTAGATTTAGATGTAGGTGAGCACTTTGGTGATAGTGATCACAATTCGGTTATGTTTACTTTAGCGATGGGCAGGGATAGGTATATACCGCAAGGCAAGAATTATAGCTGGGGCAAAGGCAATTATGATGCTATTCGGCAAGAATTAGGATGTATAGGATGGGGAAGGAAACTGCAGGGGATGGGTACAATCGAAATGTGGAGCTTTTTCAAGGAACAGCTACTGTGTGCCCTTGATAAGTATGTACCTGTCAGGCAGGGAGGAAGTTGTCGAGCAAGGGAACCGTGGTTTACTAAGGAATTTGAAGCACTTGTCAAGAGGAAGAAGAAGGCTTATGTTAGAATGAGACATGAAGGCTCAGTTAAGGCACTTGAGAGTTACAAGTTAGCCAGGAAGGACCTACAGGGAGAGTTAAGAAGAGCGAGGAGAGGACACAAAAAGTCGTTGGTGGATAGGATCAAGGAAAACCCTAAGGCTTTCTATAGGTATATCAGGAACAAAAGAATGACTAGAGTAAGATTAGGACCAATCAAGGATAGAAGTGGAAAGTTGTGTGTGGAATCAGAGGAGATAGGGGAAGCGTTAAATGGATATTTTTCTTCAGTGTTTACACTGGAGAAAGACAAAGTTGTCGAGGAGAATACTCAGGTACAGTCGACCAGGCTAGATGGAATTGAGGTTCACAAGGAGGAGGTGTTAGCAATTTTGGAAAGTGTAAAAATAGATAAGTCCCCTGGGCCAGATGGGATTTATCCTAGGATTCTCTGGGAAGCCAGGGAGGAGATTGCAGAGCCTTTGTCCTTGATCTTTATGTCGTGTTTGTCGACAGGAATAGTGCCGGAAGACTGGAGGATAGTAAATGTTGTCCCCTTGTTCAAGAAGGGGAGTAGAGACAACCCTGGTAATTATAGACCTGTGAGCCTTACTTCGGTTGTGGGTAAAATGTTGGAAAAGGTTATAAGAGATAGGGTTTATAATCATCTTGAAAAGAACAAGTTGATTAGCGATAGTCAACATGGTTTTGTGAAGGGTAGGTCATGCCTCAAAAACCTTATTGAGTTTTTTGAGAAGGTGACCAAACAGGTGGATGAGGGTAAAGCTGTTGATGTGGTGTATATGTATTTCAGCAAGGCATTTGATAAGGTTCCCCACGGTAGGCTATTGCAGAAAATACGGACGTATGGGATTGAAGGTGATTTAGCGGTTTGGATCAGTAATTGGCTAGCTGAAAGAAGACAGAGGGTGGTGGTTGATGGCAAATGTTCATCCTGGAGTTCAGTTACTATTGGTGTACCGCAAGGATTTGTTTTGGGGCCACTGCTGTTTGTCATTTTTATAAATGACCTGGAAGAGGGTGTAGAAGGATGGGTTAGTAAATTTGCAGATGACACGAAGGTCGGTGGAGTTGTGGATAGTGCTGAAGGGTGTTATAGGTTACAGAGGGACATAGATAAGCTGCAGAGCTGGGCTGAGAGGCGGCAGATGGAGTTTAATGCGGAAAAGTGTGAGGTGGTTCACTTTGGAAGGAGTAACAGGAATGCAGAGTACTGGGCTAATGGCAAGATTCTTGGTAGTGTAGATGAACAGAGAGATCTCGGCATCCAGGTACATAAATCCCTGAAAGTTGCCACCCAGGTTAATAGGGCGGTTAAGAAGGCATATGGTGTGCTAGCCTTTATCAGTAGGGGGATTGAGTTTCAGAGCCACAAGGTCATGCTGCAGCTGTACAAAACTCTGGTGCGGCCGCTCCTGGAGTACTGCGTGAAGTTCTGGTCACCACATTATAGGAAGGATGTGGAAGCTTTGGAAAGAGTTCATAGGAGATTTACTAGGATGTTGCCTGGTATGGAGGGAAGGTCTTACGAGGAAAGGCTCAGGGACTTGAGGTTGTTTTCGTTAGAGAGGAGAAGGCTGAGAGGTGACTTAATAGAGACATATAAGATAGTGAGAGGGTTAGATAGGGTGGACAGCGAGAGTCTTTTTCCTCGGATGGTGATGACCAACACGAGGGGACATCGCTTTAAATTGAGGGGTGGTAGATATAGGACAAATGTCAGAGGCAGTTTCTTTACTCAGAGAGTAGTAGGGGTGTGGAACGCCCTGCCTGCAACAGTAGTAGACTTGCCAACTTTAAGGGCATTTAAGTGGTCACTGGATAGACATATGGATGAAAATGGAATAGTGTAGGTCAGATAGGCTTCAGATGGTTTCACCGGTCCATGCAACATCGAGGGCCGAAGGGCCCGTACTGCGCTGTTATGTTCTATGTTCTAACCAGCCCCTCAAGCCTGCTCCACCATTCAATAAGTGGGGCCTCACTCCACATTCCCACCAACCCCAGGTAACCTTTCACTCTCTTTGATGGTCAAGAATCTGTCTACCTCAACCTTAAATATTTAATGACTCTGTCTCCACTGTTCTCTGGGGAGTTATTACAGAACGGAACGAGGCCCTTCTATCCATCGTGTCTGTGCCGGTCATCTAAATCCACTTTCCAGCACTTGGCTTGTAGTCGTGTATGCCATAGCATTTCAAGTGCTCATCTACATACTTCTTAAATGTTGTGAGGGTTCCTGCCCCTACCACCCTTTCAGGCGGTGAATTCCAGATTCCCAACAGCCTCTGGGTGAAAAAGTATTTCCTCATCTCCTCAATCTCCTGTCCATGGTCTTAAATCTGTGCCTCCTGGTTATTGATCCTTCAACTAAGCGGAAAACCTTCTTCCTATCCACCCTATCTATGTCTCCCATACTTTTGTACACCTCGATGAGGTGGCCCTCAACCTTATCTGCTCTAAGGAAAACAACCCCAACCTATCCAGACTCACTTCATGGCTAAAGCTCTCCAGCCCTGACAATATTCCGGTGAATCCCATTGACGGCCTCTTTAGTTCAATAATTTCCTTTGCATAGCGTGAATTCTTACCTTTACTATTTCTCATCTGTACCCAAACTGATCCTGCATCTTAATCTCCAGTCATTTCTCGCTTTTGAACAAAATGCCGTCTTTAATTAACAAGAGATACCTCTCCACCTTTCCTTTGCTTCCATTCCTTCCGAAATGTCCTGTACACTTGAACTAGTCTTTATCATTCTGCAGCCATGTCGCTGTAATGACGATCAGATCAGATAGATTTATTTCTATTTGTGCTGTTAATTCACCTATTTTATTACAAATGCTCTATACATTCAGGTACAGCGAGCAGGGCTGCTGTGGGGCCAGGAATTCCCATTCAAAATCAACTGGGCTTTTGCTGGCACATCAAATTTCAAGTTCCTCCTGCGATAGCACGGTAGCATTGTGGATAGCACTATCGCTTCACAGCTCCAGGGTCCCAGGTTCGATTCCAGCTTTGGGTCACTGTCTGTGCGGAGTCTGCACATCCTCCCCATGTGTGCGTGGATTTCCTCCGGGTGCTCTGGTTTCCTCCCACAGTCCAAAGATGTGCGGGTTAGGTGGATTGGCCATGATAAATTGCCCTTAGTGTCCAAAATTGCCCTTAGTGTTGGGTGGGGTTACTGGGTTATGGGGATAGGGTGGAGGTGTTAACCTTAGGTAGGGTGCTCTTTCCAGGAGCCAGTGCAGACTCGATGGGCCGAATGGCCTCCTTCTGCACTGTAAATTCTATGATTGAGGTGCTTGGGCCATGACTGGTCGAGAGTCTTCTATCGGCCAGACAAGGCCCACCTGGTGAAGGCTTCCCACCCCTTTGAGCGCCTCAGCATCGATTTCAAAGGGCCCCTCTCCTCCACTGACCACAACGTGTACTTTCTCAACAGAATTGACGAGTACTCCCATTTCCCCTTCCCCGTCCCATGTCCGGACATGACCGCAGCCACTGTCATTAAGGCCCTGCACAGCATCTTCACCCTGTTCGATTTCCCCACTTGCATTCACAGTGACTGGGACTTTTATGAGCGATGAGCTGCGTCAGTTCCTGCTCGGTAAGGGCATTGCCTCGAGCAGGACTACCACCTATAACCGCCGGGGAAACGGGCAGGTGGATAGGGAGAACGTGACGGTATGGAAGGCCGTCCTTCTGGCCCTATGGTCCAGAAGTCTCTCAGTTTCCTGCTGGCAGGAGGTCCTCCCCGACGCGTTCCACTCCATTTGGTCGCTCCTCTGCACAGCCACGAACGAGACCCCACACGACCGTCTATTTGTCTTCCCCAGGAAGTCCATCTCCGTGGTCTCGCTTCCGTCCTGGCTGACAACACCGGGGCCTGTCCTCCTCCGGATGCACGTGAGGAGCCATAAGTCCGACCCCCTGGTCAAGAGGGTCCAGCTCCTACATGCCAACCCTCAGTATGCCTACGTGGCGCATCGCGACGGACGACAGGATACAGTCTCCCTCCGGGATCTGGCATCCGCAGGTTCCCCAACAACCATCACCAATGCCCCCCCCCCTCCCCCACACACACACACACACCGCCTATCACCACCAAACAAATCCCTCATGGTGAGCTACCAGCTGCCCCCCTGGGGATCCTGAACACCGCCCCTGCCCCTACACGGCCTACACCCCCCTTCCCCCATCGCCGACTCACCGTGATGTAGTTCCAGACGACACGCTCCTGGAGTCAACGAGTGTGGTAGTCACCACTGATGCATATATTGTACATAGAGGATGTCGGTGTAGGTGTTTTGTGATAAGGCCCTGTACTACAGGTCCGGGGGTAGTTCTCTGCCTGCTGGCTCCGCCCAGTAGGCGGAGTATAAATATCTGTGCTCCCAGTACAGCAGCCATTTCGCCAGCTGCAGTAGGAGGCCACACATCTTAGTGTAATAAAGCTTCGATTGCATCCAACTCTCGTCTTTGTGTAATTGATTGTGCATCAATTTATTATACTGAGTTTTCAGAAGATGGACCTCCGCATCAAGCCGGATCACCTGCAAATGAACCCGCAAGCAGACAACGCCAAAAAGGACTTTCAACATTGGCTAGCCCGTTTCGAAGCGTACATCGGGTCTGCGCCAGACCCAATTCCTGAAGCTGAGAAGATTCAGATCCTCCATACATGGCTGAGCTCCAACGTCTTTCCACTTATCCAGGACCTACGCAGAAGCCATGGCGCTACTGAAGAAAAACTACGCTCAGCGGACTAACATGCTCTTCGCCAGGCACATCCTCTCCACTCATCGTTAACTTCCCGGTGAGTCAGTGGAAGATTTCTGGTGTGCCCTGATTCCCCTAGTTAGAGACTGTAACTGTCAGGCCGTCAAGGTCACAGAACACTCGAACTTGCTCATGTTAGACGCTTTTGTCACAGGGATAGGGTCCGATTACATCAGACAGCGCCTCTTAGAAGGGGCCACGCTCGACCTCGCAGCGATGAAAAAGCTAGCGCCCTCACTTACGGTCGCTTTACGCAACATCCAGGCCTACGCCCCCGGCCGCGCGGCCCACCCCTCCTGCGCATCGTGGACTCTGCAGACGGCCGCCCCATCATTGATCTCACCAGCGACCACCTCAGCCAACCCCACGCCTGTGCCGCGCGGCAGCCAACCAACCTCGGGGGACACAAATGTTACTTCTGTGGGCAGCCTAAACACCCCCAACAGCGCTGCCAGGCCCGGAGCGCCCTTTGCAAGGCCTGTGGCAAAAAGGAACACTTTGCTGCAGTGTGCCAGGCCTGTGCAGTCGGCGCTATTGTTCCGACTCCCCCCACATGTGACCAGTGGGCACTGCCATCTTCCCCTCCTCAGACCACGTGCGGCCCATGTGGGCCCTGCCATCTTGTTCGACCCCACCACGTGCGGCCCGTGGGCGCCGCCATCTTGTTCTCCCCAGGATCATCGGGAGCCGCCATCTTGTCTTCCACATGACACGTGCGGCCCTTGGGCGCCGCCATCTTACCAGGACCCATGCCCCCGAGCACCTCATCGCCTGCCACCATCGACGACCAGCCGCGTCTTGCCTCGGTCACAATTGACCAGTCTCGTCCACACAACCTGTCAACTGCTTCCATCAATGGGCATGAGATCTCCTGTCTGCTGGACTCCGGGAGCACCGAGAGCTTCATTCATCCCGATACGGTCAGGTGCTGCTCCATCGCGGTACACCTTGCCAACCAGAGAATCTCCCTGGCCTCCGGGTCCCACTCCGTGGCGATCCGGGGGTACTGCACAGCCACTTTCACTGTCCAGGACGTGGAATTCAACGGCTTCCACCTCTACGTCCTCCCCAACCTCTGCGCTGCCCGGCTACTCGGCCTGGACTTCCAGTGTAACCTCCATAGCCTAACACTGAAATTCGGCGGGCCCCGACGACCCTTTACTGTGTGTGGCCTCGCGACCCTAAAGGTCGACCCACCTTCCCTATTTGCAAACTTAACTCCGGATTGCAAACCCGTCGCCACCAGGAAATGATGGTACAGCGCCCAGGGCAGGACCTTCATCAGGTCCGAAGTCCAGAGACTGCTTCGGGAAGGCATTATCGAGGCAAAGCAACAGCCCCTGGAGAGCCCAAGTGGTAGTGGTGAAAACTGGGGAGAAACACAGGATAGTCGTGGACTACAGCCAGACCATCAATTGGTACACGCAGCTCGACGCATACCCCCTCCCACGCATATCTGATATGGCCAATCAGATTGGGGCCTCACGGTAGCATGGTGGTTAGCATCAATGCTTCACAGCTCCAGGGTCCCAGGTTTGATTCCCGGCTGGGTCACTGTCTGTGTGGAGTCTGCACGTCCTCCCCCTGTGTGCATGGGTTTCCTCCGGGTGCTCCGGTTTCCTCCCACAGTCCAAAGATAGAACATAGAACATAGAACAGTACAGCACAGAACAGGCCCTTCGGCCCTCAATGTTGTGCCGAGCCATGATCACCCTACTCAAACCCACGTATCCACCCTATACCCATAACCCAACAACCCCCCCCCCCCTTAACCTTACTTTTATTAGGACACTACAGGCAATTTAGCATGGCCAATCCACCTAACCTGCACATCTTTGGACTGTGGGAGGAAACCGGAGCACCCGGAGGAAACCCACGCACACAGGGGGAGGACGTGCAGACTCCACACAGACAGTGACCCAGCCGGGAATCGAACCTGGGACCCTGGAGCTGTGAAGCATTTATGCTAACCACCATGCTACCCTGCTGCCCCGACTCCAGACCCTGCACGACAACCTCTGCCACCCGGGGGTCACACGTTTTTATATTTTCATCAAGGCCCGCAACCTGCCCTACTCCATCGAGGAAGTCAGGGCTATCACCAGAGACTGCCAGGTCTTTGCGGAGTGCAAACCGCACTTCTACCAGCCAGACCTTGCGCGCCTGGTGAAGGCCCCTTTGAACGCCTCAGCGTGGACTTCAAAGGGCCCCTCCCCTCCACTGACCGTAACACGTATTCCTCAGTGTGGTCGATGAGTATTCCAGATTCCCCTTCGCCATCCCATGCCCCGATATGACATCTGCCACAGTCATCAAAGCGCTCAACACAATCTTCGCTTTGTTCGGCTTCCCCGCCGACATCCATAGCGACAGGGGATCCTCATTCATGAGCGATGAGCTGCGTCAGTTCCTGCTCGAGCAGGACAACCAGCTATAACCCCCGGGGAAACGGGCAGGTGGAGAGGGAGAACGGGACAGCCTGGAGGACCGTCCAGCTGGCCCTATGGTCCAGAAATCTCCCGGCCCCCCCCGCTGGCAAGAGGTTTTCCCGACACCCTACGCTCCATTCAGTCACTCCTGTGCACCGCGACTAATGAAACACCCCATGAGCGTCTCTTTGCCTTCCCTATGAAGTCCACCTCCGGAGTGTCGCTCCCGACTTGGCTCGCAGCTCCAGGACCCGTCCACCTCCGTAAACAAGGCAGGCCCATTGGTTCAGAGGGTGCAGTTACTTCACGCCAACCCACAGTACGCCTACATAGCGTACCCCGACGGCCGCCAGGATACTGTCTCCTTCAGGGACCTGGCACTAGCTGGTTCCCCACACCCCCCCCCCCCCCTCTGACCTGGTGCCACCCTCCCCTCCCCTGGCGCACCCCACCGCAGCCGCCGCTCCGGGACAATCCGTCCTCCCCTTGCTCACACCCGAGGATGAAGAGGATTTCGACACGCTCCCGGAGTCACCGAAGACCCAACCGACATCGGAATTACTGCCAGCACTCCAGAACTCCCAACGGCAGATCAAGGCTCCGGACCGACTGAATCTGTAACATGATCTGGACTTTTAAAACACCATCCCTCCGTACATAATTTTCCCCTCCACCCCGCTGGACTCAATTTTTTTTTTGCTCTCTGTACTTTGAAAAGTCTACCTGTATATAGTTCTCCACCACCCCCGCCGGACTCAATCTTAACAGCGGGTGAATGTGGTTGTCACCACTGCTTTTAATATTGTATATAGAGGATGTCGGTGTAGGTGTTTTGTGGTAAGGCCCTGTACTACAGGTACGGGGATAGTTCCCTGCCTGCTGGCTCCGTGCAGTAGGCGGAGTATAAATATCTGTGCTCCCAGTACAGCAGCCACTTCGCCAGCTGCTGTAGGAGGCCACATATCTTAGTGTAATAAAGCCTCGATTGCATCCAACTCTCGTCTTTGTGTAATTGATCATGCATCAACGAGTCCAACATCCGTGCCCACAGCGAAACCGAAGCTGAGGCGATCACAGAGACTTCACCCCCTCTGGACTTCAGTCTTTAACAGGGGGTGAATGTGGTGAACGTATTGCTCTGCAATTCACCACTGTATTGTACTGTGTTATGTTAATGCCCCTGTGGGTCTCTGCCTGTGGCTCCGCCTCCTCAGGGGTGGTATATAAACCTGCAGGCTGTAGGTGGCACTCAGTACAGAGCAGTCGCAGGCAGGCACAGATCTAGCTTATTAAAACCACTGTTCACTACTACTAATCATCTCGTGTGAATTGATGGTTGTATCACCCTCTCCCACCCAAACAAAGACTTCCTCTGAAGTCCAGGCAGCCTTCTCCAAAAGCAAACAGATAAATGTTAAACACAAACAGTCCCATAAAACAGGAGGAGGGGAGGGGAACATCCATCCCCACATAAACTTTTCACTCCTTCAACCCTTACAATCCCAACAGCAAACAGCAAGCCCCCCTAAAAATAAAGACGAAAATCCTCCAATCCTTACTCCCACTTCAAACATGCTCCCAACCATTACAAAGTGCCTGCACCCCGGTTTCCAAGCATTGTCTGCTCAGTTCTCCCCAAGTTTATGCCCCTTAATGAAGTCTTTGGCTGCTTCTGGGGTCTCAAAATAATACTCCTGGCTCTGAACGTCGCCCATAATTTCGCTGGGTCAAGCATCCCAAACCTGATCTGCTGCCAGTACAGCACCGCCTTGGCCTTGTTGAAGCTTACCCGCCCCTCCGCCAACTCGGCTCCGATTTCCTGATAAATTCAGACCTTATTCTCCTCCCAGTCGCAGGTCTGCTTCACCCCGGCCCATTGCAGAATCTTCTCTTTCTCCACAAAATTGTGGAGTCTCATGATCACTGCCCGTGGCGGCTCCTCAGCTCTAGGCTTCTGCCTCAGGGCCCTGTGTGCTCGGTCCACTTCAGGCACCTTATCTAGCACCCCTTCTGCCACCAGCCCCGTCGGCATCTTCAAGGCATACTTCGTGGCACTCACACCTTCCACTCCTTCAGGCAGGCCCACTATTAACAGGTTCTGTCTTCTCGAGGCATTCTCCTGCTCATCCACCTTTGCCTTCAACAGTTTACAAAAGTCTCTTGGGAGCCCCACCTCTGCCTCCAGAGTCACCACACGATCGCTGTGGTCCGAGATCACTCCTTTGATCTCCCAAATCTGTGACCCCTGCACCGACAAACACTTCTCCACCCGTTCTAAAGAACTCTTCAGGGGTGCCACCACTTTTTCGATGGCCTTTGCGCGATCCTCTCGCATTTGTTTCCTCTGCTGCTGGAATTCAGCTTTAATAAAGGCCATCAAGTCAAGTTGAAGCCTTCAATCTTGCATCAGCCCTTCGCCCGCCTGCATGTTTAAAATTAAAATGAAAATCGCTTATTGTCATGAGTAGGCTTCAATGAAGTTGAAAAGCCCCTAGTCGCCACATTCCAGCACCTGTTCGGGGAGGCTGGTACGGCAATTGAACTGTGCTGCTGGCCTGCCTTGGTCTGCTTTCAAAGCCAGCGATTTAGCCCAGTGTGTTAAACCAGCCCCAGTTTGATGTGGCTGTTGCAGCACAATCCTGCTCCAACCTTTCAGCCAAATCTCTCACCGTTTTCTGCCGGGTTTAATAACCAGCAGACATATCATTCCTGGAGGAAACTACTTCTCCAACATTCACCTCAGTCTTTTCATCAAAATTCCACTGTACCGGAAAAAGAGCTCTTTTTGGTGTCATTAAGCAGGAGCTGCCCTGTGTGTGACCATTCACAACATGGCCACCAGCGAAAGTCCACTGTATGCCTTCTTGACTACCTTCTCCACCTGCATTGCCATTTTCAGTGATATGTATACAAGTACACACAGATCCCTCTGCCCATCAATAATCTTAAGGGTTCTGCCATTTACTGTATATTTCCCATCTGCAATAGTCCTTCCAAAATGCATTACCTTGCATAGCCCACTACTCAGAAAAGCACCCTTCTACTGCTACCCTCTGTCTTCTATGACCGAGCCAGTTCTGTATCCATCTTGCCAACTCACCTCTGATGGGCTTCATCTTCGGTACCAGTCTGCCATGAGGGACCTTGTCAGAAGCCTTACTGGTCCATGTAGAAAACATCTAATGCCCTACCCTCATCAATCATCTTTATCACTTCCTCGAAAAACTCAATCAAGTTAGTGAGAAAAGCCTCGTCTTCACAAAACCATGTTGCCTTTCACTAATGTGTCTACATGCTTCCGAATTGGTGTAAATCCTGTCTCAAAGAATCCTCTCTAATAATTTCCCTACCACTGATGGAAGGCTTACCAGCCTGTAATGTCCTGTATTATCTTTCCTACCCTTCTTAAAAAAAAGGAACATTGACTCTTTGTTTCCTCCCACAGTCCAAAGGCATGCAGGTTAGGTGGATTGGCCATGCTAAATTGCCCTTAGTGCCCATAAAGGTTAGGAGGGGTTATTGGGTTACGGGGATAGGAAGGAAGTGAGGGCTCAAGTGGGTCGGTGCAGACTCAATGGGCCAAATGGCCTACTTCTGCACTGTATGTTCTATGTTCACTTCTCCAGTCTTCTGGGACCTCACCAGTGAGGAGACAAAAATTTCTGTCAAGGCCCCAGCAATTTCCTTCCTTGCCTCCCTCAGTATTCTGGGGTAGATGCCATCAGGCCCTGGGTACTTATCTACCTTAATGTTTCTACAAACGCCCAACACCTTCTAGATCTCAATATGACCCAGACTATCTACACATGCTTCCCCAGACTCATCATCCACCAAGTCTTCTTTGGTGAAAACTGATGCAATGTACTCATTTAACACCTCGCCCATTTCCTCTGGTTGCACGCGTAGATTCCCTCCCCTCAGTGGGCCAACCCTTTCCCTGGCTACCCTCTTGCTCTTTATAAACATACAAATAGCCTTGGGATTTTCCTTCACCCATTTTAGCTCTCCTGATTCCTTGCTTAAGTACCTTCCTATTTTCCTTATATTCCTCACAAGTTTCATCTGTTCCCAGCCTTCTAACACTTACAAATGCTTCCTTTTTCTTTTGGGCTAGGCTCACAATATCCCTCGTTATCCAAGGTTCCCGACACTTGCCATATTTATCCTTCTTCCTCACACGAAATGAAATGAAAATCGGGGAGGCTGGTACGGGAATTGAACCGTGCTGCTGGCCTGCCTGATCTGCTTTCAAAGCCAGCAATTTGGCACGGTGCTAAACCAGCCCAGAAACATGCCAGCCCTGAATTTTCGCCCTCTAATCATAGAAGTGGACATTTGAAAGCCTCCCACATGCCAGATGTTGATTTACCCTCAAAACCTCTGCCACCCCCAATCTAGATTCTTCAGTTCCTGCCTAATATTGTTATAACTAGCCTCCCCCAATTTAGCACCTTCACCTTGAGATGTGAGGAAAGGAGCAGGGAATGTTTTATAAATGTGTAACTTTCCTACAGTGCTGTAAAAGCAGGAACATCCCAGGTGAATGGTGTTCCAAATCAAACTAACCTGGAAGAAGATGGATAGATGGATCACCAAAGCTGCACAAAGGTCAGGGAATTCCAGTTTCTTGAACAATCCGTGCAACCGTTTCGACAATGTATTCTGGGGGGGAAATATGCTGAAGGTGGGTCAGACATTCATAGTCAGTCCTTTCTGCAGATCCAGATGGGATTATAAAGTTGGATCCTGTACTTCTCCCTGTTCCTGCCATTGCCTTGCACCCTCAAAACCTCACCACCTGCTCTGCCTAAGTCCAGTTCCTGGGACCTTTGATTAAGCTTGTCAGTTATTGAATGTTTGAACTCGCCAGTTATTGAGGGTTCATTGTATTCCAAGGTATTGTGCTCTTTCAGAGGATCGATGCAGATTCGATGGGCCAAATGGTCTCCTTCTGCACTGTAGCAATTCTGTGATAAAAAGGCGGGCATATGTATAGGTCGTTGTAGGTCACGCTCCGCGCCGGGCAGTGCTGCCTGGGATGTTTGCTCTGGCCACAAAAATAAAATTTGAGCCCTCCAGAGTTGTCTGGCTGCCGCGCGGCGCAGGCTTGTGGTGTACTCGAGTCGGCAGCTGGTGGGGCCCACGGTGCCCACGAGGGTGCCATACGGTTGGAGGTGTAGGCCTCCAGAATACGGGAGGCCACTTCCACGGAATTGGCAAGCTGCACAGTTTCTGCATGATCGAGCATACCCCCTTCCAATAGCCGCTGGCGAATGTACGTAGACTTAATTCCCGTGACATAAGCGTCTCTGATTAGTAGTTCACTGTGTTGGACTGCCAAAACTGCCTGGCAGTCACAGCTCCTACCGAGAATCTGCAGAGCCCGCAACAAATCATCCGGACTTTCCCCCAGGAGTTGCCGTCTCGTGGCCAGTAGGTGGCTGGCGTACACTTGATTCACTGACTTAATGTACTGTCCCTTTAGTAACATCATCGCTTCTGTGTAGATAGGCGCATCCTGGATGAGGAGAAAAATTTGAGGCCTCACCCGTGAGTAGAGGACTTAGAGCTTCTGTGGGTTCAAGAGTTCTTCAGTTGCTGCTCTGAGGTAGCCTTCAAAGCAGACTAGCCAGTGCTCGAAGGCGGACGTGGTGTTGGCAGCTCAGCTGCAGGCAATCAGGTTGATTAGGAAGTCCATCTTTTAAAATCTTGTGCAATAAGATTGTACTGTCAATTACCACGAGGCGAGAATGATGAAACAATCGAGGCTTTATTGGTCAAGATGTTGTGCCTCCTGCAGCTCGAACCAAAATGGGAGCAGCACAGGAGAGCATACACTTATATACGCCACCTGCTGGGAGGGGCCAGCAGGCTGGGATTTACTGTTGTACCTGTAATAGAGTAGCTAATACATGCAATAGAGTACTGTAATACATGCAATGTGTTGCTAGTGGTGTTTACCACAGAGAGAAAAGGGTCATCTGGACTCAAAATGTTAGCTCTTTTAGCTCGGGGCCTCACGGTAGCATGGTGGTTAGCATCAATGCTTCACAGCTCCAGGGTCCCAGGTTCGACTCCCGGCTGGGTCACTGTCTGTGTGGAGTCTGCACGTCCTCCCCGTGTGTGCGTGGGTTTCCTCCGGGTGCTCCGGTTTCCTCCCACAGTCCAAAGATGTGCGGGTTAGGTGGATTGGCCATGCTAAATTGCCCGTAGTGTAAGGTTAATGGGGGGATTGTTGGGTTACGGGTATACGGGTTACGTGGGTTTAAGTAGGGTGATCATGGCTCGGCACAACATCGAGGGCCGAAGGGCCTGTTCTGTGCTGTACTGTTCTATGTTCTATGTTTTCTCTCCCTACAGAAGCTGCCAGACCTGCTGAGATTTTCCAGCATTTTCTATGTAGTTTTAATAGCTTTGCTGAAACCATCCATCCAGGGCTGACTAGAATATAGAACAGTACAGCACAGACAGGCCCTTTGACCCTTAATGTTGTGCCGAGCTTTGTCCGAAACCAAGATCAAGCTATCCCACTCCCTGACATTCTGGTGTACTCCATGTGCCTATCCAATAACCGCTTGTATGTTCATAAAGTGTCCGACTCCACTATCACAGCAGGCAGTCCATTCCACACTCTAACCACTCTCTGAGTAAAGAACATACCTCGGACATCCCTCCTATATCTCCCACCCTGAACCTTATAGTTATGCCCCCTTGTAACAGCTACATCCACCCGACGAAATAGTCTCTGAACATCCACTCTATCTATCCCCCTCATCATCTTATAAACCTCTATTAAGCCACCTCTCATCCTCCTCTGCTCCAAAGAGAAAAGCCCTAGCTCTCTCAACCTTTCCTCATAAGTCCTACCCTCCAATCCAGGCAGCATCCTGGTAAATCTCCTTTGCACCCTTTCCAATGCTTCCACATCCTTTCTATAATGAGATGACCAGACTGCACACAATACTCCAAATGTGGTCTCACCAGGGTCCTGGATAGAGTCCTGTACAGTTGCAGCATAACCCCACGGCTCTTAAACTCAAGCCCCCGGAACAAGCTGGCTCTGTGCAATGTCACAAGATAAATAAGTTCAGACAGCTTCTATCAACCTGAAATGCCATGGACTGAAATTGGCAAAACTGCTATTTATTATTTGTTTGAAGGGGACCCGTAGCAAATCAGAAAGCCCTGTTGCACAACATCCAGTCTCATTTTCCACTGAAGTCAGTGGTGATGAAAATCAGATACAACACAGAATAAATCCATTTCACGTTATCATCATCGGAGACTTTTTATTTGTTTTAAACTATTTGAACTGTTGCTTTATTAATATTTCTCAGCATTGTCCCACAAAGTTTCCTAATGAGAGTTATTTATCAAATCATTTTGCAGAACTATTAACAAAGAAGAAACCCCGAATACTGACCTTTGCAAAGAAGGGTAAGAAAATTGGACAAGTTCAATTTTCCATTGCGTACTTTATAAAGTAATGTAGTAAT
This sequence comes from Scyliorhinus canicula, assembly GCF_902713615.1. Classification (NCBI taxonomy): domain Eukaryota; kingdom Metazoa; phylum Chordata; class Chondrichthyes; order Carcharhiniformes; family Scyliorhinidae; genus Scyliorhinus; species Scyliorhinus canicula. Next base: position 55,269,884 of record NC_052158.1, on the reverse strand, counting down.
AGAGTGCTATAGAAGGCTCCCAGGGCAGACAGCAACACTAAGAAGGGAACTAAACTAATGAGGGAATGGGAGGAAAGGGGGAGAGGGAAGGGGGACCTCATGTAAAAACCTTTGTAAATAAGACACAAACTTGTTTGTGAATACCAGGGATTGGATTCTCCCGAAATGGGGTTATGTCTCCACGACAGCGTAAAACCGCTGGCGTTGCACTCCCCAGTGTCCTGAGAAAAATAAGTCGATACGGGCCCCCGCTCTTCCAGTTCCAGGTCCACGCATGCGCACGCCAGCAGCCTCCAGCGGCTGCACCGGGGGCCATGGCGGACTCGGACCGCGGAGGCAGCTCCGTAATATAGGTCCCCCCCATCGGCCGCGCACCCCTGCATCGGACCGGTCCGATCTGTGCCCCGGCCACCCATAAGACTCCCCCACTCCTGGTGCCCGATTTTCCCCCCCGCATCCCACCAGGGCAGCCGTGAACTGAGTCCGCAGCCGCCATGCGAAAGTCCCGACCGGCCAGACCATATCAGTTCCACGCCGCCGGAACCCCGGACAGTTGGGAGCGGAGGATCGTTGAAAGGGCCTCTGGCAATGGCCGCCCCAGCCGCGCAGCATAATATGCGGATGCGGGGATATTTGGGGCTCGGATATTCTGGGGTACAGAAGAGGTTTACATGGTGTGGAGGGCTCTGAGGAGAGGTTGGATAAATTTGGTTTGTTCTCACTGGAATGACAGAGGTTGAGGGGCAACCTGATTACACAATTATGAAGGACATGGACAGAATTGATAGTCAAAAGCTTTTACCCAGGGTGGAAGAATCAATTACGAGGGAACATAATTGATTCCCTCAAGGTGTAAGGGGCAAAGTTTAGTGGAGAAATACAAGTGAAAATTTTTACCCAGAGGGTAGTGTGTGCGTGGAACTCGCTGCTGGAGGAGGTGGTGGAAGCAGGTAAGATAGCGACGTTTAAGGGCGTCTTGACAAATGCATGAATAGGATGAGGATGGAGGGCTATGGACTTCTGAAGTGTAGAAGGTTTCAGGTTAGACGGGCAGCATGGCCAGCGCAGGCTGGGTGGGCCGAAGGGCCTGTTCCTGTGCTCTACTTTTCTTTGTTCTTGTTTTTAACCACCCCCTCTCTTGTAGGTCCTTCTCTGTACTGGCTTTAAAAGTTCTGGATGCATTTTAAGAATTCTGCTCCCTCTAAATGTTTCATACTGTGGCTACCCCAGTTAATATTGAGGAAATTGAAATCACCCACTGTCACTACCATTTCATGTTTACACTTCTCTGAAATTTGTCTACACATCTGCTCTTCTATTTCTCTCAGACTATTATAATAATAGCGGGGTGGGGGTGCTATAAAACACTCCCAGCAACGTGATTGCTCCTTTTTGGTTTTCAAGTTCCACCCATATGGTCTCAGTTGAGGAGCCTTTTAAGATGTCATCCCCTCTTACTGCTGTAATTGATTCTCTGATCAAAATTGCAACACCTCACCTCTTTTATCTCCTCCTCTATCTCTCCTAAAGGTCCTGTATCCTGGAATATTGAACTGCCAATCCTGCACTTCTCTCATCTCAGTGACAGCAATGAATTATACTCCCATGTTAGAATTTGTATCCTCAGTTCATCTGCCTTTAATGTCAGACTCTTTGCATTAAAATAAATGTCATCCAATCTCGCTAACTCATGAATTAACTGGTCTAGACATTCTACACCTTCCTGACTCACTTGGTGTCTCTTCTAATTTTGGCTGTGCATCTTTCCTGCTGAGCCTTCTCTCAGCATCCCTTCCAAGTTAGTTTCAACCTTGCCCACCATCACTAGCAAGGACACTGGTCCATTTCGGTTCAGGTGCAAATCCACCTGTGACATTGTTAAAATGTTTCCTGTTAATGAAAGCTAGTTTTCATCTGATCAGAATTAGTATTGGAATTCAGTTCAGGATTGGACACATAGAACATAGAATTTACAGTGCAGTAGGAGGCCATTCAGCCCATCAAGTCTGCACTGGCCCTTGGAAAGAGCACCCCACTTAAGCCCACAACTCCCACCAAACCCGTAACCGAGCAACCCCACCTAACTCCTTTGGACACTAAGGGCAATTTAGCATAGCCAATCCATCTAACCTGCACGTCTTTGGACTGTGGAAACCGGAGCACCCGGAGGAAACCCAAAAGCAGACACGAGGACAACGTGCAGACTCCACACAGTCACCCAAGCCAGGAATCGAACCTGGGACCCTGGAGCTGCGAAACGACGATGCTGACCACTGTGCTGCCGCGCTGCCCATTCTCAGTGGGTTTCATCGACTTACAAGGATCACTTTGTACCTATGTCCTTTCTTGAAGTAGCTCTTTAATACTAAATGTTTTGGGCATGTCTAGCAGACCATTCTGGAATGCTTCCATGGAAATGGATGCAATCATCGACTTGGCAATTCTGGCTGTGCGTGAAAAGTCACAGTGAACGCAACTCTCCCAAAAAACATTGAAGTGTGGTCTCTGGCTGGTAATGAGGTGCAATTCCTGCCAGGTCGTTTGGTGTGATCCATATCACAATCCAACCACGCTCATAAATTTGTTTGGAGGTGTGGGTGAACTACATCCTGAATGAGGTGTGTGGGAACTGATTTCTCATAGATTGAGGCACATTTTCTGAAGGGCGTTCTGATCTCAGACTAATGCTCTGCCCTCCATTCTCACTGGCACCCCGTTCTCACAGCAAAGACCCCCCCCCCCCCCCCCCCCAATCGCAGGCATCTGGCCCACGCCCCCTCCAACAGGTGAGCTATGGGATCCCCAAATGCTCCCTCTTCAATGTCTCCTGATACCCCCCTTAATGCTCCACCATCAGGCTCTGCCCCATTAGGCCGCATCCCTTGGTGGGCAACCTGGCACCATGGCAATTCCAATCTGGCACCCTGGCAGAACCAAGCTGGCACTGCCAAGCTGGCATTGCCAGGCAGCAGTGCTAGGGTACTGCCCTGCCATGTCCCCAAACACCCCGGTACTACAAGGGTGTTCACATAATATCTTATGAGTGATTGGTGTCTGGATATCAATATGAAGACATATCAATATGAAGACATATCAGCAGTGATCAAAAAGCTTAGCAGTACGCTTAAACACAAGTATGGCATGCTGAGCAGCCTTCGATCGTGCTACATTGTACATTGTATGAGTGGCCCCTGAGGTTCTGATCAGACAACGATGAAGCTGTAGCATTGGAGAGTATGGAAACTGTGCCTAGAGTGTACGAATAAAGAACTGGTAAACAGACTGATCCCTGATGGTGAGATTGCAGAGTCAAACGGACAAAAATTGTCCTAAAACCCAGTCCTGAGAAGGTTGTGAACATTTTCCACCTTCACCTATTTAAATTAGGCACATCAGAACATTGACACAAAGGTAAAAAGCTTGAATTCATCAGAGATGTGCTGTGATCTTCTCACAGGCAAAAGAGAAGCTAAGACTGGATTACATGACACCAATGTGATCCTTCCAATGATATCATGCTGCTATCCCTTACAGACACTTCACTACAACAGGAATCCTGGAAAAACTGAGTCCCCTTAGAAATGCTGACACATTAGCTGCCAGGACTAACACATTCCCAGGAGCACACTGTAAATGCTAACACAGTTCCTGTTGCATTCAACGAAGACTGATCTGCTCCAAGAGACCCTCGATGAGCGTCGTCACACTTATAATTAGTAAACGTGACAAGAAGTATAATCAATTGTTTTAAAATCTATCTAGTTCACCAACATCTTTAACAAAGAACAAAGAAAATTACAGCACAGGAACAGGCCCTTCGGCCCTCCCAGCCTGTGCCGATCCAGATCCTTTATCTAAACCTGTCTCCTATTTTCCAAGGTCTACTTCCCTCTGTTGCCGCCCGTTCATATACCTGTCTAGATGCCTCTTAAATGATGCTATCGTGCCCGCCTCTACCACCTCCGCTGGTAAAGCGTCCCAGGCACCCACCACCCTCTGCGTAAAAAACTTTCCACGCACATCTCCCTTAAACTTTCCCCCTCTCACCTTGAAATCGTCACCCCTTGTAACTGACACCCCCACTCTTGGGAAAAGCTTGTTGCTATCCACCCTGTCCATACCTCTCATCATTTTGTAGACCTCAATCAGGTCCCCCCTCAACCTCCGTCTTTCCAACGAAAACAATCCTAATCTACTCAACCTTTCTTCATAACTAGCACCCTCCATACCAGGCAACATCCTGGTGAACCTCCTCTGCACCCTCTCCAAAGTATCCACATCCTTCTGGTAATGTGGTGACCAGAACTGCACGCAGTATTCCAAATGTGGCCTAACCAAAGTCCTATACAACTGTAACATGACCTGCCTACTCTTGTACTCAATACCCCGTCCGATGAAGGCAAGCATGCTGTATGCCTTCTTGACCACTCTATCAACCTGCGTTGCCACCTTCAGGGTACAATGGACCTGAACTCCCAGATCTCTCTGTACATCAATTTTCCCCAGGACCCTTCCATTGACCATCTAGCCCGCTCTTGAATTTGAGGAATTTTAAGGAAGGGAATTTGCCATCCCTACCTGCTCTGACCTTCAGATGACTTCAGACCGGTGGCACAGTGGTTAGCACTGCTGCCTCACAGCTCCAGGTACACAGGTTCGATTCCCACCTTGGATGACTCTCGGTGTGGATTTGCACTTTCTCCCTGTTTCTGCCTGGGTTTCTTCCGGGTGCTCTGGTTTCTTCCCACAGTCCAAAGAAGTGCAGGTTAGGTAGATTGGCCATGTTAAATTGCCCCTTTGTGACCAAAATGGTGGGAGGCGTTATGGAGATAGGGTGGAGGTGTGGGCTTAAGTAGGTGCTCTTTCCTAGGGGCAGTGCTGACTAGATGGGCCGAATGGCCTCCTCTGCACTATAAATTCTATGACCCACAGAAAAATGATTATCTCACAATTGCTTCCTGGTCTGACAAGCCATTCAGTTCAAGGACAACTAGGGTTGGGAAAAAAGTGCTGACCTTGCCAGTGACCCTCACTTGAATAGGAAATCATGTTTAACGTTTTCATTGGAGTTCTTAGATTTGATAAAGTGCCACATCAAAGGTTATTGCAAAACATAACAGCTCATGGCATAGAGGCCTGGATTGAAGATTGGCTATCTGTAAGAAATGTCTGATAGGCAGGATGTGATGAGTGGAGTCCTGCATGGGTCAATTCTGGGGCATAAACTTTTATAATTTACATGAATGACTTATGCAATGCCACCCTGGTCAAGTGTGTGATCAATTCCAGCCCCAGGTGCCTGGAGATGCAACACAAGTGAATTGGTCAAGAATTCTGAGAAAAACTCCCAAAGTCTTTGGCTACCCAATAATTACAGTCACCTGGTTTTTAAATAGAAACACAATGACTGTTTATTTATAAGAAGGATGAACATATAGGCAGTAAATGCAACTGGATAATAAGAAGCAGTCTAATAGATAGATAACAATCTAACCTACTACACCCTCCTTTAACTATCCCACCCTGTACCCACACACACACAAGACAAAAAAACACAGAGGGGGAAGAGGTAAAAATAATAAGCTTGAAGGCCAAAAGATAAGAGTCTTGCTTCAAAGGATGGTTTTTTTGCACGCTTTTCACATAGCACGTGGGTTGATCAAAGTTTATGGTTTAGAGCTGGAAATGGTCTTCGTTGCTTGAGTCATTTATTCAATACAGCGCTTATCAAGTTCTTATCAAGCTCAGCCTTCAGCTCAAGGTTAGACTTTATCTTTCTGCACAGATACTTTATTTCTCAACAAACGTTGCTTTCAGCTTATGGTTTGACTTCAAGCCTTAGCAGTCTCAAGAGAAAGCCATCGAGAGGGATTCTTTTGCAATCGGTGGGACGGGCAACTCCGGCGGGATGGAGTGGCGTGAACCACTCCGTCATCGGGCCGCCCCAAAGGTGCGGAATCCTCTGCACCCTCAGGGGCTAGGTCCAGCCCGGAGTGGTTTGTGCCGCGTCGGCCGGAGGGGAAGGGGGTTGGCACCACGCCAACCGGCGACAAAGGGCCTCCGCCGGCCGGCACAAGTTGGCACATGCGCGGGAGTGCCAGCGTGTGCTGGCGTCATCCCCATGCATACGCAGAAGGCGTTGTTTCTGCACCGGCAATGGCGGACTGGTACAGCCGCCTGTGCGGAACAATAGAGTGTCCCCACGACATAGGCCCGCCCGCGGATCGGTAGGCCCCAATCGTGGGCCGAGCCACCATGGGGGCACCTCCCGGGGCCAAGAGTGAAACCAAACTGGAACCTTGTGACTCTAACAATGTTCTAGTGGGATAAGATCCAATCACCACCTGTTACCAGACAGTGCACAGCCTTTTGGGCCAATTCATTGGCCACTGGGCAAGTCAATCAAACTTGATCCAATGTCATCTCAAGGTCAAATAAACACCAATGGATCAAAAATGTAAGAGCAAAAACCAAAAATAAAAGAAGCGGGAATTAAGGAAACAAACAGGAAGTACCCACACATTTGCGTGAGGGAAGAGATGGCCTGATAGCTAACTTTACAGGCAACATAACAAGACATAGGAAAGTCTGTTGCAAAGAGGACATCATTGCTGGGATTTTCCAACCCCACGCCGGATCGGGGAATTTCCGGGGGGGGGGGGGGGGGCGGCACCATGTTGTCCCGACGCTGGCCCGCCTATTCTCCGGCGCCGATTCGTGAGCGTCTGTGGAATCGCCGCCACACCAGTCGGGTGCCATTGAAAGTGGCCCTCACGGCGATTCTCCGGGCCGAGTGCGCGCTGAGTTCGGCCGAGGGTTATGTATGGTCCCACATGGCGGGACCTCGGAGTTTTGTCTGCGGGTGCCATCCTGGCGAGGGGGGGGGGTCCATTCCCGGTGGGGGGGGGGGGGGGCCTCTACGGTGGCCTGGCCCGCGATCAGGGCCTACTGTGGGAAAGTGTGAAATTGTTCACTTTCGCAGGAAGAATAAAAAAAGCAGAGTGTGACTTAACTGGAGAGTGTCAATGTACAGGCTTTTCCATTCGATGAGCCACAAAACATTAATATGAAGGTTCAGCATGTAGTCAAGAAGCTAATGGAATGTAATCCTTTATTATGAGAGGAATTTAGCATGGAAGATGTTATGCTTCAAATATCCAGAGGGTATTAGTGAGGCCACATCTAGAAAATGGTGTGTAGTTTTGGTCTCTATATTTAAGGAAGAATGTAAATGCTTGAAGGTGGTTCAGAGGAAGTTTACTAGATTGATACCTGGAATGAGTGGGGTACCTTATGAGGGTAGGACAGACTGGGCTTATTTCCTTTGTATTTTAGAAGAGTGAGGGGTGACTTGATTGAAATACATAAGATCCTGAATAGTCTTTACAAAGTAGAAAATATATTTCCTTTCGTGGTCCAGAACTAGGGAGGTATGGTTTTAAAATTAGAGGTCACACTTTTAGGACATAGACGAGAATTTTTTTTCTTCGAGAGTTGTGTGACTTTGGAACGCTCTGCCTAAGAAGGCGGTGGAGGTGAGGGTCACTGAATATTTTTAAGGCAGAGGTAGATAGATTCTTGTTAGGTAAGGACATCAAAGATTATCGGGGTATATGGAGAATGTGGAATACAACATAAACCAATCAGCCATGATCTTATTAAATGGTAGAGCAGGCTTGAGGAGCCTACTCTTGCTCCTATTTCGTATGTTCACACATATGCAAGGTTATTGACAACTAGAAAATCATGCTTGACAAATCTGCTGGAATTGTTTGAGTGTGTAACTAGTAGAGTTGATGAGGGGCAGTGGATGTGGTATATTTGGACTTTCAGAAGTATTTTGACAAGTCTTTTGACTTTTGAAACCTCATACCATGAGGTTATGCTGCAACTGTACATGACCCTGGTGAGACCACATTTGGAGTATTGTGTGCAGTTCTGGTCACCTCATTATAGGAAGGATGTGGAAGCATTGGAAAGGGTGCAAAGGAGTTTTACCAGGATGCTGCCTGGTTTGGAGCTAGGTCTTATGAGGAAGGGTTGAGAGAGCTAGGGCTTTTCTCTTTGGAGCGGAGGAGGATGAGAGGTGACTTAATAGAGGTTAATAGAGGTCCAGGGCAGCACGGTAGCATTGTGGATAGCACAATCGCTTCATAGCTCCAGGGTCCCAGGTTCGATTCCAGCTTGGGTCACTGTCTGTGCGGAGTCTGCACATCCTCCCCGTGTGTGCGTGGGTTTCCTCCGGGTGCTCCGGTTTCCTCCCACAGTCCAAAGATGTGCAGGTTAGGTGGATTGGCCATGATAAATTGCCCTTAGTGTCTAAAATTGCCCTTAGTGTTGGGTGGGGTTACTGGGTTATGGGGATAGCGTGGAGTTGTTGACCTTGGGTAGGGTGCTCTTTCCAAGAGCCGGTGCAGACTCGATGGGCTGAATGGCCTCCTTCTGCACTGTAAATTCTATGATCTATAAGATGATGAAGAGAATAGATAGAGTGAACGTTCAGAGACTATTTCCTCGGGTGCATGTAGCTGTTACAAGGGGGCATAACTATAAGGTTCAGGGTGGGAGATATAGGAGGAATATCCGAGGTAGGTTCTTTACTCAGAGAGTGGTTAGGGTGTGGAATGAACTGCCTGCTGTGATAGTGGAGTCGGACACTTTAGGAACTTTCAAGCGGCTATTGGATAGTGTAATGAACTCCAATTGGCTTTATTGGTTGGCCAATTGGAGTATGAGCTCCCTCAATGATAGCTCATTGAGGGGGCCCATATAATCACCTGTGTAGGTTTTGTGAGCAATCTTAAGTTGACTGGACTGCTAGCAGCACTGTTTGTAGCTGCTCCTGTAATATCGTTATTGTAAATAAATATCGGTGTGGTGGCGGAACTCCTGCCTCCCGTGGATTATTACAGTGGCGACGAGGTAAACTACGAATTTTGCGGAGACCAGCTAACCCACTCGGAGGGTAAGCCTTGTCATTTTAAAAATGCCATTTTTTGGGAGGTTAGAGGCATTCGACCCGGCTCTTGAGGACTGGTCCCAGTATGTGGAGAGAATGTGTTACTTCTTCCGGGAAAATGATATACTGATGGACGAAAAGAGATGGCTTATCCTGCTGTCGGCGTGCGGACCCTCCGCTTTCGCCATTATACGTAGTCTGACTTATCCCGATGCGCCGGACACAAAAACTTTCCAAGAAGTAACGGAATTGGTGAAAGACCACTACGACCCAAAACCACCCCTCATTTTGCGTAGATACAGATTCTAAACAGCGAAGCGGGAAGACAGGGAGTCAGTCACAAATTTCTTGACCCGCCTGAGAAGGCTGGCGGAAAAATGTGAGTTCGGCCCGATGCTAAATGAAATGCTTCGGGACCGGTTAGTGTGTGGTATAAACGACCTCACAATACAGAAACACCTGTTGGCAGAAACAGAGCTAGACTGCAGGCAGGCGTTACAGCTCGCAATGTACCTAGAAAAGGCAGCAAGTGGGGCGCAGGAACTACAGGGCACGCCAATGGAGGTAGATGCCTGTGAGAGGGACTACCACGACGGGTCCTGCTACCAGATAGCCGCTCTCAGGAAGCTAGACGGCTCGATACGTCTCTGTGGAGATTTCAAACAGACAGTAAACAAATACGCACTGCTGGACAAATACCCAATCCCGAAAATAGACGACCTATATGCCAAATTGGCAGGTGGGCTGTTGTTCACGAAACTAGACATGAGCCACGCCTACCTGCAGTTAAAACTGGACAAGTGCTCCCAGAAGTTTGCTACGATCAACACCCTGAAGAGCCTTTTTCGTTATACTAGGCTGCCTTTTGGAGTGTCATCAGCCTGCGCTATATTCCAGCGTACGATGAAAAATATTCTGCAAGGACTACCGCAGGTGGCGATTTATTTGGACGATGTCTTAATCACGGGTAGGACAAACAGGGAACACTTATGGAACCTGGAGGAAGTGCTCAGGCGTTTTGCAAAGGCAGGCGTACGGCTAAAAAGGGAAAAATGTGTTTTTCTGGCCCCACAAGTGACGTACCTGGGATATAAAGTAGACGAGTCAGGCTTACATCCATTAGAAGACAGAGTAAGGGCAATAAAAGAAGCCCCAGCTCCCACCACGGTCCAGGAGTTACGATCATTTCTAGGGTTGGTAACCTATTCTGGAAAATTTATAGAAAATAGGGTGTCCATCCTAGAACCCCTCCACCAGCTACTAAAAAAGGGGCAAGAATGGAAACGGTCCACCCGCCAAAACCGAGCACTTAGGGACATTAAGGAACAGCTGTCATCCGAATATGTCCTAGAGCATTATGACCCAAGGAAGGAGTTGGTGGTCATTTGTGATGCATCCCCCTACGGGGTAGGAGCCGCCTTAGCCCATAGAGGAAGGAATGGGAAAGAACGGCCAATAGCTTATGCTTCGAGGACCTTGGCGATGGCTGAGAGGAAGTATGCCCAAATCGAGAAGGAGGGCTGGCGGTGATATTTGCAGTATACAAATTTCACCAGTATCTGTACGGGCGTAAATTCACCATAGTGACGGACCATAAGCCGTTATTAGGGTTATTAAAAGAAGACAAGTCAATACCCCCGATTGCATCAGCTAGAATCCAACGCTGGGCGTTGCTACTGGCGGCATATAGATACGTTCTGGAGCACAGACCGGGAACGCGAGTAGCACATGCAGATGCTTTGAGCAGACTTCCCCTCCCAGACACTCTGCCGCAAATACCAAAAGTAGAGGAGACAGTAATGACTCTAAAATTTTTGGACACTCTACCAGTAGACGCACAACATATTCGGTTGTGGACGCAAAAAGACCCAGTTTTAGCCAAGATTAAGCATTTATTGCTAACAGGGGAACTGGAAAGACCAGTGGAGCCCCAGATCCACCCATACTGGAGCAGAAGGGACCAAATAACCGTAGACGACGGTATCCTACTATGGGGAGCCCAGGTAATCGTCCCAGCTCAGGGCCGCCAGGCAATCTTAACTGAGTTACATCACGGACACCCAGGGGTGTCTAAAATGAAGATGCTAGCTCGAAGCTACGTTTGGTGGTCAGGTTTGGATACAGACATAGCAGCCTTGGTACGTCGGTGCCAGGAGTGCCAACAGGGGCAAAGAGTGCCACCAGCTGCGCCATTGCACCCATGGGAACAGCCAGGCAGACTGTGGACCCGCCTGCATATTGACCACGCCGGCCCATTCATGGGCTCAATGTTTTTGGTAATAGTGGACGCCCACTCCAAATGGTTGGATGTCCACCGGGTAAACACGGCAAGCACAGCATCGACAATTGAAAAGCTCAGGGCCTCGTTTGCAACACATGGACTGCCGGAGGCATTGGTGTCGGACAACGGAACGGCATTCACAAGTGGGGAATTTAGAAAATTCCTGAAGGAAAACGGAGTCCGTCACATCAAAACAGCCCCATACCATTCAGCGACCAACGGCCTGGCAAAGAGAGCGGTCCAGACACTTAAAGCGGGACTCAAGAAGCAGCCGGCAGCGTCAATAGACACAAAGCTCTCCCGCTGGCTGTTTGATTACAGGACCACACCGCATTCCACAACGGGCATACCGCCAGCTGAACTCTTAATGGGAAGGCGGCTGCGAACGAGGCTGAGTCTCCTTTTTCCAAATTTAACGGGGAAAGTGGAGAAACAACAGGAGACCCAACGCAGGGGGCATGATAATAGTCGGCAGCAGAGACATTTCCAGGTGGGGGCACCGGTTTGGGTCAAGAATTATGGGAATGGACCAACGTGGGTCAAAGGCACGGTAGAGTCCCAAACAGGGCCCATATCCTATGAGGTTTCAATAGGAGGTAAGGTGCTGAAGAAACACCTAGACCAAATAAGGGCAGCGGAACCACACCTGGAGGCAGGCGAAGCAGGACCGCCTCAAGCTGGGATAGCCCAGACGGAAAGGATACCCACACCCCAGCCCCGAGCAATTTCTCCAGACCCCGTCATCCAGTCACCAGAGTCGGAGATGGACACACTCGACGAGGCCGCCGCGACACCTCTCCCCGAGGAGGAGGAAGAACAACTTCCAAGGAGGTCGTCAAGGAAAAGACGGGCACCTATAAGGTACACCCCGCCCACTTCGGAGAACGACCCGGCGGACGACACAGAGGTGACAGACCCAGACATGAGGAGCAGGAAGAAGTTCAGAGGAATGCCAGCTGGCAGGAATTCCTCGGACCTTGGTGGGGAGGGGTGTAATGAACTCCAATTGGCTTTATTGGTTGGCCAATTGGAGTATGAGCTCCCTCAATGATAGCTCATTGAGGGGGCCCATATAATCACCTGTATAGGCTTTGTGAGCCAGTCTTAAGTTGACTGGACTGCTAGCAGCACTGTTTGTAGCTGCTCCTGTAATATCGTTATTGTAAATAAATATTGGTGTGGTGACGGAACTCCTGCCTCCCGTGGATTACTACAGATAGGCACATGGAGCACACCAGAATGACGGAGTGGAATAGCTTGATCTTGGTTTCGGACAATGCTCGGCACAACATCGAGGGTCGAAGGGCCTGTTCTATGTTCTAAGGTCCCGCAGAAGAGATTAGTGTGTAAAATTAAAGCGCGTGGGAATAGTGTATTGAGGCGGATAGAAAACTGGTTGTCAGACAGGAAATACAGAGGAGGAATTAACAGGTCTTTTTCAAATTGGCATACAGTGACTAGTCATAGAATTTACAGAGCAGAAAGAGGCCATTTGGCCCATAGAGTCTGCACCGGCTCTTTGAAAGAGCACCCTACCCAAGGACAACACCTCCACTCTATCCCCATAACCCAGTAACCCGGCCCAACACTAAGGGCAATTTTGGACACTAAGGGAAATTTAGCATGACCAATCCACCTAACCTGCACATCTTTGGACTGTGGGAGGAAACCGGAGCACCATGAGGAAACCCACGCACACACGGGAAGAACGTGCAATCCGCACAGACAGTGAACCAAGCCGGGAATCGAACCTGGGACCCTGGAACTGTGAAGCAATTGTGCTAACCACCATGTTACCATGCTGCCCAAGTCTAGTGGGGCACCGCAGGGATTGGTCCTGGGACCCCAGTTATTCACAATATATATTAATGATTTAGATGAGGGAACAAAATGTAATATCTCCAAATTTGCAGATGACACCAAGTTGTGTGGGAGGGTGAGCTGTGAGGTGGATGCAGAGATCCTTCAGTGTGATTTGGACAAGTTGAGTGAGTGGGCAAATGAATGGCAAATGGAGAAATGCAAGGTTAAATGGTAGCAAAAATGACAAGGCAGACTATTATCTGAATGGCCAGAAATTAGGAGAGAGGAGGGTGCAATGAGACCAAGGTGTCCTCATACACCAGTCAGTGAAGCTACGCATGCAGGTGCAACAGAAGGTAGTACTTAGGAAAAGGGGATCAAACGATATGGGGGTAAAGCAGGATTGGGTTATTGAGTTGGATGATCAGCCATGAATGGGAGAGCAGGCTCGAAGGGCCGAAGTTCCTCCTGCTTCTACTTTCTATGTTTCTAAACCTCCAGACAGGGTTACCATCTGGGAGCACCAATGGAATGCTTATACACTTTAGGGTCAGAGATTCATCAGTTCTATACACATCTGTAATGGTAACTAAACATGAACGTAGAAATAATTCTACTTGTTTGGAAGAGTTGCCCTTAAAGCAGCTTGTCCAACCACTTTGTGTAGGAAGCCACATTTCCATGTTTTTTCTCACTTGGCTGATGAGCGTATTTGGAATGATGGGAACCATAGAATCCCTGCAGTTCAGAAGGAAGCCACTAGGTCCATTGAGTCTGCACGATCCTCTGAAAGACAGGACCCTACCTAGGCCCACTCCCATGTAACTCCACGTAACCTGCACATCTTTGGACTATAGGAGGAAATCGGAGCACCCGGAGGAAACCCATGCAGACAAGGAGAGAAACAGCAAACTCCACACAGTCAGTGTCTCAAGAACAGAATTTAACCCAAGCCCTGGTGCTGTGCACATCACTGCTAACCACTGTGACACCGATGATAGGCTCTGGCACAACATTAAACTCAATTTCAAAATAAAGCCGAGTTATTAAAAAAAGAAACAACTTGCTGAGCAAAAATAAAGCATGTCAAAGCAATAAATGTATAATTTTAAAAAGCAGAGTAATTCATAAAATTTACCATGAGAGTGTGAGAGGGTCAGTTGCTTCAGGCTCTCACCCAGTCTTACAGTGCTCACTCATTCATCCTCTCCCACTGTGTTATTATGGGCTAGGATTTAGAGAATCCAAAGTATACAATGGAGTTCACCTGACCCACAATTTTTGATAGATTTTGGGTATGGGGAGCACAAGGGCCCACTTTACAGTAAACATCTTATCAACTACCAACACTGATACTTTCCCAAATACAATATTTTATCGGTAACCCTTAATAACTTCCCAAACAACATCCATAAGTTAAATAATTTTTAAAATAAAGACAGCAGGTTTCAATGCTCTTCAGAAACAGGTATTACTTTGAAATCATCAATGATCTGGAGACATTCCTTAGCTTATGGAGAGAGCAATCATTATGGAGCTGTTTGCTTTGAATGCAGCTATCCACCTCTGAAAACAAAATCAAAAACACACTGCAGCTGCCAGCTCAAAACAAAAGTGAAAGGCAGACAGCCCAGATCCACCCACACACTGACATCACTGCAGCTACTTGATAAACACTCATTTCTGAAAGGTATATGCACCTGACACCTCCCCGCCCGCAAGAAAAGAAAATCATCAATCAACTTCAAGATGGTTTCGTTTTTCACCTTTTCACTTTCCTTTAAGAAATATTGACAGCGAATATACATTTTTTTTAACAAAACGCGCAAACATTTATAATAACATAGTCCATTTTAGTTCTTCTTCCTCCAACTGGAATCCCTCTTGATTGACAGTCTCTCTGAACAAAAAGGTCTCTGCACGATTCAACCATTGGTCTCCGCCTCGGCATTTCTCTTTAAGGTCAGATACTTTAGTTAAATCCGATCACAGAGCCCCTTGTAGTTCTCCCAACACAGCAGCATTGGTTATCACAGCTTTCAAGCAGTCAAATACCTGTCGAATGTCCGCAGTCCACTGGAATGTGTTGCCAACACAGCCTTCAGTCCATCAATGGAGCAACCATGCCGCTAGAATTTGGCACAAATTTCCGGTAGAATCCACTCATGCCAAGAAATCGCATTACTTCCCTTTGTGTCGAGGGTATTGGAAACTGCCAATTGTATGGCGAAGGAAAGTGACTCGATGTATACCGCACAATTGGGTAATCCTGAAACGACTTTGTTAGTTAACCGTTGAAATGTGGCTGGGTCGTTTTTCATGCAAATGGCATAACTTTGAATTGGTATCTACCATCTGGTGTCACAAGCTGAAATCTCCTTCCCACTGTCAGATAAAGGTAAATCCAGTTTGGAAATAAAAGCTGATTGTCTCACCTTTTCAATGCAATCCTACAAACGTGGGACAGGATAAGAGTCTGTTCTTGTAACTGCAGTAACCTTTCTATAGTCCACACACAAACGTTTGGTACCGTCTGGTTTCAGTACCATCACTATGGGCGAACTCCAATGGCTGCAACCCACTTCAATTATGCCATTTTTAAGCATAGTTTCAATTTCCTTGTTAACCTGTGTCAATTTTAAAGGGTTAAGTTGATATGGATGTTGTTTAATTGAAACAGCATTTCCCACATCTACATCATGTATAGCCATTTTAGTGCTTCGCAACTTATCTACACAAACTTGCCCATGTGATATCAATACCTCTTTCAGGTCAGTTAGTTTTTCCTCTGGATGGTAACTCAACAATTTATCCCAATTTTTAAGAATATCCTCATTTTCCAATTTAATTTGAGGTATGTCAAATTCAAAGTCATCTGGATTTGGTTCTTCACTTTGGATTTAAAATCATTAAAACCTCCTCCTTTTGCTCTCCTTCCCTTTCAAAAGTACCTTTTAAGCAGATTCACATGACACACGCAGTGAGTTTTCCTGCCATCTGGCATTCTTACCACATAATTCACCTCACTTAATTTCCTTTCAATCTGATAAGGTCCACAAACCTAGCTTTTAAAGGTTCACCTACCGCTGGTAACAACACTAAAACTTTATCTCCACTGGCAAAACTACGAACTTTTGCTTTCTTGCCCTCTACCTGTTTCATCACATTTTGAGCAACTTTTAAATGTTGTCTAGCCAATTCCCCTGCTCTATTTAATCATTGGTTTACAAGTGCAACAGGTGATTAAGAAGGCAAATGGAATTTTGTCCTTCATTGCTAGAGGGATGGAGTTTAAGACTAGGGAGGTTATGTTGCAATTGTATAAGGTGTTAGTGCGGCCACACCTGGAGTATTGTGTTCAGTTTTGGTCTCCTTACTTGAGAAAGGACGTAGTGGCGCTGGAGGGTGTGCAGAGGAGATTCACTAGGTTAATCCCAGAGCTGAAGGGGTTGGATTATGAGGAGAGGTTGAGTAGACTGGGACTGTACTCGTTGGAATTTAGAAGGATGAGGGGGGATCTTATAGAAACATTTAAAATTATGAAGGGAATAGATAGGATAGATGCGGGCAGGTTGTTTCCACTGGCGGGTGACAGCAGAACTAGGGGGCATAGCCTCAAAATAAGGGGAAGTAGATTTAGAACTGAGTTTAGGAGGAACTTCTTCACCCAAAGGGTTGTGAATCTATGGAATTCCTTGCCCAGTGAAGCAGTTGAGGCTCCTTCATTACATGTTTTTAAGGTAAAGATAGATAGTTTTTTGAAGAATAAAGGGATTAAGGGTTATGGTGTTCGGGCCGGAAAGTGGAGCTGAGTCCACAAAAGATCAGCCATGATCTAATTGAATGGCGGAGCAGGCTCGAGGGGCCAGATGGCCTACTCCTGCTCCTAGTTCTTATGTTCTTATGTTCTATTCCCTAAAATGTGACACAATGTAAGTTCCGACTGCTCACTCACCAATCTTTCCTTAATCAATTTAAGTAGTCTTCTTACCGCATGACCAAACATGAGTTCAAAAGGACTGAATTTGGTTGACTAAGTAGGTGCATCCTTAATTACAAACAGTACGAGTTGAATTCCTTTATCCCAATCCTCTGGATAATCATGACAATAAGCCCTCAACATTGTCTTTAATGTCTGATGCCACCTTTTTAATGCTCCCTCGATTCTGGATGGTACATAGTTGATTTAAATTGTTTTATTCCTAATCTATCCATAACTTCTTTGAATAACCTCGAGGTAAAATGTCATCCTTGATCCGATTGTATTTCTGTGGGTAGTCCATATCTAATAATGCATTTAAGTATCTCCTCCACAATCTTTTTAGCTGTAATATTATGTACTGGAATGGCCCCTGGAAACCTAGTAGACACATCCATTATAGTCAAAAGATATTGATTCCCATTTTTGTTTGAGGAAGCGGTCCTACACAATCAATTAAGACCCTTATAAAAGGTTCCTCAAATGCTGGAATGGGTATTAAGGGTACTGATTTTATCACTGCTTGAGGTTTCCCTATCACTTGACATGTGTGACATGATCGACAAAATTTAACTACATCTTTATGTAGTTCAGGCCAATAAAAATGTTTCTGGATTTTAGCTTGAGTTTTCCTTACTCCAAAATGACCTCCCACTGGTACCTCATGTGCAACTCGCCACACCTCCTTTCTATACCCTACCGGCAATACTACTTGATGAACTTCTGCCCCCTTTATATCCGCCTGCATATGTGAAGATCTCATCAAGACATCATTTTTATGGTAATAACAGACGAGTATACACTCAGATTACTCTTCCGTATATGCTTTCTGATAAATCCATTTTATTTCTATATCTTTTTGTTGTAACTCCCCAAATTTTCCTGAACTAAAAATATCCGTCACATCCTCCACCTGTTCTTGTTTTTTTTTCAACCATCTGTTCAAAAATCGTTTCTGATAATTGCACTTCAACTTTATCTTCACTCTTTGATTTCTCCTCTTGCCTGAACCTGTGACTCTGTAACCTTGTTACTACACAATCTGGAAAAATCCTAGGATATTCGTCGTTCAACACTGTCTGATTTTCCACTGGCTTATCAACCACAATAAGCATCACTCCGACCTGCAATCCAGCCATATCATTACCCAAGATAAACTGTATTCCTGGACAAGATTGTTTCTCTATTACTCCTACTACCACTTCACCACTCTTCATTGGACTTTCCAACCTTAATGGAACACTACTCTTCTCACCCTGAATTCCACATGTTACCACCTTTTCTGGCAATATTCTTCCCAAACTACATAACTCCTCATCTCTTACCATTAAAGATTGACCAGTTCCCATATCTCTTAAAATTGTGAATTATTTACCTGCTCCTCCTGATGCACATGAGTAAACTTTACCCATACAAGTAAATTATTTAAAGAGATCTGGCACCTTCTTATCAATCTCCTCTTGATCAGCCTGTACAATCTTTGACACCTCCTTCGCTTCACTTGGGCTTTCCTTTACCACTTGAACAAACCCCTCTGTCTTATCCTGTTTTACCACATCAGCCTTCCCAGTGCTTTTCTTCAGCCACCACTGAATTTACATGGTGACTTTACTGTGACTTTACATGGCCTAGTTTATTACAGTGAAAACTTTTAAAACTTTTTATGTCTCTCCCACCCTCCTGGATTCATTTTTTAATCTGAGGTGCACTCTCCTTATTATCTCCCATTAGAGCACCTTTACCTTTACCACTTGAGTATTTCTCATGTCCCCAGTTTCTATCCTTCACAGGCTGAAACTGATGTCAGAAACCAAGCTTTGATTTATGAACTAATTGATAATCATCTGCCATTTCTGCTGCTAACCTCACAGTTTTAACCCTCTGTTCTTCCACATGAGTTCTCATCACATCCGTAACTTAATTTTTAAACTCCTCCCAAAGTATAATTTCTCTGAGAGCTTTATACGTTTGATCTATTTTCAAAGCCCTTATCGACCTATCAAAATTACTCTGTTTGAGCCTTTCAAACTCCATGGGCGCGAATCTCTGCTGCCCACGACGGGTTGGAGAATAGCGGGTGGGCGTCCCCGACATTTTTCACGCCCTCCCGCTATTCTCCCCCCACCCCCACGACACGAATCGCTACACGGCGTTTTTTACAGCGAACAGAGATTCTCCCCAGGCCGATGGGCCGAGTTCCCAGGCCTTTATGGCCGTTTTTACGGCAGCAAACACACCTGCTTACTGCCATCGTAAAAACGGCCGCAACATGCCTGTTCTGGGCATCCAGGGCCCCGATTGGCATGGCAGTACCACGGCCGTGCCAAGGGGGCATGGGCCCGCGATCAGTGCCCACCGATTGCGAGCAGTGCGTCCGTAACGGACGCACTATTTCTCCCTCCCACGCCCCGCAGGATCAGACCGAGGGGCGGCAGAGGGAGATGACGGTCCCGCGCATGCGCGGCTGACGTCATCGTGCGCGTCAGCCGGCGTGATGCTTGGCGCGCGAACTTAGCGATGGTCGCTAAGGCCGCGATGCCGTGCTTCACGGGGCCCCGCCGCTAGCCCCTCCCGAGGGGGAGAATCGGGTCCCGGGAGGGGGCACGGAGGTTGCCGTGAAACACGGCCAGTTTCACGGCAGCCTTTACGACTCGCCGCATTTGCGGAGAATCGCGCCCCATGTAAATTTGACCAAATGTTTTCCTCAAATTTCTATATATTTGTCTGTCGGCTTCAGGCATATGCATAGGCATAGGTTCATATGCACCTAAGGTGGATTTCATCACCTCCTCATACATCCCAGAAACCTCCTCGTAGTGATGCAAACACTTCGCTCGCTCTACCTACCAGCTTTGTTTGAATCAGTAATATCCACATGTCCTGTGGCCATTTATTTTGTTTAGCTACCTACTCAAATAAAATGAAAAGGGCTTCCACCTCCTTCTCATCAAACTTGGCAATGCTTGGACATATTTAAATAGATTCCCCCCCAAGCCTTCGAATTTGACGCTCTTTCTCACTATCCTCATCACTATCATTCAACTGAACGTTTCCCTTTACGCCCGCCAATTTTAAGTGACTGTCATGTTTCATGGCCATTTTCTGATGTTCAAACTCTCTCTCTTTATCTTTTTCCCTGATCTGTATCCCCCTTTCTCTTTCTTTTTTTTCTGCGAGGGCTATTCTTTCTTTTCTCCTTACTTCTCTCACGTTTTCTTTTTCCTCTCTCTCTCTCTCTCTTTGTATTCAAGCTTCTTTAATTCTTTCTCATGTTCCATTTGTTTAATGTAAAACTGAATTTTTGCCATTTCCAATTAGTCAATCTTTAGTTTCTGTAAGGTACTGCGTGTGACAGTCTTCACCCCCAAAAAATCGGAGCTTCTGAAAGAGCCATTGTCCACAATACACTCACCACTTAAACTAAAATACCACACCTGAAAAGTAAACACAATATGCTCACCCCTCACTGTCTTTAAGTTCACTAAACCAAACCAAAAGATAGACTTTGATCCCCCACGAGCCCCCAATTGTTATGGGTCAGTGTGAGAGTGTCAGTGTGTACAGGGGGTCAGTGTGAGAGTGTCAGTATGTACAGGAGGTCAGTGTGAGAGTGTCAGTCTGTACAGGGGGGGTCAGTGTGAGAGTGTCAGTGTGTACAGGGGGGGTCAGTGTGAGAGTGTCAGTGCGTACAGGGGGGGTCAGTGTGAGAGTGTCAGTATGTACAGGGGGGGTCAGTGTGAGAGTGTCAGTATGTACAGGGGGGGTCAGTGTGAGAGTGCCAGTATGTACAGGGGGGGGGGCAGTGTGAGAGTGTCAGTATGTACAGGGGGGGTCAGTGTGAGAGTGTCAGTGTGTACAGGGGGGGTCAGCGTGAGAGTGTCAGTGTGTACAGGGGGGGTCAGTGTGAGTGTGTCAGTGTGTACAGGGGGGGTCAGTGTGAGAGTGTCAGTATGTACAGCGGGGTGTCAGTGTGAGAGTGTCAGTATGTACAGGGGGGGGGGTCAGTGTGAGAGTGTCAGTGTGTACAGGGGGGGGTCAGTGTGAGTGTGTCAGTGTGTACAGGGGGATCATTGTGAGTGTGTCAGTGTGTACAGGGGGGGGTCAGTGTGAGAGTGTCAGTGTGTACAGGGGGGGGTCAGTGTGAGAGTGTCAGTGTGTACAGGGGGTGTCAGTGTGAGTGTGTCAGTGTGTACAGGGGGTCAGTGTGAGTGTGTCAGTGTGTACAGGGGGGGTCAGTGTGAGAGTGTCAGTGTGTACAGAAGGGGTCAGTGTGAGTGTGTCAGTGTGTACAGAAGGGGTCAGTGTGAGTGTGTCAGTGTGTACAGAAGGGGTCAGTGTGAGAGTGTCAGTGTGTACAGAAGGGGTCAGTGTGAGAGTGTCAGTGTGTACAGGGGGGGTCAGTGTGAGAGTGTCAGTGAGTTCAGGGGGTCAGTGTGAGAGTGTCAGTATGTACAGGGGGGGTCAGTGTGAGAGTGCCAGTATGTACAGGGGGGGTCAGTGTGAGAGTGTCAGTGTGTACAGAAGGGGTCAGTGTGAGTGTGTCAGTATGTACAGGGGGGGGTCAGTGTGAGTGTGTCAGTGTGTACAGAAGGGGTCAGTGTGAGAGTGTCAGTGTGTACAGGGGGTCAGTGTGAGTGTGTCAGTGTGTACAGAAGGGGTCAGTGTGAGAGTGTCAGTGTGTACAGAAGGGGTCAGTGTGAGAGTGTCAGTGTGTACAGAAGGGGTCAGTGTGAGAGTGTCAGTGTGTACAGGGGGGGTCAGTGTGAGAGTGTCAGTGTGTACAGGGGGGGTCAGTGTGAGAGTGTCAGTGAGTACAGGGGGTCAGTGTGAGAGTGTCAGTGTGTACAGGGGGGGTCAGCGTGAGAGTGTCAGTGTGTACAGGGGGGGTCAGTGTGAGTGTGTCAGTGTGTACAGGGGGGGTCAGTGTGAGAGTGTCAGTATGTACAGCGGGGTGTCAGTGTGAGAGTGTCAGTATGTACAGGGGGGGGGTCAGTGTGAGAGTGTCAGTGTGTACAGGGGGGGGTCAGTGTGAGTGTGTCAGTGTGTACAGGGGGATCATTGTGAGTGTGTCAGTGTGTACAGGGGGGGGTCAGTGTGAGAGTGTCAGTGTGTACAGGGGGGGGTCAGTGTGAGAGTGTCAGTGTGTACAGGGGGTGTCAGTGTGAGTGTGTCAGTGTGTACAGGGGGTCAGTGTGAGTGTGTCAGTGTGTACAGGGGGGGTCAGTGTGAGAGTGTCAGTGTGTACAGAAGGGGTCAGTGTGAGTGTGTCAGTGTGTACAGAAGGGGTCAGTGTGAGTGTGTCAGTGTGCACAGAAGGGGTCAGTGTGAGAGTGTCAGTGTGTACAGAAGGGGTCAGTGTGAGAGTGTCAGTGTGTACAGGGGGGGTCAGTGTGAGAGTGTCAGTGAGTTCAGGGGGTCAGTGTGAGAGTGTCAGTATGTACAGGGGGGGTCAGTGTGAGAGTGCCAGTATGTACAGGGGGGGTCAGTGTGAGAGTGTCAGTGTGTACAGAAGGGGTCAGTGTGAGTGTGTCAGTATGTACAGGGGGGGGTCAGTGTGAGTGTGTCAGTGTGTACAGAAGGGGTCAGTGTGAGAGTGTCAGTGTGTACAGGGGGTCAGTGTGAGTGTGTCAGTGTGTACAGAAGGGGTCAGTGTGAGAGTGTCAGTGTGTACAGAAGGGGTCAGTGTGAGAGTGTCAGTGTGTACAGAAGGGGTCAGTGTGAGTGTGTCAGTATGTACAGGGGGGGGTCAGTGTGAGTGTGTCAGTGTGTACAGAAGGGGTCAGTGTGAGTGTGTCAGTATGTACAGGGGGGGTCAGTGTGAGAGTGTCAGTGTGTACAGAAGGGGTCAGTGTGAGTGTGTCAGTATGTACAGGGGGGGGTCAGTGTGAGTGTGTCAGTGTGTACAGAAGGGGTCAGTGTGAGAGTGTCAGTGTGTACAGGGGGTCAGTGTGAGTGTGTCAGTGTGTACAGAAGGGGTCAGTGTGAGAGTGTCAGTGTGTACAGAAGGGGTCAGTGTGAGAGTGTCAGTGTGTACAGAAGGGGTCAGTGTGAGAGTGTCAGTGTGTACAGGGGGGGTCAGTGTGAGAGTGTCAGTGTGTACAGGGGGGGTCAGTGTGAGAGTGTCAGTGAGTACAGGGGGTCAGTGTGAGAGTGTCAGTATGTACAGGGGGGGTCAGTGTGAGAGTGTCAGTATGTACAGGGGGGGTCAGTGTGAGAGTGTCAGTGTGTACAGGGGGGGTCAGTGTGAGAGTGTCAGTATGTACAGGGGGGGTCAGTGTGAGAGTGTCAGTATGTACAGGGGGGGTCAGTGTGAGAGTGTCAGTATGTACAGGGGGTCAGTGTGAGAGTGTCAGTATGTACAGGGGGGGTCAGTGTGAGAGTGTCAGTATGTACAGGGGGGGTCTGTGTGAGAGTGTCAGTATGTACAGGGGGGGTCAGTGTGAGAGTGTCAGTGTGTACAGGGGGTCAGTGTGAGAGTGTCAGTGTGTACAGGGGGGGTCAGTGTGAGAGTGTCAGAATGTACAGAAGGGGTCAGTGTGAGAGTGTCAGTATGTACAGGGGGTCAGTGTGAGAGTGTCAGTATGTACAGGGGGGGTCTGTGTGAGAGTGTCAGTATGTACAGGGGGGGTCAGTGTGAGAGTGTCAGTGTGTACAGGGGGTCAGTGTGAGAGTGTCAGTGTGTACAGGGGGGGTCAGTGTGAGAGTGTCAGTGTGTACAGGGGGTCAGTGTGAGAGTGTCAGTGTGTACAGGGGGTCAGTGTGAGTGTGTCAGTGTGTACAGCGGGGGGTCAGTGTGAGAGTGTCAGTATGTACAGGGGGGGTCAGTGTGAGAGTGTCAGTGAGTACAGGGGGGGTCAGTGTGAGAGTGTCAGTGTGTACAGGGGGGGTCAGTGTGAGAGTGTCAGAATGTACAGAAGGGGTCAGTGTGAGAGTGTCAGTATGTACAGTGGGGGGGGGGGGGGTCAGTGTGAGAGTGTCAGTATGTACAGGGGGGGTCAGTGTGAGAGTGTCAGAATGTACAGAAGGGGTCAGTGTGAGAGTGTCTGTATGTACAGTGGGGGGGGGGGGGTCAGTGTGAGAGTGTCAGTATGTACAGGGGGAGTCAGTGTGAGAGTGTCAGTGTGTACAGGGGGGGTCAGTGTGAGAGTGTCAGTATGTACAGTGGGGGGGGGGGGGGTCAGTGTGAGAGTGTCAGTATGTACAGGGGGGGTCAGTGTGAGAGTGTCAGTGTGTACAGGGGGGGTCAGTGTGAGTGTGTCAGTGTGTACAGGGGGGGTCAGTGTGAGAGTGTCAGAATGTACAGAAGGGGTCAGTGTGAGAGTGTCTGTATGTACAGTGGGGGGGGGGGGGGTCAGTGTGAGAGTGTCAGTATGTACAGGGGGAGTCAGTGTGAGAGTGTCAGTGTGTACAGGGGGGGTCAGTGTGAGTGTGTCAGTGTGTACAGGGGGGGTCAGTGTGAGTGTGTCAGTATGTACAGGGGGGGTCAGTGTGAGTGTGTCAGTGTGTACAGGGGGGTCAGTGTGAGTGTGTCAGTGTGTACAGGGGGTCAGTGTGAGAGTGTCAGTGTGTACAGGGGGGGTCAGTGTGAGAGTGTCAGTATGTACAGGGGGGGGTCAGTGTGAGAGTGTCAGTATGTACAGAAGGGGTCAGTGTGAGTGTGTCAGTATGTACAGGGGGGGTCAGTGTGAGAGTGTCAGTGTGTACAGGGGGTCAGTGTGAGAGTGTCAGTATGTACAGAAGGGGTCAGTGTGAGTGTGTCAGTGTGTACAGGGGGGGTCAGTGTGAGAGTGTCAGTGTGTACAGGGGGGGTCAGTGTGAGAGTGTCAGTGTGTACAGGGGGGTGTCAGTGTGAGAGTGTCAGTCTGACGGGGATGGGACGTTTCGGCGTTGCCAATTCGGCGTGGCTGATTCGGCGTAGCCCTTTCGACGGAGGGATTTTTCGGCAGCGGGTCAGGCTTCAGAAAGACAGGTTAGTGCAATGAGCAGACATTTAATATCGGTCTGGGTGAAAAATACAAGACAGTAGAAGGAACATTTTTTACAACATTTCTTTTACAGCATTTCTCACCCGCTTTCGAGGCTGTCCCTGGTTTGCACATGAGCAGTGGGTGACTCCGTCAGGAGCCGGCGAGGTGAAGCGGACAGGCGGCCCAGTTAAGGGGGACAGCAGCCGGCGAGGTGAAGCGGACAGGCGGCCCAGTTCAGGGGGACAGCAGCCGGCGAGGTGAAGCGGACAGGCGGCCCAGTTCAGGGAGACAGCAGCCGGCGAGGTGAAGCGGACAGGCGGCCCAGTTCAGGGGGACAGCAGTCGGCGAGGTGAAGCGGACAGGCGGCCCAGTTCAGGGGGACAGCAGCCGGTGAGGTGAAGGGGACAGGCGGCCCAGTTCAGGGGGACAGCAGCCGGCGAGGTGAAGCGGACAGGCGGTCTGGTTCAGGGGAACAGCAGCCGGCGAGGTGAAGCGGACAGGCGGCCCAGTTCAGGGGGACAGCAGCCGGTGAGGTGAAGGGGACAGGCGGCCCAGTTCAGGGGGACAGCAGCCGGCGAGGTGAAGCGGACAGGCGGCCCAGTTCAGGGGGACAGCAGCCGGCGAGGTGAAGGGGACAGGCGCCCCAGTTCAGGGGGACAGCAGCCGGCGAGGTGAAGCGGACAGGCGGCCCAGTTCAGGGGGACAGCAGCCGGCGAGGTGAAGCGGACAGGCGGCCCAATTCAGGGGGACAGCAGCCGGCGAGGTGAAGCGGACAGGCGGCCTGGTTCAGGGGAACAGCACCCACCCACCCCCAATGTTTAAAAGGTTTATTCAAAATCTTGGAACCATTTCACCTTTGCTCCTGAGAGGGGAATGGGACGTTTCCCATGGGATTATTTCCCTGACGCCGAATCGGCCACGCCGAATCAGCTGCGCCAAATGGGCTACGCCGAGACGTACCAAACCCCTGTCTGACAGGGGGTCTGTGTGAGAGTGTCAGTATGTACAGGGGGGGTCAGTGTGAGAGTGTCAGTATGTACAGGGGGGGTCTGTGTGAGAGTGTCAGTATGTACAGGGGGGGTCAGTGTGAGAGTGTCAGTATGTACAGGGAGGTCAGTGTGAGAGTGTCAGTGTGTACAGGGGGTCAGTGTTAGTGTGTCAGTATGTACAGGGGGATCAATGTGAGAGTGTCAGTATGTACAGGGGGTCAGTGTGAGAGTGTCTGTATGTGCAGGGGGGTCAGTGTGAGAGTGTCAGTATGTACAGGGGGGTCAGTGTGAGAGTGTCAGTATGTACAGGGGGTCAGTGTGAGAGTGTCTGTATGTGCAGGGGGGTCAGTGTGAGAGTGTCAGTATGAACAGGGGGTCAGTGTGAGAGTGTCAGTATGTACAGGGGGTCAGTGTGAGAGTGTCAGTATGTACAGGGGGTCAGTGTGAGAGTGTCAGTATGTACAGGGGGGGTCAGTGTGAGAGTGTCAGTATGTACAGGGGGTCAGTGTGAGAGTGTCTGTATGTGCAGGGGGGTCAGTGTGAGAGTGTCAGTATGTACAGTGGGGGGGGGGGGGGTCAGTGTGAGAGTGTCAGTATGTACAGGGGGTCAGTGTGAGTGTGTCAGTGTGTACAGGGGGTCAGTGTGAGAGTGTCTGTATGTGCAGGGGGGTCAGTGTGAGAGTGTCAGTATGTACAGTGGGGGGGGGGGTCAGTGTGAGAGTGTCTGTATGTGCAGGGGGGTCAGTGTGAGAGTGTCAGTATGTACAGTGGGGGGGGGGTCAGTGTGAGAGTGTCAGTATGTACGGGGGGGTCAGTGTGAGAGTGTCAGTATGTACGGGGGGGTCAGTGTGAGAGTGTCTGTATGTACAGGGGGTCAGTGTGAGAGTGTCAGTATGTACAGGGGGTCAGTGTGAGAGTGTCAGTATGTACAGGGGGTCAGTGTGAGAGTGTCAGCATGTACAGGGGGTCAGTGTGAGAGTGTCAGTATGTACAGGGGGGGTCAGTGTGAGAGTGTCAGTATGTACAGGGGGTCAGTGTGAGAGTGTCAGTATGTACAGGGGGTCAGTGTGAGAGTGTCAGTATGTACAGGGGGTCAGTGTGAGAGTGTCTGTATGTGCAGGGGGGTCAGTGTGAGAGTGTCAGTATGTACAGTGGGGGGGGGGGGTCAGTGTGAGAGTGTCAGTATGTACGGGGGGGGTCAGTGTGAGAGTGTCAGTATGTACGGGGGGGTCAGTGTGAGAGTGTCTGTATGTACAGTGTGGGTGGGGTCAGTGTGAGAGTCAGTGTGTACAGGGGGATCAGTGTGAGGGTGTCAGTGTGTACAGGGGGACGTCAGCGTGAGAGTGTCAGTATGTACAGGGGCGGGTCAGTGTCAGAGTGTCTGTATGTACACGGGGTCAGTGTGAGAGTGTCAGTGTGTAGAGGGGGGTCAGTGTGAGAGTGTCAGTGTGTAGAGGGGGGTCAGTGTCAGACGTTCTGTATGTACACGGGGTCAGTGTGAGAGTGTCAGTGTGTAGAGGGGGGTCAGTGTCAGACGTTCTGTATGTACAGGGGGTCAGTGTGAGAGTGTATGTACGGGGTGTCAGTGTGAGAGTGTAAGTATGTACACGGGGGTGGGGTTCAGTGTCAGAGTGTCAGTATGTACAGGGGTCAGTGTGAGAATGTCTGTTTGTACGGGGGGTCAGTGTGTGAGTGTCAGTGTGTACAGAAGGGGTCAGTGTGAGTGTGTCAGTGTGTACAGGGGGTTCAGTGTGAGAGTGTCTGTATGTGCAGGGGGGTCAGTGTGAGAGTGTCAGTATGTACAGTGGGGGGGGGGGTCAGTGTGAGAGTGTCTGTATGTGCAGGGGGGTCAGTGTGAGAGTGTCAGTATGTACAGGGGTCAGTGTCAGAATGTCTGTTTGTACGGGGGGTCAGTGTGTGAGTGTCAGTGTGTACAGGGGGGGTCAGTGTGAGAGTGTCAGTGAGTACAGGGGGGGTCAGTGTGAGAGTGTCAGTGTGTACAGGGGGGTGTCAGTGTGAGAGTGTCAGTCTGACGGGGATGGGACGTTTCGGCGTTGCCAATTCGGCGTGGCTGATTCGGCGTAGCCCTTTCGACGGAGGGATTTTTCGGCAGCGGGTCAGGCTTCAGAAAGACAGGTTAGTGCAATGAGCAGACATTTAATATCGGTCTGGGTGAAAAATACAAGACAGTAGAAGGAACATTTTTTACAACATTTCTTTTACAGCATTTCTCACCCGCTTTCGAGGCTGTCCCTGGTTTGCACATGAGCAGTGGGTGACTCCGTCAGGAGCCGGCGAGGTGAAGCGGACAGGCGGCCCAGTTAAGGGGGACAGCAGCCGGCGAGGTGAAGCGGACAGGCGGCCCAGTTCAGGGGGACAGCAGCCGGCGAGGTGAAGCGGACAGGCGGCCCAGTTCAGGGAGACAGCAGCCGGCGAGGTGAAGCGGACAGGCGGCCCAGTTCAGGGGGACAGCAGCCGGCGAGGTGAAGCGGACAGGCGGCCCAGTTCAGGGGGACAGCAGCCGGTGAGGTGAAGGGGACAGGCGGCCCAGTTTCAGGGGGACAGCAGCCGGCGAGGTGAAGCGGACAGGCGGCCCAGTTCAGGGGGACAGCAGCCGGCGAGGTGAAGGGGACAGGCGCCCCAGTTCAGGGGGACAGCAGCCGGCGAGGTGAAGCGGACAGGCGGCCCAGTTCAGGGGGACAGCAGCCGGCGAGGTGAAGCGGACAGGCGGCCCAATTCAGGGGGACAGCAGCCGGCGAGGTGAAGCGGACAGGCGGCCTGGTTCAGGGGAACAGCACCCACCCACCCCCAATGTTTAAAAGGTTTATTCAAAATCTTGGAACCATTTCACCTTTGCTCCTGAGAGGGGAATGGGACGTTTCCCATGGGATTATTTCCCTGACGCCGAATCGGCCACGCCGAATCAGCTGCGCCAAATGGGCTACGCCGAGACGTACCAAACCCCTGTCTGACAGGGGGTCTGTGTGAGGGTGTCAGTATGTACAGGGGGGTCAGTGTGAGAGTGTCAGTATGTACAGGGGGGGTCTGTGTGAGAGTGTCAGTATGTACAGGGGGGGTCAGTGTGAGAGTGTCAGTATGTACAGGGGGGGTCTGTGTGAGAGTGTCAGTATGTACAGGGGGGGTCAGTGTGAGAGTGTCAGTATGTACAGGGGGGTCAGTGTGAGAGTGTCAGTGTGTACAGGGGGTCAGTGTTAGTGTGTCAGTGTGTACAGGGGGGGTCAGTGTGTGTGTGTCAGTATGTACAGGAGGGATCAGTGTGAGAGTGTCTGTATGTGCAGGGGGTCAGTGTGAGAGTGTCTGTATGTGCAGGGGGGTCAGTGTGAGAGTGTCAGTATGTACAGGGGGTCAGTGTGAGAGTGTCTGTATGTGCAGGGGGGTCAGTGTGAGAGTGTCAGTATGTACACGGGGTCAGTGTGAGAGTGTCAGTATGTACAGGGGGTCAGTGTGAGAGTGTCAGTATGTACAGGGGGTCAGTGTGAGAGTGTCAGTATGTACAGGGGGTCAGTGTGAGAGTGTCAGTATGTACAGGGGGGGTCAGTGTGAGAGTGTCTGTATGTACAGGGGGTCAGTGTGAGAGTGTCTGTATGTGCAGGGGGGTCAGTGTGAGAGTGTCAGTATGTACAGTGGGGGGGGGGGGGTCAGTGTGAGAGTGTCAGTATGTACGGGGGGGTCAGTGTGAGAGTGTCAGTATGTACAGGGGGGGTCAGTGTGAGAGTGTCAGTATGTACAGGGGGTCAGTGTGAGTGTGTCAGTGTGTACAGGGGGTCAGTGTGAGAGTGTCTGTATGTGCAGGGGGGTCAGTGTGAGAGTGTCAGTATGTACAGTGGGGGGGGGGGGTCAGTGTGAGAGTGTCTGTATGTGCAGGGGGGTCAGTGTGAGAGTGTCAGTATGTACAGGGGGTCAGTGTGAGAGTGTCAGTATGTACAGGGGGTCAGTGTGAGAGTGTCTGTATGTGCAGGGGGGTCAGTGTGAGAGTGTCAGTATGTACAGTGGGGGGGGGGTCAGTGTGAGAGTGTCAGTATGTACGGGGGGGTCAGTGTGAGAGTGTCTGTATGTACAGTGTGGGTGGGGTCAGTGTGAGAGTCAGTGTGTACAGGGGGATCAGTGTGAGGGTGTCAGTGTGTACAGGGGGACGTCAGCGTGAGAGTGTCAGTATGTACAGGGGGGGGGTCAGTGTCAGAGTGTCTGTATGTACACGGGGTCAGTGTGAGAGTGTCAGTGTGTAGAGGGGGGTCAGTGTCAGACGTTCTGTATGTACAGGGGGTCAGTGTGAGAGTGTATGTACGGGGTGTCAGTGTGAGAGTGTAAGTATGTACACGGGGGTGGGGTTCAGTGTCAGAGTGTCAGTATGTACAGGGGTCAGTGTGAGAATGTCTGTTTGTACGGGGGGTCAGTGTGTGAGTGTCAGTGTGTACAGAAGGGGTCAGTGTGAGTGTGTCAGTGTGTACAGGGGGGTTCAGTGTGAGAGTGTCTGTATGTGCAGGGGGGGTCAGTGTGAGAGTGTCAGTATGTACAGTGGGGGGGGGGGGTCAGTGTGAGAGTGTCTGTATGTGCAGGGGGGTCAGTGTGAGAGTGTCAGTACGTACAGGGGTCAGTGTGAGAATGTCTGTTTGTACGGGGGGTCAGTGTGTGAGTGTCAGTGTGTACAGGGGGGGTCAGTGTGAGAGTGTCAGTGAGTACAGGGGGGGTCAGTGTGAGAGTGTAAGTATGTACAGGGTGGGGGGGGGCTCAGTGTCAGTGTCTGTATGTACAGGGGGTCAGTGTGAGAGTGTCTGTATGTACGGGGGGTCAGTGTGAGCATGCCAGTCTGTTCCAGGGGTCCCTGTTAGAGTGTCAGCATGCACACTGATGCGTCTTTTTCCACACCAATCAGCATTCTGAATTTAATTGAATTTCTGTTTCTTAGGAAAAATTATACCTGAAGTTGAAACAGCAACTCCCTCGGAACTCAGCGATGTAGCAGGTTTGCTTCACTCACCTTGTGTATGTTTGTATTTTAGTTTGAAATTGAAGTATTTGTGGTAAGCTTTGTTGAAATCACAACCAGCACAACATTCCAAGATAGTGACTCGAGCCCTGTCCCTGCCCATTGTGTGAGACTCAACTCAATGGTTCATAAGACCATTGGAAATTGGAGAAGGAGTAAAGCACTTGGTCCATCGAGCCTGTTCTGCCATTCAATACCGTTGTTGCTCATCTTGAACTTCAATTCTATCTTTCATATCCCTTAATTCCCTGAGAGAGAGTCTATCCGAGCCCTAAGATATTTTCAACAATAGAATTCATTACCCCAGAGGGTTATGGATGCTCCGAAGACTCACAATCCTTTCACCGAGATAGCTCCGATCTCACACACTGAGCAGGGTGCCACACAGCAGCACCATGAAAGCAGGCCTGGAGCCCCCAGGTCTCAGACCTCCAGAGTAGGCCTTCCAATATCATGACAGAAAATGTGGTGTACCTCTGCTGTGGATCCTGTGGATACCAAGACTTGATGCAGGCTTAGAAGTTTAAAGAAAGTCTCGTTGAGTGTCGGCACAGGTGTTGTTCGGCACTTATAGATAGTGAGCACTTACTGAAATCTTCAAACACCTCTGTCAATGTATTAAACCTCACATTTTTCACCTTCCTTGCGCCTCCCTGCTTTCATCAGATTTTTGCATGAAGTGCAGTTGAGACAACAGTGTTCATCTCACACTGAAAGACTGGATGCTCCAACACTGAGCCTCCTCCATCTCCTCACTGCAAGGCTGTCAGTTCATTGGCTGACGTTCCCTCACTGTGACAGGACACATCAGTCATGCAGGTATCTTCCTAGTAATTAGGAGTCCGCCCACAACGGCCAAACCCGTCACTCAACCCAATCACTGTGAGAGTCTGATCTCAACACTTGGATTCCAGCACCTAGACCCTTGTGAGTACTTTGCCTCTGGCACCGGTGACACTGACCCTCAAGGGAACCCCTACAGAGGAGCCTGGATCAGGAGAGATGGGTGTGTCTGCAATGCGGGGGGGGGGGGGGGGGGGGGGGGGGTGCAGTGGGCGTTTGCGAGCTGCCTTCAGCCAGACAGGAGTCAGACATTTGCAGTAGCTCTTTGACTCTTTCAATGGACTGTCCCCACTGTAGGTCGTCATCATCATCCTGCAATATTGGGACTTGGGGCAATTCTCCTTTCCCATGACACAAACCAATGTTAGGTTTGTGCCAGCATACAGACAACAACATCCAACTCCCACGATGGGGATCTGGTGGGCACCCTAATCCTGGTTATCAGTGAAGTGGGGCTCAATAAGGATGTCTCAAGCTTGCCTTTCCCTTATGGTCCTCGCCACTGGACAATGCTTCTCTCTGCCCCTCCATGGGTTCTTCCTAGTCACCCACCTCAATGTCCTGCTAATCAGAGCAGCTGTGCCTCTCATGCATCTCCTCCTCGCCATCTCCTGGCCCCATTGAAGGGCTATGTTATGGAGGACAGTGCAGACAACCAGAATGTACGACACCCTCTGGTGATTGTTTTGCAGGGTTCGGCCAGATCAGTCCAGGCACCGGAAACACATCTTCAAAATCCCGATGGTCTGTTTCAGCAAACCGCGAGTTGAAGCTTGAGCCTCATTATATCTGGTCTCTGCTGAACTCTGTGGCCTGCAGACAGGCATCTTCAGCCACATCATTAGGTGGTACCCCTTGTCCCCGAGGAGCCATCCCTTAGCTGTTGAGCTCCCTTAAATACGTTCAGTATCTATGAGAGTGGCCAAGGAAGAAGCTGTCATTGATGCTTCCCAGGGACATACCTGGACGATATGCTTTGTGTGATAGTAAACGGGCTGACTATTAAGGGAGTGGTAGCACTTGTGGTTAATAAACTGTGTCCTGGCTTGCCTACTCTCAGTGGAGATTGATGAAGTTGCGATCCCATGTGAAGAGTGCATGCAACACCTCCTTGATGTACTTATGTGTGGAGCCCTGCAAGGTGCTGCAAATATTACCAATAGAGTCTTGAAAGGACTCACCCGCATAAATGTTCAGGCTGACTGGCAGTGGCCGCTCTCTGAGTCTATGTAGTGCCAACTCCTGGAGCAGGTTGGCACTGGTGAGAGACTTTGTCGCTGATCGTGTGGAGTCTCCTCTGACACTCGTTCTCACTCATCTCCAGGAAAATTAATAATGATAATCAATTAGGCTCCGTCTGTAAACACTGGGGCGAAGCTGGTACCAACTAGCGGCTGCTCTCTGGGGTCCACCATCTGGCTGTGGAGCAGGCTCTGCCACCCCTTCGTCTTTGGGGAGCTGCTGCTGCCTCCAAGAGCCATACATCAATGCATCTGTCGTCTTTTTTACTTCAGGCGAGGATGAAAGCCATTCGACCAGCTCCATCTCTCTCTCTCTCTCTCGCTGTACTCACTGCATGGGAACAAAGCGAAAGAGTGAACATTATGGAGTCGACTCCATGCCCTGACCCATTGCCCGTCCACCCCAGGAACATCCTTCGTGGGTCACTGACTTCTGTGTGGCCATCACACCGAGGTCCAATCCATGACTAACTCACAGAATGGACAAGAACCTACGCCACCCAAGCTTCAGAGATTATCCTGACGTTTCCTGAAAGGAGCAGACTCTGCCCCATGGTCATCTGTAAGGCCTGGTGCAACCCTGTCAAGGATGGGGAGGGTGGAGCAGGGCACCCTGTTGAGATTAATAGCCTTTGCCACTTGACAGGAAACTTGTATATCTGCTTGACTCAATGGGTTAAGTAGTGACAGTAATCAGTGACACTAAAGCACATCGGTGTGTCGAGCTAGATTGTATAATTGGCTCGTTTGTTAAAGCAAAGGAATGTTCATGATAGTAGGTGTGTCAGGCGAGCGTGAGCTAATTGATATCATAGTTCCATATCATAGTTAAACTGCTCAGTCATTTATTCACAAGCATCTGGGGGCCTCACGGTAGCATGGTGGTTAGCATCAATGCTTCACAGCTCCAGGGTCCCAGGTTCGATTCCCGGCTGGGTCACTGTCTGTGTGGAGTCTGCACGTCCTCCCCGTGTGTGCGTGGGTTTCCTCCGGGTGCTCCGGTTTCCTCCCACAGTCCAAAGATGAGCGGGTTAGGTGGATTGACCATGCTAAATTACCCGTAGTGTAAGGTTAATGGGGGGATTGTTGGGTTACGGGTTACGTGGGTTTAAGTAGGGTGATCATTGCTCGGCACAACATCGAGGGCCGAAGGGCCTGTACTGTTCTATGTTCTAGCTCCCACCCCATCACCCCCTCCCCCAATGTGTGCATTCTTGTCGAGAGAACACCAACTCACCCAGCCCAGTACAGAGCCTTTCAACTCAGAATTTCAGGCTCAGAGTGCATGAGTCTCAAAACAAGGGTGCAAATTCATGGCCGATGTCCCTGTGTCTTAGACCCCCGAACAACGTAAACAGTCTTGTCACCTCTAACTTTTCGACCACCTTCAGAATTTTACTCAACACTAAGGGCAATTTTGAACACTAAGGGCAATTTATCACGGCCAATCCACCTAACCTGCACATCTTTGGACTGTGGGAGGAAACCGGAGCACCCGGAGGAGTGCCACACAGTTCCGAAAGATGTGCACACACGGGGAGAACGCCAAAGAAACACCAAAGAAACTTCATTCAGCATCTCATAGGACATCCCTTCTGCCCAGGGACCATCACTGTGCCACGTTCAATGAAATGTAGCCTTTCTTAAATGTGGAGACCAAACACCACACAGTATTCCAGATCTGAGGCTGGATTTTCCGCAGTCGGGATGCTCCATTTTGCCAGCAGCCTGGGGGGGGGGGGGGGGGGGGGGTTCCCGGTCCCGACGGCGGGGGGGGGGGGGGGGGGGGGGGGGGTTCCCGGTCCCGACGGCGTGGGGCTGCTCCACAATGGGCAAACCCACTGGCTAGCCGGCCAAACCAAACGGAGCATCCTGCCAGCGTGCTGAACCAGAAATCTAGTGCAGTGGGACAGAGAATCCAGCCCCTGGTCTCACCAAAACCCTATACACCTGTAGAAGACTTTATTCGCGCAATGGGGCCAGCGGCACGGTAGCACTGCGCTTCACAGCGCCATGGCCCGGGTTCGATTCCCAGCTTGGGTCACTCTCTGTGCGGAGTCATGCAAACTTCCACCCCCGGTCAGTGTCTGCATGGGTTTCCTCCAGGTGCTTCGCGTTTCCTCCCCCACAGTTCCGAAAGACGTGCTGTTGTGGTGAATATTGGACATTCCTTTATTCTCCCTCCCCCCCCAGTGTTCTCCCAAACGGACCGCCCTCGTGTGGTGACTATGGGATTTTTCCACCAGTAACTTCATTGCTGTGTTAATGTAAACCTACTTGTGACACTTGTTAAAAATTAATCATTTGCCTTTCTGAAGCATTACTGCACCTGACATGCTACACTTTCTGTGTCCTTGTCTGAATGTTCCTAAGTCTCTTTGAACATCAACACGAACAAGTTTTTGACCTGTTAAAAAATATTCTTTTGTTTATCCTTATGACCAATAAATAATGTCAAACTTCCCTATATTACACTCCATCTTGTTACCCTCTCATCTAATTTGTCTATATCTCTTTGCAGTCTCTGTATTCTCAACACAGCTTACCAACCCATCTAGCTGTGTTTCATCAGTAAACGTAGATACAGTACTCTCTGTCTCTTCATCTGAGTCTTTAATACAGATTATAAATAGCTACACCCCAGTAATCATCTTTGCATCGCTCCACTGTTCACTGTCTGCCAACTTGTGAAAAGTCTCATTTATGCCCACTCTGCCCATTCAACAATCCTTTATCCATGCAGATATCTAAATCTCCTTTCCTCCGAATCCTCCCAAACCCCCTCTCCGTTAGCTTAAAGCCCTCTTCACAACCCTCAAATCCGAGTTATACATTTGGATTGGACGCTGGTCGCAAGCAGTTAGTTGAGCTCATCCCAATGGATTGCTCACTTTCCCTCAATACTGATGCCAGTGCCCCATGAATCGAACTCTTCGTCCCACATCACACTTTGAGTTACATGTTTAATTACTTCCTCCGCTTCATTTCATTCCAATTGGGGCATGGCTCAGGTAACAATCCAGAGATGATTACCTTTGATCTTCTGAATTTTAATTTTGGCCGTAACTTCTCAAATTCTGCCGCCTGGAACAAAGTGTCCAGATAACTCTTTCCCCCTCTCTGATGCCTCATAATGTCTCCAGCTCAGTGACTCAGATCCAAAGTTGTCTCAGCTGCAGACACTTATGCAGATATGGTTGTCCGGTATTGAAATGCATTCCACAGATTTCCACATGCTGCAGTCATGGCACACCACCAGCCCTGCCATTTCCGCCCCAATTTTATTTATCTAATTAGTCAGTTTGTCAATAGTATCCACAGACAAAGTAACAGAAAGTCTCATTCATCTCGCTTGGAGATAGATGAATGCTCAGCAACTCCAATTGGAAAAAAGAAGTAGATAAAGGAGCATCTCTTTGCTCCTCTGCACCGAACTGCCACCTGACCCAAATTGGCAACTATACATTTTATCCATGTCTCACTCCGGCGTTGTCTCCTTTCAGTACAACCCAACATAGCATCCTATCTGACCCTCAGCTGACCTTTCAACATTATCTCCTCTCCATCAACATGACTGTCCTTAATACAGCCCAAACTCATGTGCGACTCAAAACCTCAACTGAGCCTTTGCTACTTCTAAACACGAGCATTGACAGAGCCAGGTTGAATGATCTGTTTGTTTTCAGCACGAGAGTGGGCACTTCTGCTTTCAATTAGTTATTATTGGTACCTAAAACTGTTAAGATTGAATGAAACAGCACACAATGCTGCGAAGGTCAGTGGTAGGACTGAAATTTGGGAAAGCTGTAGTGACCAGAAAGTAATGACTTAAAAAAAACAAAGTGGGAGAAATCAGCTTACGAGAAAAAACTAGCAGGAAATATAAAAACAGAGACTGCACCTGGAGTTCTGAGCAGTTTTAATAATAACAATAATCTTTATTGTCACCAGTACGCTTACATTAACACTGCAATGAAGTTAGAATATAGACCATAGAAAAAATACAGCACAGAAGAGGCCCTTTGGCCCACGATGTTGTGCCGAACCTTTGTCCGAGATCAATCATAGATTATCATAGAATTTACAGTGCAGAAAGAGGCCATTCGGCACATCGAGTCTGCACCGTCTCTTGGAAAGTGCACCCGACCCAAGGTCAACACCTCCACCCTATCCCCATAACCCAGTAACCCCACCCAACACAAAGGTCAATTTTGGACACAAAGGGCAATTTTGGACACTAAGGGCAATTTATCATGGCCAATCAACCTAACCTGCACATCTTTGGACTGTGGGAGGAAACCGGAGCACCCGGAGGAAACCCATGCACACACGGGGAGGATGTGCAGACTCCGCACAGACAGTGACCCAAGCCGGGAATCGAACCTGGGACCCTGGAGCTGTGAAGCAATTGTGCTATCCACAATGCTACCATGCTGCCTTTAAGAACAAATTAATCTACACTCCATCATTCTCCCGTAATCCATGTACCTATCCAATAGCCGCTTGAAGGTCCCTAATGTTTCCGACTCAACTACTTCCACAGGCAGTGCATTCCATACCACCACTACTCTCTGGGTAAAAAACCCACCTCTGACATCCCCCCTATATCTTCCACCATTCACCTTAAATTTATGTTCCCTAGTAATGGTTTATTCCACCCGGGGAAAAAGTCTTTGACTGTCTACTCTATCTATTCCGCTGATCATCTTATAAACCTCTATCAAGTCGCCCCTCATCCTTCTCCGTTCTAATGAGAAAAGGCCTAGCACCCTCAACCTTTCCTCGTAAGACTGACTCTCCATTCCAGGCAACATCCTGGTAAATCTCCTTTGCACCTTTTCCAAAGCTTCCACATCCTTCCTAAAATGAGGCGACCAGAACTGCACACAGTACTCCAAATGTGCCTTACCAAGGTTTTGTACAGCTGCATCATCACCTCACGGCTCTTAAATTCAATCCCTCTGCTAATGAACGCTAGCACACCATAGACCTTCTTCACAGCTCTATCTAATTGAGTGGCAACTTTCAAAGAGCTATGAACATAGACCCCAAGATCTCTCTGCTCCTCCACATTGCCAAGAACCCTACCGTTAACCCTGGATTCCGTATTCATATTTGTCCTTCCAAAATGGACAACCTCACACTTTTCAGGGTTAAACTCCATCTGCCACTTCTCAGCCCAGCTCTGCATCCTATCTATGTCTCTTTGCAGCCGACAACAGCCCTCCTCACGATCCACAACCCCACCAATCTTCGTATCATCGGCAAATTTACTGACCCACCCTTCAACTCCCTCATCCAAGTCATTAATGAAAATCACAAACAGCAGAGGACCCAGAACTGATCCCTGCGGTACGCCACTGGTAACTGGGATCCAGGCTGAATATTTGCCATCCATCACCACTCTCTGACTTCTATTGGTTAGCCTGTTCGTTATCCAACTGGCCAAATTTCCCACTATCCCATGCCTCCTTACTTTCTACATAAACCTACCATGGGGAACCTTATCTAAAATCCATGTACACTACATCCACTGCTTTACCTTCATCCACATGCTTGGTCACCTCCTCAAAGAATTCAATAAGACTTGTAATTGAAGACCTGCTCCTCACAAATCCGTGCTGACTATCCCTAATCAAGCAGTGTCTTTCCAGATGCTCTGAAATCCTATCCCTCAGTACCCTTTCCATTACTTTGCCTACCACTGAAGTAAGACTAACTGGCCTGTAATTCCCAGGATTATCCCTATTCCCATTTTTGAACACGGGCACGACATTCGCCACTCTCCAATCCCCTGGTACCATCCCTGTTGACAGTGAGGACGAAACGATCATTGCCAACGGCTCTGCAATTTCATCTCTTGCTTCCAATAGAATCCTTGGATATATCCCATCAGGCCCGGGGGACTTGTCTATCCTCAAGTTTTTAAAAATGCCCAATACATCTTCCTTCCTAACAAGTATATCCTCGAGCTTACCAGTCTGTTTCACACTATCCTCTCCAACAATATGGCCCCTCTCGTTTGTAAAAACTGAAGAAAAGTACACGTTCAAGACCTCTCCTATCCCTTCATACTCAATACACAACATTCCTCTACTGTCCTTGATCGGACCTACCCTCGCTCTAGTCATTCTCATATTTCTCAGTTTTGGCTTATACTCTCTCAAGTTTAGAAGAATGAGAGGAAATCTAATTGAGGTATATAAGATGAGGTTTTGACAAAGTAGACATAGAGGAGATGCTTCCTCTTATGGGCCAATCCAGAACGAGAGGTCATAGTTTTCGGATAAGTGATAGCAGATTTAAAACAAAGTTGAGGAGAAATTACTTACTGGTGAATCTGTGGAATTCAGTAACCCAGAGCTCGATGGATGCTGGGACATTGAGTAAATTTAAGGAAGAGATAGACAGATTTTAAATTAGTAATGTGTTGAAGGGTTATGGAGAACAGGTGGGAAAGTGCATTTGAGGCCAAGATGAGGGCAACCATGATTATATTGAAGGGCGCAGCAGTTTCAAGGGGCTAAATTGTCTACTCCTAATTCTTATGTCAAAAGGAAGAGAATAGCTAAAGTGAATGATGGTCCCTTAGAGGCTGGGGGAATTAATGGGAAATAAAAAATACCGGCAGAGGCTTTGAACAAGGATTTTGTATCTGTCAAAAATCATCCCAAGGATAGTAGAAAAGCAGGAGGAAAAAGGAGGAGGTGACTTGAATCAATCACTATCACCAGAGAAATACCATTGGAAAACCAATAGAACTTAAGGCTGATAGGTCCCGTGGATTTGATGTTCTGCACCTTGTTGAGATGCTCCGGCCTCAATCATGGTGAAACCCATTGAGTTCAAGAACATAAAATTTGGCATTCTAGTCAAAACTGCATTCTGGCACCGGAAAATCCCATCGACGAACGAGGATGGAACAAAACCATTGGATCCATTGGTTGTCATCTTCCAAAATTCACTGGATTCTAAAAGGATCCCAATGGATTGAAAAACCATAAATGTAACACCTGTTCAAGAAAGAAGGGAGATGGAAAGCAGGAAAGGATAGTCAGTCTAACATCTGTCAGAGGGAAAATGTGAGAATTCATTATTCAATAGATAGTAGCAGAATATTTTGAAAATCATAACACATCAGGCAGAGTCATCATGATTTTGTGAATGAGAAATTGCATTTGACAAATGTATTAGTTCTTTGCAGGACGGACAAAAGGAAACCAATAGATGTTGCATATTTAGATTTCTAAAAGGTATTTAACAAGGTACTGCATGAAAGATTATGACACAAGTTAGGAGCTCGTGGTGTTTGGGCTGCTATATTAGCATAGGATTGCCTAACTAACAAGAAACAGAGAGGCAGGATAAATAGGTCATTTTCAGCTGTGCAAATACTATGAGTGTAGTACTATAGGGATCAGTGCAGGAACTTCCACTATTAATGAAACATATTAATGATTTAGATTGTAGCCAAATGTTCTGAAGAGACAAAATATAGGTTGGCAAGCAAGTTGTGAGAGAATATAAAAAGGTGCAATTTAATGGCATTGTCGCACCTGATTTGATGTCAGGATGAGGCCATTGAATCTCGCAAGGCCTCTGGCAAGATATGCAATGCTCATGTGATTTAATGAAGGCTCATGTGACGTTGCAATTTGGATGACGTCCTCACTGTGCGTGATCCAGATTTTCATATTTAAATTTAAAATATGCATTTCCAGGATTTGCCAGGTGTCCGGCATCTAATGGCCGTATCTGGAAACCTCACCAGGGGGCCATTTCCACAAACGTGAACCAGTCATACTGGCGGTGGGGAGGGATTGGGGGGGGGACTCTCCCATGCCATTGCTGATCCACGGATGGTTGGGCACAGGCCAGGGTGGTACTCTGGCACCCGGCAGCGCCATCCTGGCCGTCGAGAAATACGCTGCTAAACTCGTACAAAACCAGTTAAATCGCACTTTGTCCAGTTAAATCATTCCAAAGAACATAAGAACATAAGAATTAGGAGCAGGAGTAGGCCATCTGGCCCTTCGAGCCTGCTCCGCCATTCAATGAGATCATGGCTGATCTTTTGTGGACTCAGATCCACTTTCCGGCCCGAACACCCTTAATCCCTTTATACTTCACAAAACTATCTATCTTTATCTTAAAAACATTTAATGAAGGAGCCTCAACTGCTTCACTGGGCAAGGAATTCCATAGATTCACAACCCTTTGGGTGAAGAAATTCCTCCTAAACTCAGTCCTAAATCTAACTTCCCCTTATTTTGAGGCTTTGCCCCCTAGTTCTGCTTTCACCCGCCAGTGGAAACAACCTGCCCGCATCTATCCTATCCCTTCATAATTTTATATGGTTTTAGGGTTTATGCGGTTAATGAAAAAGGCTAAATGAGTGGGAACGATTTTGTCAGATGGAGAATAATGTGGTAAAATATCAGATTGTCCTCTTTGGCAGGAAGAATAGAAAAACAGTATACTATGTAAATAGAGAGAGATTGCAGAATGTAGTACAAATGGATTTGGGTAGCCTCTACATTAATCACAAAGTTAGTATGAAGGTACAGCAAGTAATGAGGAACACAAGTGGAATGTTGGTCGTTATTGAGGGGGTATGCAGTAACG
The DNA here is from genome assembly GCF_902713615.1 of Scyliorhinus canicula. Classification (NCBI taxonomy): domain Eukaryota; kingdom Metazoa; phylum Chordata; class Chondrichthyes; order Carcharhiniformes; family Scyliorhinidae; genus Scyliorhinus; species Scyliorhinus canicula. Next base: position 55,228,189 of record NC_052158.1, on the reverse strand, counting down.
TGCCCCACATTACTGGCCACCACGTGTGAACCCTGGGGATGCAGCATGAGTTCCCTGCCAGTTGGGAGTTTGGAAATCTTAGATCATGGTAGCTTTTAATTCATCTGGTGGTTTCCCATTTGTCAGGATATTTCATTGGCAATGAGGATCAATCAGAATGCTTTCCTGCTGTAACAAAAATTGAGAGAGCAGACATCATGTGAAAACTTTCACTTCTGCAGTCCATGAGTGACGATGCATTTTTTGGAAATTGTTACCTTTCGATACGAATACCGAGCAGTGGGGGCTATGCGTTAAATGCTTCCGTTGGTTTTTGAAATCAGGAGGGAGGAAAAGCAGTAGCTAATCCTACTATCAGCATGTTCATAGGATTATCAAACATGCTAAGGGGAGGACAAGGCATCCATGGCTGACGAGGGATGTCAAGGACAGCTAAAGGTGAAGGAAAAAGCATACAAAGCATACATTTCGATTCCCGGCTGGGTCACTGTCTGTGTGGAGTCTGCACGTCCTCCCCCTGTGTGCGTGGGTTTCCTCCGGGTGCTCCGGTTTCCTCCCACAGTCCAAAGATGTGCGGGTTAGGTGGATTGGCCATGCTAAATTGCCCGTAGTGTCCTAATAAAAGTAAGGTTAGGGGGGGGGGGGTTGTTGGGTTATGGGTATAGGGTGGATACGTGGGTTTGAGTGGGGTGCTCATGGCTCGGCACAACATTGAGGGCCGAAGGGCCTGTTCTGTGCTGTACTGTTCTATGTTCTATGTTCAAAGTGGCGAGGATTAGTGGGAAACCAGAGGATTGGGAAGCCTTTAAAAGTGATCAGAGGACAACTAAAAAAGCAATAAGGGGGGAGAAGATGAAGTACGAGTGCAAGCTAGCTAGTAATATAAACGAAGATAGGAAGAGATTTTTTCAATATATAAAAGGTAAAAGAGGCAAAATTAGACATTAGACAACTAGATAATATGGCTGGAGAAGTAATAATAGAAACAAAGAAATGGCAGACGAACTGAATCGTTACTTTGCATCAGCCTTCAGGACAACCAGGGGGCAGAGGTGAGTGCAGTGACCATACTAAGGAGAAGGTTCTGGGGAGACTGAAAGGTTTGAAGGTGGAAAAGTTACCTGGACCAGATGTACTACACCCGCGGGTCCTAAAAGAGATAGCTGAGGAAATTGTGGAGACATTAGTGATGATCTTTCAGGAATCACTGGAGGCAGGAAGGATCCCAGAGGACTGGAAGGTGGCTATGTAACACCACTGTTTAAGAAGGGAGGGAGGCAGCTGATGGGAAATTATAGGCCAGTTAGCCTGACTTCAGTCATTGGTAAGATTTTAGAGTCTGTTATTAAAAATGAGATTGCGAAGCACTTGGAAATGCATGGTAAAATAGGGCTGAGTCAGCACAGCTTTGTCAAAGGGAGGTCATGTCTGACAAATCTGTTAGAGTTCTTTGAGGAGGTAACAAGCAAGTTAGACAAAGAAGAACCAGTGGACGTGATTTATTTAGATTTCCAGAAGGCCTTTGACAAGGTGCCAAATAGGAGACTGTTAAATAAGTTTAAAGCCCATGGTGTTCAGAGTAAGATCCTGGCATGGCTTGATGATTGGCTGACTGGCAGAAGGCAAAGAGTGGGGGGAAAGGGGTCTTTTTCAGGTGGCAGCCGGTGACTAGTGGTGTGCCTCAGGGGTCTGTGCTGGGACCACAACTTTTCACAACATACATTAATGATCTGGAAGACGGAACTGAAGGCACTGTTTCTAAGTTTGCAGATGATACAAATATCTGTAGAGGGACAGGTAGACATTGTGGAAGCAAGGGGGCTGCAGAAGGACTTGGATAAGCTAGGAGAGTGGGCAATGAAGTGGCAGATGGAATACAATGGGGAAGAGTGTGAAGTTATGCACTTTGGAAGGAGGAATCTAGGCATAGACTATTTTCTAAATACGGAAATGTTTCAGAAAGCAGAAGCACAAAGGGACTTGGGAGTCCTCGTTCATGATTCTCTTAAGGTGCAGGTTCAGTCGGCAGTTAAGAAGGCAAATGGAATGTTAGCATTCATGTCAAATGAGCTAGAATACAAGACCAGGGATGTACTTCTGAGGCTGTATGAGGATCTGGTCAGACCCTATTTGGAGTATTGTGATCAGTTTTGGGCCCCATATCTAAGGAAGGATGTGCTGGCCTTGGAAAGGGTCCAGAGGAGGTTCACAAGAATGATCGCTGAAATGAAGAACTTTTCGCATGAGGAACGTTTGAGGACTCTGGGCCTGTACTCGTTGGAGAAGGATGAGAGGGGATCTTATTGAAACGTACAAGAAACGATAGAGTGGACGTGGAGAGAATGTTTCCACTTGTAGGAAAAACTAGAACCAGAGGACACCATCTCAGATGAAAGGGACAATCCTTTAAAACAGAGATGAGGAGGAATTTTTTCAGCCAGAGGGTGGTGAATCTGTGGAACTCTGCCGCAGAAGGCTGTGGAGGCCAAATCACTGAGTGTCTTTAAGACAGAGAAGGATAGGTTCTTGATTAAAAAGGGATCAGGGGTTATGGGGAGGAGGCAGGAGAATGTTCTCATTCCCATGAGGAAATATCAGCCATGGTTGAATGGCGGAGCAGACTCTGGGCTAAGTGGCCTAATTCTACTCCTATGTCTTATGGTCTTATGTTGGGCTCTGACTTACAATCTGATTCGGAGTCTGGCTTCTCCAGATGTCCCTGACTCCAAAACATTTGAGGAGCTCATGGAATTAGTCAAAATCATTGTCAGCCGAAGCCCTTGATAATAATGCAGTGTTACAAATTCAATTCAACTACAAGGGCCCGAGCAAAAACAATTGCAGTGTTTATGGTGCACCTAAACAAATGGCTGAACATGAGAGTCTCGATCTGCACTCAATGACATGTTGAGAGACAGACTGGTCTGTGATGTTAATGACATGCCCATACAAAGTACATTATTATTAGAGGCAGAGTTTCCTTGAAAGGAGGCATGACTGGTGGTCCAGGCAATGGAAATCACCGAAGGCGGGGGGAGAGGGGGGAGGGGGGGCAATGTAGTTGCAGAGCGTGCAAGCAGGCACGGTCACCAGGTTTGGAGGGAAGCTGCCAGCAGTCATGGCACCATAATAATAATAATCTTTATTACTGTCACAAGTAGGCTTACATGAACACTGGTAAATGTTTTGGGGCATCGCCTCTCACATGGTATCTGCACGATCTGAACCGACTCCAGCATCTGGGCGAGGAGTCAGCCGCTGAGACATGAGACATCACCGGACTTGGCAGAAGGTGATTCCGGCCCATGTGCGATGTGTGGACGCTGGTCTAGATGTAACAGTAGGCAGCAGAAGGACCAGCGTTCCAGGCTCCCCAGTCAAGGTAGACGTCAGCCCCGGGGCCAGGCCTGGCATCTAGATGACCTTGAAGACGATAAGGCTGAGATGCAGCTGAACTGTTCGCCACGCCCCGCCTGGGCCATATTTGTGCCCCGATACAGGTGAAAGACCATATGTCCCAAATGGAGTTGGAGACTATAAATTGACAGTGAACGCAGCTTCACGATTGGGTCATTATCCTTTACCACACATCAAGGCTCTGGATGAAACATTGGCCATTAACTGTGTATATGAAATTAGACATGAGCAACGCTTATCCACAGCTGGAGGTCGATAAATCATCACAGCAGTACATCACGATCAATATGCACAAGGGACTCTAGGAGTACACCCAGTGTGGAGTATCCTCGGCGTGCTCAGTTTCCAGCATGTCATAGAGAACGGATTGTCGAGTGTTGCAGTTTACTTAGATGATATGCTGGTCACAGGGACCACAGACCAAGAACATTTGCAGAATCTCAAGGCAGCGTGGAAACGTCAAGAGTATAGGTTTCCTCTGCTCAACGCAAAGTGCGTGATGAAAGGAGGTAGTACATTTGTGGTATCGGGCAGCCAGGAAGATCTGCACCTGGTCGGCGAGAAAGTGAGAGTCATCAAACTGGCTCCCACTCTGCGAAATATCCCCAAACTTGGACTATGGTTGATTTATTCCAAATCTGGTGATCACCCTGTCCCCCATTCACTTGCTCCTCAAGAAGCTCCAGCGTGGGAATGGAGAAAGTCCCAGGCTGAGGCATTTAAGAACGTGAAATGGTGGTTGTCTTTTTCGGAGTGTTGATGCGCTGGCCTTGTTATTAGCTTCTTACGCATACTCTTTCGAACACCAGATTGCACATGGTGATGCATTGAGCCGTCTTTCCCTGCAGACTGAATCCACAAAGCCCCCTGCGGCGGACTAAGTTGTCGCTGTCCTGAATTTTGCAGACCCCTTATCCATCAATGCATCGTATATTCGTGACTGGATGCTGAGCGACCCAGTCCTTGCCAAGGTGCGGCATCTCATAGATTTTCATAGAATGTACAGTGCAGAAGGAGGCCATTCGGCCCATTAAGTCTGCACCGGCCCTTGGAAAGAGAACTCCACCCACGCTTTTTATATCCCCATAACCCCATGCAACATTTTTGGACACTAAGGGCAATTTAGCATGGCCAATCCACCTAACCTGCACATCTTTGGACTGTGGGAGGAAACCGGAGCATCCGGAGGAAACCCACGCAGACACGGGGAGAACGTGCAGACTCCGCACAGACAGTGACCCAGCCGGGACTTGAACCTGGGACACTGGAGCTACGAAGCAACAGTGCTACCTATTGTGCTATGCGGTGGGCAGCATCACCAGATGCCAGTTGAGTTGAAAGCTTTCTCCTCCAAGTTCTCGGAGCTGACTGTATGTAGTTTTAATACAGCTGTACAGGACATTGGTCTGATCACACCTAAAATACTGTACACAGTTATACTTGAGTTGAAGGCATTTCACAAAAGGTTCCCTCGGTTGATTCCTAGGATGAAGGAGTTATTTTATGAGGAAAGTTTCTGCAAGTTGGGCCTATACCCATTGTAGTTTAGAAGAAAAAGATGTTATCTCAGTGAAACATATAAGCTTCTGAGGGAACTTGACATAATCAATGCAGAGATGATGGGCTGGGTGCACCGATTGTGAGGCTATGTCCTCACTCCGGCGTGGGAATGGTGGCATTTTACACGTGAATATTCGGCGCAAAACGGCCACTGATCCTCCAAGTAGCTGGGAGTTAGCATGCCAGCAATGTAGAGCACCCAGCTCTAGCTGCCAATATGGCCCGGAGAATTACCAGGTCCGGTGGCCGCACATGTGCACAGCGACGGCTGCACGGCGCGCCGTGCTTCATTGTGGAGGCCGCTTGCGGACCCGGCCTGGAAAATAGTGTCCCCTTTTGGCCGGCTCGCATGTCCCGGACTATCCCACTCATCCCAACCCACCACACCCCCCCCCACCCCTCACAGTGCCTCCAGCCCCTGATAAAGTCCCCCCTGCCCACAGATCGCCCCCCTCCTGACTGTGGTAGCGCTGGACTGAGTCCGCAGCCGCCTTGCCAAGTTCCCGACGGATGAGACAACATGAGACCGACATTGTCGGGAACCCAGCCGGACGGGGGCAGGGCATCGGGGGGGGAGGGGGGGGGTCCTCAGCCAATGTCCTGAGGCCGTCGATATGCCTTGCTGGGGCGGAGTGTTGCGAAAGCGGCGCCGCCTCCGATTTGGTCGGGAACTTTGATTCTCCGGCCAATCGCCGAACACGATTTCGGCATCGGCGACTGGAGAATCCAGCCCGATGTTTCCTCCCGTGGGCAAATATTGAACAAGGGGGTTTAAAATAGTTTGAAAATAAGGTGCCTCCAATTTAAGATGGGGGTGAGGAGTATTTATTTTCTCTCACGTGGACTATTAATCTTGGGAACTCTCTGCTGCAGTGAACAGTGGAATCGAGGTCAGAGAATATATTCAAGGCTCTGTTGGACAGATTTTTGATTGATAAGAGAGTCAAAAACTAGAGGATAAGGAAAGTGGAGGTGAAGATTAAAAGCTCCCATGATTATTATAGTATCAAGCCCCCAATTCGTTCTTGATTTTGGTATGACAGTACAGCTACTGCCTTTAAACTCCTCCCACCAGTTTTGTCTTCCCCTTTGCTTTTTATCACCCAAACTGATTTTACTTTTGATTCCTAAATCAAGATAATTTCTCACATCATCGACTGACCTCATAATGTAACAGGATTACCTCACTTGTTTTCCTATCTTCCGGTCCTTCCAACAGGTTAGGTTCCCAGCCTTGGCTACTTTGCAACTGTCCAGACGCACCAGCAGCAGACATTTGGGAAATTTTTATCACTTTTTGAAATGTCAACTCGAATGGGAAAAGTGGTGCGAAGCCTGCCCGCTCCACTGCCAGCTTTGCCCACCATATTTTGTCACTTAGTCAAAGGAAATCCCAGAAGCGGGTCCCATGAAGGCTGCCCCATCAAAAAAAAATAGATCCCACCACCCCCACATACACGGAGGTCTACCCCCAGGGAAATACGGCTGACATAAAAGCCGTTTGGGTCCTCCCGTGGATTCTTCACCTCCATCGGTTTCCTGTCTGCCAAAAGACAGGGCGGAGAATCCTGCCCTATATCTCTGCATTGGCTATCATGTTATTTTTTTAACTCAATTAATTCTTCATATTGCGAATGCTGTGTGCAAACAGTTAAAGAGCCTGAATTTCAACTGTATTTCCAACCCACCATTTCTTTTGGCTTTAGTAGTGAATCTGAATTGGTGTTGAATATGCTACTTTAGAAAAATGCAAATCATAGAATCTGTACCGTGCAGATTGAGGTCATTCAACACATTGAGTCTACACCGACCCCCAGAAAAGAGTACCCCACCCAAATCTACTCCGCCCACACCCCCACCCAACCTTTTGGACATTAAGAGGCAGCTTAGAATGGCACAATTCTAAGCGGGGCAGCACGGCAGCATAAGTGGCTAGAACTGTGGTTTCACAGCGCCAGGCTCACCAGGTTCAATTCCCTGCTGGGTCACTGTGGCGTGTCCGCATGTTCTACCATGTCAGCGTGGGTTCCTTCGGTGCTCCGGTTTCCTCCTGCAGTCCAAAGACGGGCAGGTTCGGTGGATTGGCCATGATAAATTGCCAAAAAGTGACCAAAAAGGTTAGGAGGGGTTATTTGGTTGGGGGATAGGGTGGAAATGAGGGTCTTAAGTGGTTGGTGCCGACTCGATGGGCCGAATGGCCTCCTTCTGCACTGTATATTCTATGTTCTAATCCACCTAACCAGCACATCTTTGGGCTGTTGAAGGAAACTGGAGTACCCGGAGGAAATCAATGTAGACGCAGGGAGAATATGCAAACTCCACACAGATAGTCACCCAAGGCTGCAAAGGCACCCGGGTCCCTACGCTTTCCTGGAGCTCCACATTTATTTAATTCTGTCCTTGAAAAGCTATGTGTAATAATAGTAACCTATAGCAGCATCATGAGTTGATAGAAAATTGATGATTTAACTTTCACGCAGAAAAATAGGTTATTGCAAGGGATATTCCATACTGTTTAGATTAATGCGATGTAACCGTGCAATATCTCAGTTAACTTATTTTTGCCTTCTTAACTCACAAATATTCTTGATTCCAAAGTTGCCTCATGATGTGTGATTGAAACTCTTTACAGGAAAGGAAGGAACTGAAATACCCTTCACTTTATCAAAATTTGACTTCGATTTCAAAGGTAACAGCTTGTTTCCAGTTGTAGCAATAAAACCAAGTGAAGCTCCACCTTACTCATAGCCTCTCATTAATATCTGCTCTCAATGAAGACAATTAGGTTTATTTTGGCCCTTGGGTGAAAACAAATGCTCGATGAGTGCTCTGCTGCTAAGAGACACCAACTTGAAATAAAGAACAAAGAATAGTACAGCAAGGAACAGGCCCTTCAAGCCTGTGCCAATCATGATCCCTAAAAAAAAAACTTCTGTTCCATGTCTGTTCCATTTATCTACATAAATGACCTGGAGGAAGGTATAGGTGGTCCGATTAGCAAGTTTGCAGATGATACTAAGATTGGTGGAGTTGCAGATAGTGAGGAGGACTGTCAGAGAATACAACAAAATATAGATAGATTGGAGAGTTGAGCAGAGAAATGGCAGATGGAGTTCAATCCGGGCAAATGTGAGGTGATGCATTTTGGAAGATCAAATTCAAGAGCGGACTATATGGTCAAAGGAAGGGTCCTGGGGAAAATTGATGTACAGAGAGATCTGGGAGTTCAGGTCCATTGTACCCTAAAGGTGGCAACGCAGGTTGATAGAGTGGTCAAGACGGCATACAGCATGCTTGCCTTCATCGGACGGGGTATTGAGTACAAGAGTAGGCAGGTCATGTTACAGTTGTATAGGACTTTGGTTAGGCCACATTTGGAATACTGCGTGCAGTTCTGGTCGCCACATTACCAGAAGGATGTGGATGCTTTGGAGAGGGTGCAGAGGAGGTTCACCAGGATGTTGCCTGGTATGGAGGGTGCTAGCTATGAAGAAAGGTTGAGTAGATTAGGATTGTTTTCGTTGGAAAGACGGAGGTTGAGGGGGGAACCTGGTTGAGGTATACAAAATTATGAGAGGTATGGACAGGGTGGATAGCAACAAGCTTTTTCCAAGAGGGGGGTGTCAGTTACAAGGGGTCACGATTTCAAGGTGAGAGGGGGAAAGTTTAAGGGAGATGTGCGTGGAAAGTTTTTTACGCAGAGGGTGGTGGGTGCCTGGAACGCTTTACCAGGGGAGGTGGTAGAGGCGGGCACGATAGCATCATTTAAGAGGCATCTAGACAGGTATATGAATGGGCAGCAAGAGAGGGAAGTAGACCTTGGAAAATAGGAGACAGGTTTAGGTAAAGGATCTGGATCGGCGCAGGCTGGGAGGGCCGAAGGGCCTGTTCCTGTGCTGTAATTTTCTTTATTCTTTGTATGTCCCTCAATTTCCTCTCTGTTCATGTACCCCTCCAGATGCATACGTGCAGGTTATGTGGATTGGCCATGATAATTGCCCTTAGTGACCAAAAAGCTTAGGAGGGGTTATTGGGTTACGGGGATAGGGTGGAAATGAGGGCTTAAGTGGGTCAGTGCAGACTTGATGGGCCGAATGGCCTCCTTCTGCACTGTATATTCTATGTTCTATGTTTTAAACTTCCTGCCATTTCTGTGCCCAGGTATCCAGTTGTATCATCTGATAATCCTCGGCACTATCAGCAACTCCGCCAATCTTCATGTCATCCGCAAACTTACTAATTAGGCCACCCACATTTTCCTCCAGATCATTTTTATATACTACAAACAACAGCGGTCCCAGTACTGATCCCTGCAGAACACCACTACTCTGTCTTCTACAACCAAGCCAGTTCTGTATCCATCTAACCAGCCCACCCCTAATCCCATGTTATTTTAGTTTTGTAGCAGTCTGCCATGTCGGACCTTGTCAAACGCCTTACTAAAATCCATATAAACTACATCCACAGCCCTTCCCTCATCAATTTTCTTTGTCACCTCTTCAAAAAACTCAATCAAGTTAGTGAGACATGACTTTCCCCGTACAAAACTGTGCTGCCTGTCACTAACTGGTCCATTTTCCTCCAAATGTTTCCTGTCCCTCAATATATTTTCCAAAAGCTTCCCCACCACTGATGTCAGGCTCACTGGCCTATAATTTGCTGGATTATCACGGCTTCCTTTCTTAAACAAGGGAACAACATTGGCTATTCTCCAGTCCTCTGGAACCTCGCCTATGGTCAAAGAGGACGTGAAGATATCTATTCAGGCCACAGCCATTTCTCCCCTTGCCTCCCGCAGTAATCTGGGATATATCCCATCCAGCCCCGGGGACTTGTCCACCTTAATGCAATTTAGGATACTCAACTCTTCTGATATATTGATGTTCTCCAGAGCGTTCACACATGCCTGGGTTCAGCACACAATTTGCGCCAAGTTACTGATGACTATGATTGAGCTTACCTGGAGAAGCTAAAACTGGCACCTGCAGGGTCGAGCACATAAGTGTTGATTGGACACAGGGATATCATCTCGCCGTGCCCCCCCCCCCCCCCCCCCCCCCGTCCTTCTGCCCCTTTCTCCTCCAGCAGCTGGTGCTTCTCTACCTAGCCTCATATATCCCATATATCCCCATATATTTCTCATCGAAAGCCTAGGGCGCCACCTACATGGACTGCCACCACTGAGCATTCCCTTTATCCTGGTGTCTCTTACAAGGTGTAGTAGCACATCACTCACTCTTTCTATGTGAAATGCACAGTAAATTTCTCGAATGCATATGTTTACAGAGTGTTGATAAAGTATCGATAAGGTGTCCCAGATCAATTGCTCTTGTGTATCAATATACTCTTCTTTTAACACCGGCCAGCAAGGGAACAAGAGAAGGTACTTTTAAATACTGCTTGAAGTCCTCGGCAAGAAATGTTAGGCTGCTCACTATAAAAGAGAGGATTTTTAATCTAGTATGAAACACCAATAAACTGCACAGCCACATTATTGAGTGTTGACAGGTGTCTTATATGGCAATCAACTGCTTAATGAGTTTCCAAGCAGCCATTCCTAATACAAGCTTTGATTCCTTTACCAAGATGGCGTCTTACATGGGCTAAGTCACTACTTAATCTTAAGTGCCTATCTTAGGCAGAGAATCTCCCAATGGCTTCTCTCCCTGAGCCTCACCATGACCACTGGTATTCCCCCAAGGACCTATCACTGCCTGCCTCCTATTTCTTGGTAACATTATTTGAAAATAAATCTGATTCCGCACAGAGGGTGAGGTCTCCTGCCCTGCTAAAGGCATGTCCCCCACAACAGGTTCATCAGCAGCAGGGATGGGGGGGGGAGGGGGGGGGGGGGGGGCAATCACGCAAAATGCCATGGATATCAGTAAGACCAGAAGATCCCGCTGGTGACCAATGGCAAGCCACCTCTTTGCCGGAAAACATGCCAAAAAAATCCCTCCCATAACTTGATGACATTACCACATCACCAGCCCCTTCCATTCTCTCTAAATTATTGGATTCTCGTTCTTTTCGCCGATCCACAACGCATAATTGAGGATAGACTTCTTTACAATGGGGAAAGCAGTGCTTCCAGGAATAGTAGGAGCAGAATATTCCGCGATATTCATCTCCGACCACGCTCCACATTACATGTAAGTGAGGTTGGAGATGGGCTGTATCTCAGTGCCCCACTTGGAGATTGGACGTGGACCAGCTGGTCGACAAGACCTTCTGCCAAAAAATATCACAAGCCATAGGCAAGTATATACAAATAACCGGAACGGGGGAAGTCTCACCTTCCACATTCTGCGAAGCACTGAAGGCTGTGATTAGGGGAGAAATTATAGTCTACAGGCACGGAAAGATAGGGAAGAGAGGGCGACCAGGGAACAACTGATTGACCCCATTCTGGAGGTTAACAGAAACTATTCCGAGATCCCGACTGTAGAGCTGCTGGCAGAGAGGAAAAAACGACAAATGGACTTTAACCTGCTAGCCACTAGAGAAAGCAGTGCACCAACTCCACCAGACGCAGGGATCTTCAATGAGCACGGGAAGGAGGCTGCCCGCCTATTGGCTCACCAGCTGAGAAAGCAGGCAGTCACGAGGGAAATAGTGGAGGTGAAAGGATAGTGGAGGTGAAGGATAGGTGGAGGTTGAGGAGTAGTGGAGGTGAAGGATAGTGGAGGTGAAGGATAGTGGAGGTGAAGGATAGTGGATAGTGGAGGTGAAGGATAGTGGAGGTGAAGGATAGTGGAGGTGAAGGATAGTGGAGGTGAAGGATAGTGGAGGTGAAGGATAGTGGAGGTGAAGGATAGTGGAGGTGAAGGATAGTGGAGGTGAAGGATAGTGGAGGTGAAGGATAGTGGAGGTGAAGGATAGTGGAGGTGAAGGATAGTGGAGGTGAAGGATAGGGGAGGTGAAGGATAGCGGAGGTGAAGGATAGCGGAGGTGAAGGATAGCGGAGGTGAAGGATAGCGGAGGTGAAGGATAGCGGAGGTGAAGGATAGCGGAGGTGAAGGATAGCGGAGGTGAAGGATAGCGGAGGTGAAGGATAGTGGAGGTGAAGGATAGTGGAGGTGAAGGATAGTGGAGGTGAAGGATAGTGGAGGTGAAGGATAGTGAGGTGAAGGATAGTGGGTGAAGGATAGTGGAGGTGAAGGATAGTGGAGGTGAAGGATAGTGGAGGTGAAGGATAGTGGAGGTGAAGGATAGTGTAGGTGGAGGCAGACTCCTATGTTAACACAGGCCACAATATCGCTGATACCCAAAAAAGACAAGGACCTGATGGAATGTGGATCATATAAACCCATTTCACTGCTTAATGTAGATGCAAAGATACTCACGAAAGTCCTGGCCAAAAGACTAGAGAACTGCGTACCGGACCTACCAGACCAGACAAGGATAGGCAGCTAACTGCGAACATCAGATGGCTGCTGAATGTAATAATGACCCCCTCCGGGGAGAGAACCCCAGAGATGATCGTCTGTCTGGACGCAGAAAAGGCGAATGGAAATACCTCATTGAAGTGCTGGAGTGGTTTGGACCAGGAGCGGGGATCACCTGAAGGTGAAATTCCAGTACAACGGCCCAAGGCAAGAGTTTGGACCAACACCACCAGTTCTGAATACTTCCAGCAGCACAGAGGCACAAGGTAAGTATGCCCACTGTTCCCACTCTTGTTCACCCTGGCAATCGAACCACTGGCTCTGCGAGATGCAAAAAGCTTGAAGTGTATACAAAGAGGGGGCAGAGGGCACAGAATCCCACTCTATGCGGATGACCTGCTCCTCTACATTTCGGACCCACTGAACAGCCTGAAACAACCATGCAACCTCTAAGAGAGGTTGGAGCCTTCTCGGGCTACAAACTGAACCTGGGCAAGAGTGAGGTGTTCCCAGTGAACCCGAATGGGGGAGGGGCAGATCTGGAGGGACTACTGTTGCACGTTTTACGTTGGGTGCAAAACGCGTTTATTGGGGTGTATTAACTTCCAAGTGCTTAACACCACTAGGCTCTGTTCTATGTATTTATTCAGCTTAGGAGTCGCCAGGTGTCGTATAGACACCGTCACGAGTATTCCAAGGTCAAGTTCAAAGTAATAAAGACGATACACCGATTAGTAAGGTCCAAACGATAATATTTATTATACAGTAATAATAAATATTCATGCACACACTAAGAGATTAAGCTATGACTAAACTAAAGTAATCAGAATACTTATCTAACAGGAACAGGCAAGGTCAGGGAGCGAGGCCTTCGTCCTGGTCTTGGGCTGCAACCTTCAGCAAGCGTTCTGGTCACTGGGGGTTCTAGCGGCTTAGTTCGCGTAGCGAGCGTCGTACTGGCACTTACGGTTCGGCGGCTGGTGCTCGACGGCTGGAGTCAGGAGTCAAGTTCAGGATCACAGGTAGCCGGAGCACAAAACAGACCAGACAACACGAGGGTCCCGTCTTTTATAGGGACCCCAATGTCCTTCCTTCTTCTTGGGCGGGCTTTAACCTTTGGATATCTATTGGGTCAATTCCTCATCGATACTGTTTGAATTCCCCAATGCGAGGGGGTCTCCGTGATGGGGGGGGCGTTTCTTATGCCCTTTTGTTTGGAGGTTTCTGGTGCCTCGATGTCTGGGCCATGATTCAAATGTGTCCATTCAGAATCAAATGTTTCTATTGTGTGGGTGTTCAGGTCTGATTGCCTCATTAGCATGCAAAGCGTTTTGCCATTTGCACCTAGCTAAGGTCTTCTCACCTGAGCCCAAACTGGTTTCTGCTACTTGCAGAATGCAAAATGTTCTCTTTGCAGACTGCCGTTCTGGCTAAACTGCCTGTTTCCCTGCAGTCTTAGCGCTTGGCTTATTTTGTAGCTCAGCGTCCATTTTAGGTGGCTACACTACCATTCAAACTAGCCCAAAACAGATTCCGCCACCTGGGGACCCAAATAGCCTGTGACTGGACACAGATCCACAAGCGGAACCTGCCCAGTCTGGTAGAGGAAGTAAAAAAGGACCTACAGAGATGGGATGCACTCCTGCATTTCCTGGTGAGGAGAGTGTAGGTGAGCCAAATGAACGTACTGCCAAGGTTCCTCTTCCTGTTGAGGTCCATACCGATCTTCATCCCCAATGCCTAATTCCACAAAGTAGACACAATTATGATGGCGTGGGTAAGTGTGTAGGTGTGTGTGTGTGTGTGTGTGTGTGTGTGGGGGGGGGGGGGGGGGGGGGGGGGAGGAAAGAACCAGAGGATCCCTAAGTTAACACTGCAAAGGAGGAAAAACATGGGCGGTCTGGCCTTGCCAGTACTACTGCTGGGCGGCCACAGCCGAGAGTGTGAGGGGATGGATACGAGAGCCAAACATGGAATGGCTAAGGCTGGAGAAGTCCTCCTGCAAGGGAACAACCCTCTGAGCACTCGCCACAGCAGTGCTCCCATCTCTCCATCAAAGTACACATCCAGCCCAGTAATAGTTGCCGCATTGAAGACGGGGAACCAAATCAGGCAACATTTTGGTCTAACCGAGATGTTCTCCATGGCCCCCATCTCCAGTAACCACAAATTCCCGCCAGCCATGCTTGTCACCACCTTTAAAAAATGGAGACAGAATGGGGGGAGCTAGCGGTGAGGGACCTTTACATACGGGACAGACTCGCAACCTTAGACAAGCTGAAACTGAAATGAAAATGAAAACCACTTTATTGTCACGAGTAGGCTTCAATGAAGTTACTGTGAAAAGCCCCTAGTCGCCACACTCGGGCGCCTGTCCGGGGAGGCTGGTACGGGAATCGAACCGTGCTGCTGGCCTGCTTGGTCTGCTTTAAAAGCCAGCGATTTAGCCCAGTGAGCTAAACCAGCCCCTACTGATGGAGGACTTAGATCTGACGATGGGACAGGAGCTCAGGCACCTCCAAATTAAACACTTTTTTAACAAGGAGATGGCAAAATACCCCAAGGCCCCGAGAGACACCCTACTAGAGGAACTAATCAATGGACAGTAAGGGGGGTGGGCGGGGGATCTGTGGGGACATATATGGACAGTTGCTGGACAGGACAAGACTACCACTGGATGAAGCTAGATGGAAATGGGAGGATGAATTGTGGATGGAAGTGGGTTGGCGACTCTGGAACAAAGCACTGAGCAAGGCCAACTCCACCGTCTCCTGAGCTAGGCTAAGCCTCATAGAGTTTAAAGTGGTGCATAGAGCCCACCTGACTAGAATTCAAATGAGCTAGTTCTTCCCGGAGGTGAAGGATAAATGTGAACAGTGCCAGGGAGGCCCGGCCAACCACACCACGCCCACATGTTCTGGGCTTGTCCCAGACATGTCAGGTTCTGGACAGCTTTTTCGAGGTGATGTCCAAGGTTATCGTGGGTGGGGGGGGTGGGGGGGGGGGGGGGGGGGGGGGGGAAAGAGTGCAGCAGTGCCCGAGAGTGCAGTCTTCAGGTATCGGACCAGCCAGATCTTCAGCGGGGGAAGAGGGCAGACAGCTGGCTTTTTTCATCCCTAATCACACGCCGGAGAATCCTGCTCGGCTGGCGATCAGCAGCACGACCCACAGTTGTAGCTGACCTCATCAGAAATTCTACACCTGGAGAAGGTCAAGATCAAATTTCGGACTCCACAAAGTGTGGGGTGATTCGTAAGCCTGTTCCAAGACCTGTCCGATGCCACAGCGACTAGGAAGAGGGGGAGGAGGAGGGAACCCAAGAGTAGCACTAAACAAAGCATGGGGGGGGGGGGGGGCAAGGGGAGGAGAGGAAGGGCCACACAGCCCTACCCCAACACTAAACAATAAAAAATAATAGTCCCAGCAGAAAGAAATACATGGCACCCAGGGCAGACGACAACACTAAGAGGGGAACTAAACTATCAATGAGGGAAGAGGAGGGGGGGAACCACATGTAAAAAGCGTTGCAAATAAGATGCAAACTTGTTTGTAAATATAAGATACACTTGTGGTGTTACTCTGTACAAACTGGAAACACTAATAAAAATATATTTTTTTAAAATATAGAATGAAAATATCTTTATCCTATACCTTTAGATTAATGGCGACCATCTCATTAAAGTCACGTGCCAACAGAACACTTACAACAGGAAGTGGTTGAGCTCTTTGATACGTTTTACAAATTTCGCTTTTCTTCCTAATCTCTTTTATTAGTCTTGTATATTCATCATTAACCAAACTAGTTACCTTCAGAAGGTTTGTAACCATTGACGTGTAGGGTTATCAAATTGTCTATGTTACCTTAGGACAATTTGCGTTCGTCTCTCTGATTCTTAACACCTGATGCTATTAATACTTGTCTAACGCTGTGGGGAAGATCAGGTTTTATTAAAGCAATGCAAAAATAAATCAATAAATAAATCTCTGATTCCAATCTCAGTTTACTGATCTGAGTCAAAAATTCCTCACAGAAAAGAATGCCAAAGGAGAAGAGGTGGAAGAATTCTTGATTGAAAGGCCATCTACGTTGAAAGATGAAGGTAATGAAATTGGCTATATTCAGTTCAAGCAGTTTCATGCTGATTGTTATGATGACCTCCTGTTTTAGTAGTGTTAACTGGTGAAAGCTTTCATCCTGAAGCTCACCACTGTCCTTTGAGTTTCAATATTCTTTATTCCAATCTTGATTGGAAAAATCTGTTGGGTGTAAATCTTTCTCTGAAAATCATAGAATCACTACAGTGTAGAAGGAGACCATTCGGCCCATCGACTGACCCTGCACTGACCCTCTGAAAGCACACCCTACCTAGGCCCCGCCCCCACCCTTTCCCGTAACCCTTACCTAACCTTTTGGTTAGAGTTTTATTTTGTTTTCTGGAAGGGCAGGGCATGCCATCATAAAATCCCGAAGAAGGAGGCCATTTGGTCCATCGAGTCTGCACTGACCTTTTGAAAGAGAATCCGACCCAGGCCCATTCCCCCACCCTATCCCCATAACCCTACCTAACCTTTGGACACTAAGGGGCAATCTTAGTATGGCAAATCCACCTAACCCGCACATCGTTAAACTGTGGGAGGAAACCGGAGCACCCGGAGGAAACCCAGGCAGACACGTGGAGAATGTGCAAACTCCACAAAGACAGTCACCTGAGGTCAGAATTGAACCTGGATCCCTGGGGCTGTGAGGCAGCAGTGCTAATCACTGTGCCACCGTGCTGCATTTACATCATGTAAGTGTCTATTATTGTAATCACATCATTTCGTGCTGCCAAACAATTTTACAGTAACTTATTTTGCACAATGCTCCTCAGAGCATACTATTCAGACCCATATAGCAGGGCAAATATCGATGTCAGTGGATGAACTAAAGATTAAAACTGAATCCTGGATAGCTGTAATCCATACACAAAGTAAAGGAACTGAGACACGGTAGAAAAAAATCAGCAAGGAAAACAAAACATAATATGGCCAACAGTCAATCGATAATTGATTAACTTAATATCAAGTCCAGAAGGCTGTGTGGTATCCACTGGAATCCATTGGTTCCAGTCATTCACACCACCTCCAGACCTCCTGTACCATTTCCACTCCCTTTGACCTTGCACCATCATCCCTTCTGCCATTTAATCTCTCCCATCTTCCACCCTATCATGGACCTGGCCTTACGTTCTTTAAACATGTCTCTCCCCTTCACTTGCTTGAAACTTATTGCAGTTCTAACGATTCCCAGTTCTGGTGAAAGGCCATTGACCTGAAACATTAACTCTATTTCTACCTCCACAGACGCTGCCAGACCAGCTGAATATTGGCAGCATTTTCTGGGGGAGGGGGGTTACAATTTCCAGCACCTGCAGTTTTGTATTGAACGTTATACTCAGTGATCAGGCAAGATTTAGGAGGTATAGGATGGGGAAGGAAACTGCAGGGGATGGGTACAATCGAAATGTGGAGCTTATTCAAGGAACAGCTACTGCGTGTCCTTGATAAGTATGTACCTGTCAGGCAGGGAGGAAGTTGTCGAGCAAGGGAGCCGTGGTTTACTAAGGAAGTTGAAGCACTTGTCAAGAGGAAGAAGAAGGCTTATGTTAGGATGAGACATGAAGGCTCAGTTAGGGCACTTGAGAGTTACAAGTTAGCCAGGAAGGACCTAAAGGGAGAGTTAAGAAGAGCGAGGAGAGGACACGAAAAGTCGTTGGCGGATAGGATCAAGGAAAACCCTAAGGCTTTCTATAGGTATATCAGGAACAAAAGAATGACTCGAGTAAGATTAGGGCCAATCAAGGATAGTAGTGGAAAGTTGTGTGTGGAATCAGAGGAGATAGGGGAAGCATTAAATGGATATTTTTCGTCAGTGTTTACACTGGAGAAAGACAATGTTGTCGAGGAGAACACTCAGGTTCAGTCGACCAGGCTAGATGGAATTGAGGTTCAAAAGGAGGAGGTGTTAGCAATTTTAGAAATGTCAAAATAGACAAGTCCCCTGGGCCAGATGGGATTTATCCTAGGATTCTCTGGGAAGCCAGGGAGGAGATTGCTGAGCCTTTGTCCTTGATCTTTATGTCGTCTTTGTCGACAGGAATAGTGCCGGAAGACTGGAGGATAGCAAATGTTGTCCCCTTGTTCAAGAAGGGGAGTAGAGACAACCCTGGTAATTATAGACCTGTGAGTCTTACTTCGGTTGTGGGTAAAATGTTGGAAAAGGTTATAAGAGATAGGGTTTATAATCATCTTGAAAAGAACAAGTTGATTAGCGATACTCAACACGGTTTTGTGAAGGGTAGGTCATGTCTCACAAACCTTATTGAGTTTTTTTGAGAAGGTGACCAAACAGGTGGATCAGGGTAAAGCTGTTGATGTGGTGTATATGGATTTCAGTAAGGCGTTTGATAAGGTTCCCCACGGTAGGCTATTGCAGAAAATAAGGAAGTATGGAATTGAAGGTGATTTAGCGGTTTGGATCAGTAATTGGCTAGCTGAAAGAAGACAGAGGGTGGTGGTTGATGGCAAATGTTCATCCTGGAGTTCAGTTACTAGTGGTGTACCGCAAGGATCTGTTTTGGGGCCACTGCTGTTTGTAATTTTTATAAATGACCTGGAAGAGGGTGTAGAAGGATGGGTTAGTAAATTTGCAGATGACACGAAGGTCGGTGGAGTTGTGGATAGTGCTGAAGGATGTTATAGGATACAGAGGGACATAGATAAGCTGCAGAGCTGGGCTGAGAGGTGGCAGATGGAGTTTAATGCGGAAAAGTGTGAGGTGGTTCACTTTGGAAGGAGTAACAGGAATGCAGAGTACTGGGCTAATGGCAAGATTCTTGGTAGTGTAGATGAACAGAGAGATCTCGGCATCCAGGTACATAAATCCCTGAAAGTTGCCACCCAGGTTAATAGGGCTGTTAAGAAGGCAGGGGGATTGAGTTTCGGAACCACAAGGTCATGCTGCAGCTGTACATAACTCTGGTGCGGCCACACCTGGAGTACTGCGTGCAGTTCTGGTCACCACATTATAGGAAGGATGTGGAAGCTTTGGAAAGGGTTCAGAGGAGATTTACTAGGATGTTGCCTGGTATGGAGGGAAGGTCTTACGAGGAAAGGCTCAGGGAATTGAGGTTGTTTTCGTTAGAGAGGAGAAGGCTGAGAGGTGACTTAATAGAGACATATAAGATAGTCAGAGGGTTAGATAGGGTGGACAGTGAGAGTCTTTTTCCTCGGATGGTGATGACCAACACGAGGGGACATAGCTTTAAATTGAGGGGTGAGAGATATAGGACAGATGTCAGAGGCAGTTTCTTTACTCAGAGAGTAGTAAGGGTGTGGAACGCCCTGCCTGCAATAGTAGTAGACTCGCCAACTTTAAGGGTATTTAAGTGGTCCCTGGATAGACATATGGATGAAAATGGAATAGTGTAGGTCAGATAGGCTTCAGATGGTTTCACAGGTCGGCGCAACATCGAGGGCCGAAGGGCCCGTACTGCGCTGTAGTGTTCTATGTTCTATGTTCTATGATTCACTCATTGACTTGGTCATCTCTAAATGTGTGGTGAACTCAAGGAAGGACTGCCTCTCAGCCAAAGAAGAGATCATGTGGAGAGTAACCCATGGAGGAACTGAGCTATAATTAGGAACATAGACCAGCTGAGGAAGGTATTTAGGCCACTTTTGTTTGTTCTCTGGAGGCCAGTGCACAATTGGTCATGCAGAGGGTGGCTGAATCGTTCAGGGATGGTCGGGGGTGGTCGGGCTCTTGAACAATGACATACAACTTTCACAGCTCCTGTACGATCTTACTCTCCAACGTGAGCTCTTTGTCACTTGGCATACAACATAGGACACCAAAATGGATGAACCAATTGCATACTAACATTCTGCCTATGGTTGAGGGTTTTTGGTCATAGGTGGGAAGATGACCTTAGGAAACTTGGTGAAGGTATTGGTGAGTATGAGACTGTGCTCAGTCACGTGACTACTTGAGGTGAAGAATGTAAAATTCATTATGAGGACATACAAAGACCTACTGGCAACCAGGGAACTATGCTGGGATGGAACAATTTCTCTCAATGGCAAAATACACCTCTCACAATTCTGACAGTCGTCCTCAATATTGGCAGTTATCCTGTCCAGTCACACCACAGCACTGTTTGGTCAGCGCAGTTGTCATTTCTGATGCTTGGCCCCCTGGTCAGCACAGTTGTCATTTCTGATGCTTGGCCCCCTGCCTGACCATGAACCGTTGTTAACACCTGAGAATGTCAGAAGGATGAGTTGCTTCATCTCTCTTTGTTTCAGTGAAGCAGCAGATAGAGAACTCCATCCTCCTCCCTGATTCTAATCCAGCCTCTGAAAAGTGTCCATGCCTATTTAGTCTCCCTGTTCAGATGGCGCCGGGTTGGTGGATGTTCTGCTTCCTAGTAGTGGTAAGGTTGACTGATGTCTGCATTGACCAGCTGAAGCTGCCCCAATCCTCTTTTAAATTGGATGGTTGTGGTGAATGGATTTATCATAGTATAAACTGTCTGCTTAGTACTGTGATCTCTGGCCAGGAAATGGTAATACGATCTACCCTGTCTACCTGGTAATGATCTACCCGACCTACCCTGTATTGTGGCCCATGACCAGGAATTAGTAATACGATTTACCACTATGCATTGTACAGGGGCCCTGGTGGGCTCTGTCTCTGGCTCCTCCCCCCGGGGGGTGGTATATAGACCTGGCCACCTGTGGGTGGCACTAATTGTTACTGAACTCACAGACAGGCACGTTCTCGGTTAATAAAGCCTCTGTTCACTCGTTCTCATCGTCTTGCAGGGAATTGATGGTACTACAATTTATTAACTGAAAACATCACTATGGAACCGCTCTAAAGCTTGATAAACTCAACCTCGACGCACGAGCAACCGAAGCTAAGGAGATCTTCTCCCACTGGCTCCGCTGTGCCGAGGCCTACCTCGCCTCCTCCAAAATGCCTCCCTCCGATCGACGGCCTCAAGCTGCGCCTCCTCCATGCCCAGGTGAGCCATCGAATCTCTGTGATGATTGAAAAAGCCGACATGTATGATGCGGCTATCGCGACGCTGAAGGAGCATTTCGTGAAGCCTGTAAACGAGGTGTTCGCGCGGCACCTTCTCACTCCCCGCCGAGTACCTGGAGAACCTGACTCTACTCACCAGAAACTGCAACTAGCAGGATGTGAAGGCCGAGGAGCACATGAAGCTGCAGATCCGGGACACCTACATGGCTAGGGTCCGGTCTAACTTCGTCACGAAGCGACTGCTGGAAAATGGGGTTTCGGACCTGCAGGACATGGTGGGCCACCTCATTAGAGGTGGCCTACCAGAGCCTCAGCGCGTTCCCTGCAGACCCAGCAAACCACTCATAGGCACCACCGACGTGGCCCTCACCAGGTCCAACTACATCACAGGCTTGTGCCGCGCGGCTGCCCAGACCGGGGGTCCGCCCTGCGACTTCTGCGGTCAGGGCCAACACCCACGGCAGCGTTGCCCAGCCCGCACTGCAACATGCAACGACTGCGGCAAAATTTTGCCAGAGTCTGCCTGGCCCAACATAAAGCCCCAAAGTCTAAAGCGTACCAGGCCCGATCCATGGACTCACAGGCACTCAGACCCCGCAATGTGGCTGCGTGTCGGCCAGGAATGCCCCCTTCAGACACGTCATCTGCCTCGTGCAACTCGTGGGGGGCGCCATCTTTCACGCTCCCCGTCACGTGCGACTCTTGGGGGCGGCCATCTTGGCTGCCATATTCAAAAACAACCAACACTTGCGACCGATGTTATTCGCCATCTTATTCGCCATATTCAACTCGGCCTGACGCGTGCGACTCGTTGGGGCTGCCATCTTGTGACTCCGATACCTCCAACGACGCAGACTACCCGCAGCTCAGCGCCGTCACCCAGTCAATGCACCTGAAAAATTCAATGATTGTCGTACGGGTCAACGGGCATGAGACCCCATGTCTTTTCGACTCCGGGAGCACAGAGAGCTTCGTCGACCCCGACACGGTAAGGCGCTGCTCCCACCACATCTACCCCGCGCCCCAGACAATCTCCCTTGCCTCCGGATACCATTTGGTGCAGATCCAGGGATACTGTTTCATAAACCTTGTGATACAGGGCTCAGAATACACCCAATTTAATCTGTATATCCTCCCTCACCTCTGCGTCCCCCTACTGCTTGGACTAGACTTCCAATGCAGTCATTGAAGCCTGGCCCTAAAGTTCGACAGACCCTTACCCCCTCTCACTGTTTGTAGCCTCGCGGCCCTTAAGGTCGCCACCCCCACCGCTTTTCGCAAACCTCACCCCCGACTGTAAACCCGTTGCCACCAGGAACAGATGGTACAGTGCACAAGACATGACTTTTATCAAGTCAGAGGTCCAGCGACTCTTGAGGGAGGGGGTCATCGTGGCCAGCAGCAGCCCCTGGAGGGTACAAGTGGTAGTGGCTGACTCTTCCACTTCCTCAGGGTCCCTTTCGGTGTCACTAATGGGGTATCGGTCTTCCAGAGAATGACGGACCGAATGGTGGACTAGTACAGGCTGCGGGCTACATAACCGTATTTGGATAACGTCACCATCTGCGGCCATGATCAGCAGGACCACGGTGCGAACCCTTAGAGGTTCCTTCAAACCGCCCAATCCCTTAACCTCACATATAACAAACAGAAGTGCGTTTTCCGCACAACCCAGCTAGCCATCCTCGGCTATGTTGTGGAAAACAGAGTCCTAGGGCCCGACCCCGACTGCATGCGCCCCCTCCTGGAACTCCTCCTTCCCTACAGCCTCAAGGCCCTCAAATGATGACTGGGGCTATTCTCCTATTATGCCCAGTGGGTCCCCAACTATGCGGACTAAGCCCGCCCACTTATCAAAGCCACGATATTCCCTCTGCCGGCAGAGCCCCGCTCGGCCCTCAGCCACATCAAGGCAGATATCATTAAGGCCGCGATGCACGCGGTGGACGAGCCCCCTTCCAGGTAGAGAGCGATGCATCAGACGTCACCCTGGCCACCACCCTCAACCAGACGAGCAGGCCAATAGCCTGCTTTTCCCGAACTCTCAACGCCTCCGAGATCCGACACTCCTCTGTCGAGAAGGAAGCTCAAGCTTCTCCAATGTGCGGCATTGGATGCACTACCTAGCCAGTAGGAGGTTCACCTTCGTCACCAACCAATGGTCGGTAGCCTTCATATTTCACAACGCACAACGGGGCAAAATTAAAAATGACAAAATCTTGAGGTGGAGGATCGAACTCTCCAACTACAATTACAGTATCAAGTATCATCCTGGGGTGCTCAACGAGCCCTCAGATGCCCTGTCCCGTGGCACATGCGCAAGATGACCGACTTCGGGCTATCCACGATGACCTCTGTCACCTGGGGGTCACCCAGCTTACCCACTTTATTAAGTCCCGTAACCTGCCCTACTCCACCAAGAAGGTCAGGGCCATGACCAGGGACTGCCACATCTGCGCAGAGTGCAAACCGCAGTACTATCGGCCAGAAAAGGCTCATCTGGTAAAGGCCTCCCAGCCCTTTGAGCGCCTCAGTATTGACGCCAAAGGGCCCCTCCCATCCACCAACCTCTTCCCTTTCGCTGTCCCTTGTCCGGACATGACCTCGGCCACTGTTATAAAGGCACTGCACAGCATCTTCACCCTGTTCGGTTTCCCTGCATACAACCACAGTGCCCGGGGCACATCGTTTATGAGCGATGAGCTGCGTCAGTACTTGCTCCATAAGGACATTGCCTCGAGCAGGACTATGAGCTACAATCCGCAGGGAAACGGGCAGGTGGAGAGGGAGAACGCGATGGTATGGAAGGCCATTCTTCTTGCCCTCTGGTCTAGAAGTCTCCCGATTCCCCGCTGGCAGGAGGTCCTCCCTGGCGCACTCCACTCCATTAGGCCACTCCTCTGCACAGCCACGAATGAGACCCCTCAGAACCGTGTGTTTATCTTCCCTAGGAAGCCCATCTCTGGGGTCTCGCTTCCATCCTGGCTGACAACTCCGGGGTCCGTCCTTCTCCGGAAGCATACGAGGAGCCATAAGACCGAACCCCTGGTCGAGAGGGTCCAGCGGCTGCACGCCAACCCCTGATACGCCTACGTCGCGCACAAAGACGGACGGCAAGATCCGGTCTCCCTACGGGACCTGGTGCCCGATGGTTCCCCAGCCAATGCGCCCTTGCCCCGCTGCCTACCGCCACCCCCTATCCTCCTTGCACCCCCCTGGGGCTTCTGTACTGTCCCTCGTCTAAACTGCCGCCATCCACCACCCCCCTGCCTACCCCCTCCCCTCAACCGATGCTGACAAGCCAGACTGAAGCTCCAGACAACACGCTCTGAGTCATCAACTGCAACGCGGCACCCACTGCACCGCTAGAGCTGAGGAGGTCCAAGAGAACAATCTGGCCTCCAGACAGACTGAATATATGACGACTCCACTTCACCCCCGTTGGACTTCATTTTTTTTAAACAGGGGGTGAATGTGGTGAATATATTCACCATAGTATAAACTGTCTGCTTAGTACTGTGGCCTATGGCCAGGAAATAGTAATACGATCTACCCTGTCTGTATAGTACTGTGGCCACCTGTGGGCGGCACTCATTGTTCCTGAACTCACAGGCAGCCACGTTCTCAGTTAATAAAGCCTCTGTTCACTCATTCTCATCGTCTTGCAGTGATTTGATGGTACAACAATGGTAAAGGTGATACCCGTACAGAACACAATTCCTCTGGAGCCAGCTTGGATCTCACAGACAAGTATCTCGGCGACACTCAGCTGAATCGTAGCCGGGATGTCTTGGGGTATCAGGGTTTGAATATTGCCTTTGACATGAAGCACGGGCCAAGCATCAGGCACAGAGTCCTCGAACCAAGAAATGGTGGGTTCACTCCCATGATCAGTATTTCGACTAAGAGCATCAGCATTCTTGTTAATTTAGTCAGATCTGTACCTGGTCTGGGATCAGAACGGGGCGAGTTCAGTAGCTTATCGGATTTCCGTTGGCACATGTTTTGAAGCAGCTGAGTGGGTTGTTGTGTGTAAACATTTCAAACTCTGCACCAATAAGAATGTATTTTGTTATGATATGGCAGGTGGTAAGTGCCAGGCTGCCTCAATCCCAAAGGGAAACTTGAACAAACTATCTCGACTATTTGAAATTTGTATTTTATGATTGGATTGGATTTGTTTATTGTCACGTGAACCGAGGGACAGTGAAAAGTATTTTTCTTCGAGCAGCTCAACAGATCATTCAGTACATGGGAAGAAAAGGGAATTAAACAAAATTCAAGAAAATACATAATAGCGCAACACATGATATACAATGTAACTACATAAGCATTGGCATCGGATGAAGCATACAGGGTGTAGTGTTAATGAGGTCAGTCAATAAGAGGGTCATTTAGGAGTCTGGTGACGGTGGAGAAGAAGCTGTTATTGAGTAGGTATCTGAAGTTAGGGAAAGAATTTCAAACCACTTATGAAGATTTAAAAACAACTAAATGTAAACATTTATCAAACAATAAGAAAAATTGAACCTTAATGACACAGGATTATATTTACACAGTTAACAGCACTTCTACAAATTTTCCCCAAAGGGTTTCTGCTTAATTAACGTCAAGATAAACATTTATTTTAGGAATTCCTACACAGACTTTTCTCTTTCATTTGATACTGGGACCAAGGCTTCTCTCCAAACCCTTTCTCTGAGAAGGACTTAAGTGCTTCTTCACAGGCCGATTGCCAGCACACCCTAGTTTAGGATCTCAAAACCATACCCACTAATAGAGCCTTCAATCGTTCTTTAATTATATTTTTT
Organism: Scyliorhinus canicula; assembly: GCF_902713615.1. Taxonomy (NCBI): domain Eukaryota; kingdom Metazoa; phylum Chordata; class Chondrichthyes; order Carcharhiniformes; family Scyliorhinidae; genus Scyliorhinus; species Scyliorhinus canicula. The sequence goes on along the minus strand of NC_052158.1, from coordinate 55,201,925 downwards.
AATTTATTTTGTCATTAACTCTTTTGTGTTACATTCCTTAAGGAGCTCCTTTGCTCAGGAATTACAGGCCTTTCATCATATTTCATGGATAGTCTCTTTGGGTAAATGTAAACTTGTATACTTTGCTTTATTTCAAGTGCATTTTGTTTTAAGTATATTTGTTGAGATTTTGCTTTTTAAAGAATTTCTCAACAAAGTTACAAAATAAAACATCCCTACAGTAGGAAAATATACGTGAGTACAGAGTGGAATAGGAGAATGTCATAGATTTCATAGAATTTACAGTGCAGAAGGAGGCCATTCAACCCATCGAGTCTGCACTGGCTCTTGGAAAGAGCACACTACCCAAGGTCAACACCTCCACCCCACCCCCATAACCCAGTAACCCCACCCAACACTAAGGGCAATTTTGGACACTGAGGGCAATTTTTCATGGCCAATCCATCTAACCTGCACATTTTTGGACTGTGGGAGGAAACCGGAGCACCCGGAGGAAACCCACACGCACACGGGGAGGACGTGCAGACTCCGCACAGACAGTGACCCAAGCCGGGAAACGAACCTGGGACCCTGGAGCTGTGAAGCGATTGTGCTATCCACAATGCTACCGTGCAATCGGCTCGATACAATCATTCAACAGGATTAGGTACTCATAGTGAATCTCCAGAGCCAACGAATAGACAGGATAAGGTCATAAAAAAAAACAGAATGAAATGGTGCCCCCCTCCCCACCGCGCCATTCCCGCTCCGAAGCCAAGGAAACTGGTATCGGTTTTCAGTATGATAGAGAAATGGAAATTTAGGGACAGGTAATGAATGAGATGAGCTTCTGCTCGATAGTCTAAAAGGAATTTTCACATGCTGAGGGCCAACTCCATGATGCTCCGTGAAGAATCACATCTTGTGAACCCTTCACCACCACCCCCGTGTAACCCCCCCTCACCCCCCCCCCCCCCCTCCCTCCTTTTATTTGCTCTGGTCTGCCCAACATGTCATGGAGCAAAGCACCACCTGTGCCCAGCCTTCAATTGGCCTATAGCAGCGATCCAAGCCAAGGAACCCACACATTCCCCTCTCCGCCCGAGGCCAAATCACTCCCAGACCACTCAGATCATCAGCATTTTTGCCTTCCCTAGAGATCTACTGCCCAACATATCAGACTTCTCTGCCCAGAAAATTAACCACTTTCCTGGTTTGATTATCAAGTTAAACTTGAACAAGTGGTCAGATGGCGTCTAGTATTAGGATACCAGACCAGACCCCAAACTTTTGTTAGGAAACTGGACGAGAACACCAGACAACTTTTTCAATTTGTAAAACAGTGAGGAAAGGATACTTCACCTTAGAAATAGTGACTCTGACCAATAGCTATCTTTTATGTTAAAACAAACTTTCATTTAAAAATAGAATTAACCACATTAACATCAAAGAAATAGTTTTGCAATTAACCGTTATACAATTCTTAAAGGAAAAAGTTTAACTTACTTCAACACGTCACTAATTCCAATTCAGCAACCCAATACAGTTTAAATGCCACTGATAAATTAAGTTAACAAAACTGATTACTTGCTGATCTGTGCAGACTTTTGGAGAGCGAGAGACCCTTTCAGGAACAATCTGAAAATCATCCTGTCTTGTCAGACTTTTCTGCTCAACCTAACAGCAAACTACAGACAGACCTGGTTCCTTTGATTAATCTCATCAACTGCATTCCACTGAGATATTCCATCACCTGCTTAGCTAGGGCTAAATACAATTCCTCATAACCTATCTACTCTCCAGGCAATCTCCAGCAATCAAAGCAATCTAATATCCCATTAGCCTTCTCCCTGTAAACAAGTAAATGATTAAAATCAATCGTTAACTCACCTTTTCGACACCTTAATTACAGCTTTAGTAGACACACTGCCTAAATGTATTTTAAGCCAGGGATTTTAATAGCATTACTGCCACAGATAAGAAATATATGTAACAATTTCTATATTTGTCAAACTAGTCTTTCAAGGGTCTCCTCGAACATTGAGCTGAAGGTGAACACAAAGAGGGATTGGAAATTCACATGTATGCAGGTGGCAGGGACATTAAAAAGCCAGAACAGCATTCTTGTGTATTTGTATTTGTAAAGTCCTCTAGTGTTGTGCGGGAATGTTTTCTTTTCAGTGTTTTCCTCAGTGATGGGTAGCTGGTTATAAACATGATCCAAATGTAGACTGCGGAAATGAGGATTTGTAATGTTGCCTCAATCCTAGGTAGAGGGTAAATCATTGCATTCAGTGCTCAGTAATCCAGCCAGAACCTCAGTTTTCTGCCTTCCTTCCTCGTGAGGTGAATGGTCCCGATGACCTTCGGATAACACCAAGTCATTCTGCAGTTACTCGCTGACTCTCTCCCAGTGATGGGATATGATCCGGTGGTTAGGAATCCTTTCTGGTTAGTTATCTGCCGTTCCAACCTGTCACAATATCCAATGTTATTATCGTCCTTACTGACAACTGCCCTGTACTTGGTGAGAGTTGAAATGAGCTGCTTCCTGAGACTCCTCCAACTCTCCGAATTGAGTTAGGAATGTTTTCCGTGACCAGGGACAGCTATCATGGAGTTGGCAGTTTAAGGACAGCTATGGGCATTCTCGGTTGGAGGGAAATATCTTTGTCACTGAAATTGGCAATCTGTAGGGGTATCCTTCCTTTTTCTCCCACAGTGACCTCTGTGGGCGGGCACCCCGTAGTGAATGCCCCATAGTGGGTGAGACCCAGCTCCACTCAGAAGGCTAAAGTCAGTTCTCCGTGGGCTGCTCACTTCCCCCACTATAACATAGAAACATAAAAAATAGGAGCAGGAGGAGGCCATTCGGCCCATTGAGCAGCTCAATCATTCATTATGATCATAGAACAGTACAGCACAGAACAGGCCCTTCGGCCCTCAATGTTGTGCCGAGCAATGATCACCCTACTCAAACCCACGTATCCACCCTGTACCCGTAACCCAACAACCCCCCCCTTAACCTTACTTTTTAGGACACTACGGGCAATTTAGCATGGCCAATCCACCTAACCCGCACATCTTTGGACTGTGGGAGGAAACCGGAGCACCCGGAGGAAACCCACGCACACACGGGGAGGACGTGCAGACTCCACACAGACAGTGACCCAGCCGGGAATCGAACCTGGAGCTGTGAAGCATTTATGCTAACCACCATGCTACCGTGCTGCCCCCGGTATGGCTGATCATCTAACTCAGAATCCTCTTTCCGCCTTCTCCCAATATCCTTTGATCCCTATAGCCCCAAGAGCTAACTGCTTCTTGATAACATGATGTTTTGGCATCAATACCTTCTGTGGTACAGATTTCCACAGATTCACCACTCTCTGGGTGAAACTCCTGTTTAGATAAACTGGACAAAGAAAAACTGTTCCCATTAACCGATTGTACAAGGAAAGGTGGATTTAAGGTTTCTGGCAAGATATACAGGGGTTGACTGGAGGAAGAATTTTTTAATGCAAAATGGTAGTGATCTGGAACTCATTGTCCAATATGATAGTGGAAGTGGAGATGATGAATGATTTCAAATGGAAATTGGATGGACACATGAGGGAAATAAACTTTCAGAGCTATGGGGAGAGAGTAGAGGAATGGGACTGAATGGTTGCTTCACAGAGAAGCAGCATGGAACCAAAAGTCCGAATGACTGCCTCCTGTGTCAAAATCCTGGGACTTCCTCCCTAACAGCACTGTGGATGTACCTACACCACTTGGACGGCAGCGATTCAAGAAGGCAGTTGACCATCACCCTCTCAAGGGCAACTAGGGATGGGCAATGAATGGTGGCCTCACCAGCGGTGCCCAGATACTTTGAATGAATTTTAATAAAAGGCAATTTTGAAGTCTGAGCATAGACATAAAGACACAAAAAAAACAAAATACCACACAGATGCTGGAAATCTGAAATCGGAGCAGAAAACTCTGGAAACACTCAGTAGGTCAGGCAGCGTTTGTAGAGAAAGAAACAATGCTTCAGGCTGGTGACCATTATTCAGAGGTCAGAATGAGTTGAAGAACATTTGCAAGTTTGTGGAACAAAGATGGTTGACCTTTACTGCAGACAAATGTTTAAGTGTTATGTATAGAGGGCGGCACGATGCCGCAGTGGTTAGCACTGCTGTCTCACGGAACCTGGCACCTCCAGGTTCGATCCCGGCTCTGGGTCACTGGAGTTTGCACATTCTCCCCGTGTTTGCGTGGGTTTCACCCCCACAACCCAAAGATGTGCAGGGTAGGTGGATTGGCCACGCTAAATTGCCCCTTAATTGGAAAAAATGAATGGATACTCTAAATTAATTTTTTTTTTTAAGTGTTATGTATAGAAGGGGGAAATGGATGACACCTAACACTTTATGAATGGTGTTGCAGTAGCTAAAATGAAGTTGGGCATTCCCTTCCCTTCCCAACATCATCATCACCTGAGTCTTGATAGACCAACACTCACTTTGCGCAATCATTGAAGAGCAGCAGTTAACAAAATCAAAGGGACACTGAACTACATGGAGGCAAAGCAGCAGAGAGTTAGATCAAACTCTGCAGGGCTCTGTATAGAACTCACCTTTGAATAGTATATCGAGTTATGGGCACCAATACCCAATGAAGATATTGAAGCGTTCGTGAAAATGAAGAGAATGAATGAAGAATGAGCTGATAGTCTTTCCCAAATTAAGTATCTTTTGGCATTGTGATAATTCAATAACTTAGCTACAGAGAGTTATTTGTTGTCTTCTAACAAACACATACTAAATACTCCTGAGTCAATGTCACTTTATAAATTTAAGAATAACATTTATCCAGGAAATAAAGAAAAAGCAGAAATTGAAGAGTCTCCGCCGACGAAATCAACCGTTGTAAGTTCAAAAGGTAATAGAGATGAAATTTTCACTCGGTTTTGTTTGGTAAGCTGTTAATTATAATCAATTATTGTTTGGTTATTATAGTGAAACTACTAAACGTTACTAATTTTCCAGGAATAGACATTTAGAATCCTGTGGGCAGTTCAGGTCACCAGAGAACAGAAAGGATATTCCAAGAAGGTTAGAGAGCAGAGCAGCCAGAATAAGAGAATGGAGGGATTGAATTATGCAGACTAACTAGATAATTTGGTGACATTCTCCCTGCACCAGTGCAGATTGAGAGATGTTAGGATTACTGTGTTTAGGATTCTAAATGGATGGACAATGAAGACCTGGACAAGCCAGCTTATCCAGAACAGTCGAAGCAGGGGGACAAGGCTTGTGTTTGAAGTGGGTAGGTTTAAAAAGAATTTGCCAAAGTAATGCAGTCTTATTTAACCACTCCCCTCCACCAGCCCCTTCACACAACTGTGATTTAAAAACCCAAATATAACCTGCCTTTTGCCTTTCTTTAGTTTTAACGAGGATGGATTTATGGTAAACGAGTCTGGTTCTAGAGAGACAGGCCCGTGATTCTAATATTGAAGGGAGACACTTGTAGTACAACGAGGTAACAGATGGGCTATGCTAAAGTGTGATATAGATAATATGCCACTGATATCAGCCAGTCATGTGTTAGGGAGAGAGTTTGGAATCATGCATAGGACCAACATATCTACTCAGTAACTTGTTTAGATGTAGTTCTAATGAACAGGTATATGCAGATGCCAGAGGAGGTCTACAGTCTAAGAACCAAGTCCTGGGATGACACGGTGATACCGTGGTTAGCACTGCTGCCTCGCGACGCTGAGGACCCAGGTTCGATCCCGGTCCCTGATCAAAGTCAGTGTGGAGCTTGCACATTCTCCCCATGTCTTGTTGGTCTCACCCCCACAACCCAAAGATGTGCAGGGTAGGTGGATTGGCCACACTAAATTGCCCCTTAATTGGAAAAAAACAGAATTGGTACTCTAAATTTGAAATAAAAAACAAATCCTGCTCCTAGAGTCCTCAGATACATGGATTATCCCAGTGCAGATTCTATCCTGAGATTGAGGCAATGATTTGTAATTGGTGCTTCCTGTAACTGCATTTCCTGAGATATAGGGGTTAGGTCATAAAGTAGGGACCAGATTGAGCAGCACTTACTTCATGGGGTTAGAACATAGAACATAGAGTGCAGAAGGAGGCCATTCGGCCCAAATCCCCGTAACCGACCCACTTAAGCCCTCACTTCCACCCTCTCCCCGGAACCCAATAACCCCTCCTCACCTGTTTTGGTCACTAAGGGCAATTTACCATGGCCAATCCACCTAACTTGCACATCTTTGGACTGTGGGAGGGAACCGGAGCACCCGGAGGAAACCCACGCAGACACGGGGAGAACGTGCAGACTCCGCACAGACAGTGACCCAGCCGGGAATCTAACCTGGGATCCTGGCGCTGTGAAGCCACAGTGCCAGCCACTTGTGCCACCTTGCTCCCTAGTTAGTTCAGGTCAGGAGTCCCAAGATTAATAGAGACTTTGTGCTCACAGCTGCTTTCTCCATTCACTCAAATATTTTGATGGGAGACATTTTGAGAGACAGTTTACAAACTGAACATTAGGATGTGTGGAATCAGGACTGCTTTAGAATGGAACTCACACAAGGAAAGCAACAAGAGCACTGGGAACTGCAGATGGAAAATACTCAAGGGTGAACAGAGGTGAAGGATAGCAGGGGTGAGGAAAACGGGGAAGAGAAATGACAGTGAGGGGATCTGAGTGAGGGGTTGTCAGTGAGGGGATCTGAGTAAGGGGAGTGACAATGAGGAGGATTGGAGTGGGGGGTTGACAGTGAGGGGATCTGAGTAGGGGGTTGACAGTGAGGGGTATCAGGGTGAGGGGTTGGCAGTGAGGAGGATTGGAGTGGGGAGATTGACAGTGAGGGGTATCAGAGTGAGGGGAGTGACAGTGAGGTGGATCGGAGATAAAGTGAGGGAGTCCTCGTCAGCTGAACATTAGAAATTTAAATGTACGGATGGATTGTTTGACTTGATGTAAAGTTATGTAAACGTTCCCAGTGATGACAATACCTGAATGAGAGAACGCAAGGATTCATGTCTCTGGCTGGATTGCTATGATTGCACACACATAGCAGTCAAAGCATCTCCAGCTTAATCAGCCACAAGGGATTCATTCCATCAAAGGTCTGGAGCACAAGAAATTGTATCTCGTTCTCCTGAAGAGGTTCTGAGCCTTATATAAATTAACGATAAGGGCACAATTCTCCAGAACAATTTTGAAGTACCACGAATTGCCACGATTTTCCCGGTGATCGGCCCGGCGAGGCCAGCAACACTATTCAACGTTAATTGGTCCACTTAATGAGGCTTCCCGCCCCAAATGCCTGCTCGCCAGCTGATTCACCGGGACTGCACTCGCCAGCCCACCCCCCATCCCACCCCACCCCCCCCGCTAACAACAATAAGCAGCACTTAGGCTTCATTTACTCAGCCAACCCCAGCCAGCTCACAACAATGGCGCCGAGGAGACCAGCCCCAAGATTTGGGGATGCTGACCTGCGGATGCTCCCGGACGTGGGGGAGGCTAGGAGGGATGTCCTGTTCCCCCGAGGGTCCCGGAGGGTGAGCCACAGGGTAGCCAGTGCTGCCTGGGGCGAGGTAGCCAGCCGGCCGCCTCCACATCTGGTCTGTATCTTGTGGACGCAACTGGATGTAGTGGTGGCGCTAGGAGGGCAAAGCACATCGAGCATCACTGAGGGCACCGGGGGAGAGGGACGGGGTAGATAGGGGGTGGAGTGGGTGCACCATCGGGAGAAAGTGGGGGCATATATTGAACAATAAACATCCTTGTGCACAAACAGCTGGAAGCCTCTGTCACGTTCTTCCGCAATGCATTGCTGCGTGTAGGTTTACATAGAACATACTGTGCAGTAGGAGGCCATTCGGCCCATCGAGTCTGCACCGACCCACTTAAGCCCTCACTTCCACCCTATCCACATGACCCAATAACCCTCCTAAACATTTTTGGTCACTAAGGGCAATTTAGCATGGCCAAACCACCTAACCTGCACGTCTTTGGACTGTGGGAGGAAACCGGAGCACCTGGAGGAAACCCACGCAGACACGGGGAGAACGTGCAGACTCCGCACAGACAGTGACCCAGCGGGGAATCGAACCTGGGACCCTGGCGCTGTGAAGCCACAATGCTATCCACTGTGCTTTGAGCGAGCACTCAGCAAACAGGCAGGGGTCAGATTATGGCATAGATTGAAGAGCACCAGTGCCCAGCTCTCTGTGGGCTATTAATACCCACCCTGCCCTTGGCAGTGACCCACAAACAGTGCTGACACAGTCCCTGTACCCTGGAGTGATCTAACACATACGCTCGGAGGGTGGGAAATGGAGGTGGCAGATAGGTAAGAATGTGATGATGGACCAGGCCATGTCCTTGGTGAATTGGCCCAGTATGAGGGCCTCCTTGGCCCTCCGGGCTTGCCAGGTCCTCATTGCTGCTGCCTCCCCTGCAATCTCCGACTGGACCTCTGGTTCCTCCCCGTCCTCGCCTCCCAGCCCCTGCTGGTCTGGCACCTCATCATCATCCCCTTACCTATCTCCCTCTTCCTCCACCTCCTTCTCCTAGGTGGCCACATGTTCCTCGTCACCCACCTCCAGGTCTTCATCCCGCTGCTGTGCCAAGGTTATGGAGGACACAGCAGACCACCACAAAGCGGGCGACCCTCCGGGCGGCATACTGGAGTACACCTCCGGAGTGGACGAGGTGTCAGATCCGCAAATAGAGGAGTCCAAAGCACCCCTGAATGACAGTCCATTTGGCTGCATGGGCCTCGTTCTAATGGGTCCCCGCTTCGGTCTCCGGCCTCCATATTGGCATCATTAGCCAGGTCCTCAGCGGATATCCTTTATCCTCCAAGAGCCAGTCATCCATCCTGGGCTGCTCCTCGAAGAGAGCAGGGATGACCGACTGCCCCAGGATGTAGCTGTTGTGCACACTCCCCAGGAAACGGGCACACACATGCATTATCTGCAACTGGTGGTCGCACAGGAGCTGTATGTTGAAGGAGTGGAATCCTTTTTGGTTAACATCGGACACCCCCAGTTGGCCCGGTGAGCGCAGTGCACCATGTGTGGCATCTATTCTCCCTGGACCTGGGACACCCCAGCGATGGTGGAGAAACCTGCTGCCAGGGCATCCTGTTGGGTCTGGTCCATGTCAAAAATGATGTAGTCTTCCACCTGGGCAGACAGGGTACTCGTAAACAGCCGGATGCACCTGTGGTCTGTGAGATACCACACAGGTCCCCGCTCGAGCCCAGGAATGATCCAGTGGTGTAAAAGTTCAGGGTTGCAGTGACCTTGACGGCCTTCGGGAGTGGGTGTCCTCCTCCCCCACATGGTGCCAAGTCCGTGAGGATATGGCACAGGTGTTGCACCGTCTCCATTTTGAGGCGGAGCCTCCTGCTGTCCATCGTTTGCTCGAATGACCAGCGGCGCCTGTACACCCTAGGCCGTCATAAGATTCCCCCTCAGGGTCCCTCCCATGCCTGATTGCCGGCCGGGTCCTCAGGGTGTGTGGGTGGGGTCTGGCACATGGACCGCTGCCTCGAGCATCTGCAGATGCTGCTGATGCTGCCGTCTTCTCCGGTATCTGGCTGCATCGCGTATTCCGAAGAGTTTTGCCATTTAGACCTATCAAAATGCAGTAATTCAAATTTGTCTGGATTAATCTCCATTTGCCAATTTCTCTTCTCAAGTATCCAACCTATCTACATCTTGCTGTATCCTCTAACAATCCTCAAATCTATCTCCCATTCCACCAACCTGTCATCCACGACCTCAGTAATCAGACGAGGAAGTACCCTGGAGGGTGTCCACGTGGCAGTAGGGATAAGTCCTTCAAACATTGGAGTTCATCCATGGGGTTCATTAGGTTGTTGTCAACAAAGAGTCCTCTCAACCTCAGACAATTCACAACCAGATGCTGCCAATACAGATGTTAGCCAACGGGAAGATGTGCCTGGAATGTGACGATAAACTAAAATTGCAAGGTTGTAATGAGGACACGGGTACGCTCTAGTTAGCTGTAAATTTCAAACTTAAACCAGGAAATTCTCCATCACTCCATGTTTGATTACGTAGATAGAGTTCGATAAAATAAAGGAGGCGAAGATAGAACAAAACAGCACAGAACAGGCCCTTCGGCCCTCGATGTTGTGCCGAGCATTGTCCGAAACCAAGATCAAGCTATCCCACTCCCTGTCATTGTGGTGTGCTCCATGTGCCTATCCAATAACTGCTTGAAAGTTCCTAAAGTGTCCGACTCCACTATCACAGCAGGCAGTCCATTCCACACCCTAACCACTCTCTGAGTAAAGAACCTACCTCGGATATCCCTCCAATATCTCCCACCCTGAACCTTATAGTTATGGCCCCTTGTAACAGCTACATCCACCCAAGGAACGTCCACTCTATCTATCCCCCTCATCATCTTATAAACCTCTATTAAGTCGCCTCTCATCCTCCTTCACTTCAATGAGAAAAGCCCTAGCTCCCTCAACCTTTCCTCATAAGTCCTACCCTCCAATCCAGGCAGCATTCTGGTAAAACTCCTTTGCACCCTTTCCAATGCTTCCACATCCTTCCTATAATGAGGTGACAAGAACTGCACACAATACTCCAAATGTGATCTCACCAGGGTCCTGTACATTTGCAGCATAAAACCACGGCTCTTAAACTCAAGTTCCCTGTTAATAAAAGCTAACACACAATAGGCCTTCTTCACGGCTCTACTTGAGTGGCAACCTTCTGAGATCTGTGGACATAGAACATAGAACATAGAAAATTACAGCGCAGTACAGGCCCTTCGACCCTCGATGTTGCACCGTCCTGTGAAACCTCTCTAAAGTCCCTCTACACTATTCCCTCATCATCCATATGCCTACCATTTGAATGCGTTTAGTGTTGGCGAGTCCACTACTGTTGCAGGCAGGGCATTCCACGCCCTTACTACTCGCTGAGTAAAGATCCTACCTCTGACATCTGTCCTATATCTATCTCCCCTCAATTTAAAGCTATGTCCCCTCGTGCTGGACATCACCATCTGAGGAAAAAGGCTCTCAATGTCCACCCTATCTAATCCTCTGATCATCTTGTATGCCTCAATTAAGTCACCTCTTAACCTTCTTCTCTCTAACGAAAACAGCCTCAAGCCCTTCAGCCTTTCCTCATAACATCTTCCCTCCAAACCAGGCAACATCCTTGTAAATCTCCTCTGTACCCTTTCCAATGCTTGCACATCCTTCCTATAACGTGGCGACCAGAACTGCATGCAATACTCCATGAACCCCAAGATCTCTCTGTTCCTCCACATTCCTCAGAACCTTGCCGTTGACCCTGAAATCCGTACTCAAATTTGTCCGACCAAAATAATTCACCTCGCACTTATCAGGGTTAAACTCCATCTGCCATTTTTCGGCCCAGCTCTGCATCCTATCAATGTCTCTTTGCTGCCTACAACAGCCCTCCATCTCATCCACTACTCCACCAATCTTTGTGTCATCATCAAATTTACTGACCCACCCTTCAGCCCCCTCCAAGTCATTTATAAAAATCACAAATAGCAGAGGACCCAGCACTGATCCCTGTGGTACACCGCTGGTAACTGGTCTCCAGTCTGAAAATTTTCCATCCACCACCACCCTCTGTCTTTTCTGTGATAGCCAGTTACCTATCCAAATTTCCCTCTATCCCACACCTCCTTTCATTTTTTCATGAGCCAACCATGGGGAACCTTACCAAACGCCTTACTAAAATCCATGTATACCACATCAACTGCTCTACCTTCATCTACACACTTAGTTACCTCCTCAAAGGATTCAACCAAATTTGTGAGGCAAGACTTTTCCTTCACAAATCCATGTTGACTATCCCGGATTAAGCTGCATCTTTCCAAATGGTCATTAATCCTATCCCTCAGGACCCTCTCCATTAAAGTACCGACCACCAAAGTAAGACTAACTGGCCTATTATTACCAGGGTCATTCCTATTCCCTTTCTTGAACAGAGGAACAACATTTGCCATTCTCCAGTTGTCTGGCACTATCCCCGTGGACAGTGAGGACCCAAAGATCAAAGCCGAAGGCTCTGCAATCTCATTCCTTGCTTCCCAACGAATCCTATGATATTTCCCATCTGGCCCTCGGGACTTGTCGACCCTCAGGTTGCTAATACATCTTCCCTCAGAACATCTACCTCCTCCAGCCTACCCACTTGTATCACACTCTCATCCTCAAAAACATGGCCCCTCTCCTTGGTGAACACTGAAGAAAAGTATTCATTCAATGCCTCTCCTATCTCTTCTGACTCCATGCACAAGTTCCCACTACTGTCCATGACCGGCTCTAACCTCACCCTAGTCATTCTTTTACTTCTCACATAAGAGTTAAAAAGCCTTGGGGTTTTCCTTGATCTGACCCGCCAAGGACTTCTCATGCCCCCTCCTAGCTCTCCTAAGCCCTTTTTTTAGCTCATTCCTTGCTACCTTGTAACCCTCAAGCGACCCAACTGAACCTTGTTTTCTCATCCTTACTTACGCTTCCTTTTTCCTCTTGACAAGACATTCAAGATCATTTGTGAACCATGGTTCCCTCACACGGCCATTTCCTCCCTGCCTGACAGGGACATACCTATCAAGGTCACGCAGTATTTGTTGCTTGAACAAGCTCCACTTTTCATTTGTGCCTTTCCCTGACAGTTCCTATTCCCATTTTATGCTCCCTAATTCTTGCCGAACCGCATCATAATTACCCCTCCCCCAATTATAAACCTTGCCCTGCCGTATGGCCCTATCCCTCTCCATTGCAATAGTGAAAGATACCAAATTGTGGTCACTATCTCCAAAGTTCTCTCCCACAAATAAATCTAACACTTGGCCCGGTTCATTACCCAGTACCAAATCCAACCTGGCCCCACCTCTTGTCGGCCTATTCACATATTGTGTCAGGAAACCCTCCTGCACACACTGTACAAAAACCACCCCATCCGAACTGTTCGACTTATAGAGGTTCCAATCAATATTTGGAAAGTTAAAGTCACCCATGCCAACTACCCTGAGACCTCCACACCAATCCATAATCTGCTTTGCAATTTCTTCCTCCACATCTCTATTACTATTTGGGGCCTATAGAAAACTCCTAACAACGTGACCGCTCCTTCCCTATTTCTAACTTCAGACCATATTACCTCAGTGGGCAGATCTGGGCAGCACGATGGCATAGTGGTTAGCACAATTGCTTCACAGCTCCAGGGTCCCAGGTTCGATTCCCGGCTGGGTCATTGTCTGTGCGGAGCCTGTACGTTCTCCCCGTGTTTGCGTGGGTTTCCTTTGGGTGCTCTGGTTTCCTCCCACAGTCCACAGTGCGGGTTAGGTGGATTGGCCATGTGTCCTAAAAATATTAAGTGGGGGTTGCTGGGTTATGGGGATAGGGTAAATATGTGGGCTTGAGTAGGGTGATCTTTGTAAGGGCCGGTGCAGGCTCGATGGGCTGAATGGCCTCCTTCTGCACTGTAGATTCTATGATCCCCCTCGAACTGCCTTTCTGCAGCCGTTAAACTATCATTGATTAACAATGCTACCTCTCCACCTCTTTTACCACCTTCCGTACTCTTACTGAAACATCTGTACCCCGGAACTTCCAACAACCATTCCTGTCCCTGTTCTAACCATGTTTCCGTAATGGCCACAACATCGTTGTCCCAAGTACCAATCCACGCTCCAAGTTCACCGACCTTATTCCAGATGCTCCTTGCATTAAAGTAGGCACACTTCAACCCACCTTCCTGCCTGCCAGTACACTCCTGCGACCTAGATACCCACCTCAGTACCTCACTACTCTCAACACTGGCTTGAAAATCGGAACAAAATATTTGTGTGTTATAATTCAGGATCAGGATGAAATCAAACCTTTCCCAAAATAAATAACTTATAATCCTATGATATTTTGAGAATGCCTGGCTGCTGAGATTAATTTGTTCTCTTTAAAAAATGCTTAAAATTTCACTGTCATTGTTTAAATTTGAGATTAAACTTTTACAGGGAAGGGATCAAAGAAAAAAAAAGAAGCTACCTCGGACAAAAATGAAGTTTCCATAGATGTTCAAGGTAATGGGTATGAACATTTCATATGATTTTCCTGAAAATGTGTGTGTTGGTATATGTGTGTGTGTATTTGAATGCGCATTTGGATGTATTTCAGTGTATAAGTGTGAGTGTTTGAGTGCGTGTTGGTCTGCAGGTATGTGTGTGCATCTGAGTGTATTTGTAGCCAAGCTTTTCCAGAACACCGGATCATGCCTACACTTAAAAGGAAGTCCGAAATTGTAGCAAGAGATCAGAAAACAGGAAGGCATCAGAGACGGGTTGGGGAGATCGCTAGTTAGATTCAGTTTACATGGAGATTGGATAGATGGACAGGTGACTGATAGCGGAAGGCTATCATGGTAGGTCATGGTAGGGTAGCTGGGCTGGGAAAGCTCTCCCACCCCTCCTGTGCTGGGAAAATACCGTGCTATCCACAGTTCTCTCTTCACTCCAGCTGTTGAATTTCCTGAGCTCTGGGAAATCCAGCCTGCAGCTGTTAAAATGGCTTCTAAAATATTACTCAAGCATTTAAATATTACAATTAATATAGAACCATAGAATTCCTGTAGTGCAGAAGAAGGCTATTTGGCCCATTTCTGAACTTCTGAAAGAGCCGCTGCCTAGACCCACTCTCCTGCTCTATCCTTGTAATCCCGTAACCCCACCTCACCTACACATCTTTGGACACAAAGGGGCAGTTTAGCATGGCCAATCCACCTAACCGGCACATCTTTGAACTGTGGGAAGAAACCAGAGCACCTGGAGGAAACCCATGCTGACACGGGGAGACTGTACAAACTGCACACACACAGTTATCCAAGGCGGAGTTGAACCTGGGTACTTGGTGCTGTGAGGCAGTAGTGCTAACTACGATGCTGCCCCAATCAACCTTTCTAGAACAGGTTAGCTTCCTTTCCCCCAAGCTCACTTCAATTAAACTGTAAGTAGGTGGGTTTATGATAGGCTGGGTTCAGGTTTTATCATTTTTAACAATTTAACCCCTGCTCACCCTGGCTGGTTAAAATTTTCCCCAACATTTCAGAGTTGAAGTGGCCATTCTATGGAATTGGCTTCCTCGGAGAAGGTAAATTCAATTACTATAGGTTCATTCAGGTGAAAATTAGATACATTTCTTTCAGAGAATAATATTCTGTGCTTCAGTAATTTTGAGTCATTTTATGTGTGGAATATTTGGGAGCACCAGGTGATTGTAGACCAATGGGGAGGGGCGTGGATTATATGGAGCTAAAGTGGCAGGTAGGCTGACATTGTGAGGCAGAACACCTCTCCTGTTTAGAGATGAGCGGGAGGCAGTGCCACGCACGGCTACATTGTCAAGACTGGCATCTGCCACGTTCTGTGGGAGGAGCTGATCAGGAGCCCACCCTCCACCAGTGCCCCTGAAGGTCACCATCAGACACAATTTCTTTGCAAGGAGCTCCTTCCCAGCGTCCTCAGGGGACCTAGCAGCATCTTCACGACTCAATACAAAAATGTATATCAGAGGTGAGAGATACCTTCAGCATTGTCAAAAATTCACAATAAGAACGTAAGAACTAGGAGCAGGAGTAGGCCATCTGGCCCCTCGAGCCTGCTCCGCTATTCAACGAGATCATGGCTGATCTTTTGTGGACTCAGCTCCACTTTCCGGCCCCAACACCATAACCCTTAATAATGAGGGGGTGGGGAGATGGCGAGTGCTGGAGATGGGGAACGAGTGCCGGGGAGGGGGGACGAGCGCCAGGGAGGGGGACGAGTGCCGGGGAGGGGGTGAGAGGGTGAGTTCCGGGGAGGGTGGAGAGGACGAGGGAGGTCGTCCGCTGGCCAGGTGCGAGCCTGCAACAGTCGCGCTCATGCAGCCCATGGCACCTGGCGGTTGGTATGGGCAATGATGACATGTCGTTGTTTCCCTCCCCCTCACCCCCAGCCCCTGCAGGTCGTTATGTTTGCTGATCAGCCAGCGATGTTGGCCGCCATGGCGGCAGCCGTACTTCTCCATGTTGCCCTGGGGGAGCTGGAGCAGGAGCGTGCCAGGGAGGTGGCGCAGGCTGCCGTAGAGGGGCAGGTGGCAGCCGCTCCGGCTGGAGGGACGCACGCCCAACAGGACGAGGAGGAGGAGGAGGTGGTGGTACCACGGCGATGGAGACGCCCGATGAGGCCCCGTGTGTACCGGCCCGGCTCGTCACACCAGGACCTCACCGACCGGGCATGCAGGAGGAGACTCCGGATGAGCCAGGAAACCGTTGCCCATAAGTGCCACCTGATGGCACACCTGGCACCGCGTGGCACTGGGGGAGGACACCCTCTCCCCGTGTCCGTCAAGGTTACTGTGGCCCTGAACTTCTATGCCACGGGTCATTCCAGGAGCCGAGTGGGGACCTGTCCAGCATCGCACAGACATCGGTGCACCGGTGCATTCGAACAGTGACAGACGCCCTATCTGCCATTGTGGATCGCTACATCCAGTTCCCTGTGGACCGGACCAGCCAGGAAGCCCGGGCAGCGGGCTTTGCTGCCCTGGCCGGTTTTCCCATGGTCCAGGGGGCGATTGATGGGATGCACGTCGCCGTGTGGTCACCTGCAGATAACAGGGCCGTGTTCACCAATAGGAGGGGGACCTATTCCATGAACATTCAGGTGGTCTGCGACCACCGCATGATTATCCTGCACGTCTGCGCCCGGTGCCCGGGAAGTGTACATGACTCATACGTATTGGCGCAGTCTTACATCCCCGGCATGTTCGAGGGACACCAACACCGGCTGAGTGACTGGTTGCTGGGCGCCAGGGATTACCCGTTGTGGTTGTGTCTGATGACGCCTATACGGAGGCCGCAGACCGACATGGAGAACCGCTACAACGATGCCCGTGCAGCGACCAGGGGTGTGATAGAGAAGTGCTTTTGGTTGCTAAAAATGCGTTTCAGGTGCCTGGACCGCTCTGGAGGGGCCCTTCAGTACCTGCCAGATAGGGTCGGCCACATCATTGTGGTATGCTGTGTCCTGCACAACATAGCCCAGCAGACGGGCGATGTGTCGCAGACAGAGGAGGGGGGAGTGGAGGAGCAGCGGGGGAGCAGTCCTCCCCCCACCCACCCACCACCAACTGCCCCCACCCCATCTGCATGCACACCACTCCTGCATTGGACATCCAATGGCACAACGGGCCGGGCTCACACGGCCGCCGGTGGAAGCGTGTCTATTGCCGGCCATGGAGGATGATGACAACCCGCTCTGCGATGAGCCCCTGGCTCTACATTATTGGACAATGTCTGACCCATGGCCATAGTACCACCCTCCACCCGGACCATCCCTGCATGCGGCCGTGACACTGCAGCGCACGGTCCCGTCCTCTGCCCAGGGGGATGGCGAGGGCGACCCGGGGGAGGGGGGGAACAGTCACGTGGGGCCGACGTAATACCACCCCTCACACACACACTGGCGCTCACCTCGTACCACACCCCCCGCACGCTTTGGACAGAACACAAAGGCAGATTAGTATGTGTGAAAGTGATTTTAATGACAAACAGTCCATACACGTGCCCTAGCCTCTATAACTCGTCTGTGCCCTGTACCTGTGCCAACTTACTCTGTATCTAATTGTTTGGCCTTCTGGGCCCTTTGACTACGTCTAGGTGGTTCCCCAGACAGTACAGCAGAACTGGAGGTGGACTCCGGTGATTCCTGCCCTGTGACTCGGGATCCCTTTGGCAGCCGTGTCCTGGGCGGCCTAGATGGGCCAGGCTGCGGCTCGGGTGACTGGGATGGTGAGCTGACAGCCTGTCCTGCCCGTTGCCCACCAGATGCACCTGGGACAGAAGCGGGGGAGTCTGAGATGCCGCGGTGTTCTGGGACCTCCCCTACAGGGGACCCGGGACGGGCCCCAGCACCTCCTCCTCACTCGGGGTGCCCGATGGCCCCCGGGCCTCTACATGGGTCGGGGGTGCGAATGGACCGGCCATCCAACGCACCCCCCCCCCCCCCCTCCCCCTCGACACCTGGCGCAGCCAGTGCTGGAGACCCATCCTGGTATCGACAGGGGTCTGCAAGTTTATTGCCTCGTACCTATTGCCTCCACCGCAGACGCCACCCGTGCGGTTTTGGCCTGGCTGGCACGCATGACCGGCGCCACTGCCAGCACCTGGACATGGCTGGACTCCTCCACCTGCGTCTGCAGCTGCCACAATCCGGCCGTCACCCCCTTCGCTCGTCCCTGGTTTGGTGACTGCAAATGGTCTATGGGTGGGTGTGGTAACTCCAAGAACCCGGGACCCATCTGGGCGGCAGATGTTTGTTTGGGCCAGGATGCCCTCCGACCTCCCGGCCCCTTTGCTCCACCTGCTGTCCCGGTACAGCTGTGGTGTGCGCACCAGTGAGTGTCGCAGACGCCTCATCACTAAAGTGCCCAACCGAGGTGTCTCTGCGATGGTGGAGGGTGTTGGTGAAAGCAGTGGCGTCGTGAGCATTTTCTGACCCAGAAACCATGGTCCCCTGGGGTGGCGTTTCCTGTCCACCCATCCGCTGTGTGTCACTGTCCTGTCTTTCGGTGTCATGTATGTCGGTGTCCCGGGTAGAGGTGTCCTGGATAGTGCTGTCCCGGGAGGGCTGTGCTGGGCAGGGAAGTCCTGGGTTGGGCTGTCCTGGCTGGTGGTGTTGCCACACCCGCACGAGATGGGGGCGTTGTCTCCGTGTTGCTCCGGGTTGTCCCAGTCTCGTGGCCACCCAGGGGCGTTGTGTGGGCGTTGCATGCCGGAGGGGCTGGGTCTCTCCCTGTCTCGTGGCCGCACTGGGGCATCCTGCGGGCGGTCGGCATCCGTGGGGACGGGTGCCTCGACGTTTGGTCCTGCAATACACAATGCAGCAGCATAGTTAGACACGTGGGCGGTGATCGGGATTATGGGGGAGGGGGGATTTTGGAAATATTGGGGAGTGCGGATATGGGGGAGGGGGGATATGGGGCATATTGGGGAGGAGAGATATGGGGGAGGGGGGATATGGGGGATATTGGGGAGGAGAGATATGGGAAGGGGGAATATGGGGGAAATGGGAGAGGGGGGATATGGAGGATATGGTGGGATATGGGGGAGGGGGATATGGGGGAGGGGGAATATGGGGGAAATGGAGGAGGGGGGATATGGAGGATATGGGGGGATATGGGGGAGGGGGAATATGTGGGAAATGGAGGAGGGGGATATGGAGGATATGGGGAGGGGGGAATATGGGGGAGATATGGGGAGGGGGATATGGGCAATATGGAGGAGGGGGATATGGGGGAGGGGGTATGGGGGAGGGGAGAGGGGATATGGGGAGGGGGGATATGGCGGAGGGAGAATATGGGGGTAAGGGGGGGCCTTTGGGGGGTCTTACTTGGTGGTGCGCCCCCAACCTCTGCATCGGCAACCTCCCGGTCCTCGGGTCCGCCTGCCAGTTCCAGGGCCCTCTCCTCATGAACGTTGAGTGGTCTCTCATCAGCTCTGCCCCCTCCGGTCCTCTCACGCTCCCTGTTGTTGTGTGCACACTTCTCCTGTGGGGGGGGGGGGGGGGGGGGCAAGGATAAAGGGCAACAGTGTTAGGCAGGGATATACATGCAGGCCAGCGGTGTGTGCATATTGGCATAGGTACGCAGCACATTAGTGTTAGAGTTAGGGTTAGGGTTGGTTGCACCTGGGGGTGTGCCGCACATCAGGGAGGGGGGAGGGGGGCGGGTACTCACCCTGGCTGCCCTGACAAGGCCATTCACCTTCTTGTAGCCTTGTGCGCCTGTCCTTGGTGTTACAGCCACAGCGCTGACGGCCTCAGCCACCTCCCTCCACAGGCGCCGGCTGAAGCGTGGAGCTACCCTGCGGCCGTGTCCGGGGTACAGGGCCTCCCTCCTCTGCTCTACTGCGCACAGGAGCGCGTCGATGTTGCGCTCCTGGAACCTCGGGGCTGCGCGGTGGGGCGACCATCTTGTCAGATCTCCGGGATGGGTGGGTGCATCTTTTATGCTGTGACACCGCCTGGCGTCAATGACGCTGCGCGTCCGCGGCGGATGGCGCCGTAGCGAATGGCGTCACGCCGCTACTAACCCATTCCGGGCTGGAGAATTTGCGCCATTTGGGGGGCCCGACGCCAGAGTGATCTGCACCATTTTTGGTGCATGGTTCCGGCCATCACGCCGATTATTGGAGAATCCCGCCCCATGCACGTATCCTGGCAGTTCCCGTGGCTCCTTCATCCTGAGTCACTCCCAGGTGCCACAGCTATTTGAGGGGCTGTGGCACTTTTCGGTTGGTTGTTGGGTGGCAAGGCTTACCTATGAAGAGATGGCTCATAATACCCATGCTTCATCCTTGAAGGAGAGGTACACGTGCATTCTGTGACAAGGTCCATCATTGAGAAATCATTGCCACCCTGAAGATGCACTTGAATATTTAGGACCGTTCATGTAGGGCTTTGCAGCATTCCACAGAGGGTGTCCCACGTCATCCTGGTCTGTATTGTCCTTGACAATCTGCGCTTCCAAAGGGGAATACATGGAGAAGGCTGGTAACTCCTCGGACGAGGAGGATATGAAAGGGCCGGGAAGAGGGAGATGATGGTCAAATTCCGTTTGATACTATTGCAGTGGTAGGATGTAGAAGAGTTGCTTGTTATACTCTGATAGCCACAAGCAGCAATAAAGTCCAGTCAAAGGGATCAGATGCAATTCTCCCGTCCCTTAGCCCATGCCAATGATTGGAAAGGCCTTCAGGAACAGTGACAGCACAAGCAAGGTCAGCAATCTGTCTTGAACCTGTAACCCTCAAGGCTCACAAAGTCCTCGTTCTTGGCAAGCTCAGCACACAAAGCTTTATATGTGTACAGGTGTGTGAGATGGAAGGCGGCACACCAATGCAGCTTATGCAGCAATTGTTCCTTGAAGGAAGCACTTTGGGCAGTCACAGAGATTTGCACATGAAAGCAGAGGCCATCATATGTTTTCATACTCACAGTGAACACAGCTCAATGCTGATGGTGCAACATCACATTTAGTCTTCCAAGACACAAAATACACAATTCTATCGTGTGTTGCAAGGCTAAAGGATCAAATCTCAATTTGCAGTCACTTTGGGCATGGTGTGCGGGTTAGGTGGATTGGCCATGATCAATTGCCCCTTAGTGTTCAGGGTTGTGCAGACGACAAAGAACAAAGAAACGTACAGCACAGGAACAGGCCCTTCGGCCCTCCAAGCCCGTGCCGACCATGCTGCCTGTCTAAACTAAAATCTTCTACACTTCCTGGGTCCGTATCCCTCTATTCCCATCCTATTCATGTATTTATCAAGATGCCCCTTAAATGTCACTATCGTCCCTGCTTCCACCACCTCCTCCGGCAGCGAGTTCCAGGCACCCACTACCCTCTGTGTAAAAAAAACCTGCCTCGTACATTTCCTATAAACCTTGCCCCTCGCACCTTAAACCTATGCCCCCTAGTAATTGAGCCCTCTACCCTGGGGAAAAGCATCTGACTATCCACTCTGTCTATGCCCCTCATAACTTTGTAGACCTCTATCAGGTCGTCTCTCAACCTCCGTCATTCCAGTGAGAACAAAACGAGTTGATTCAACCTCTCCTCGTAGCTAATGCCCTCCATACCAGGCAACATCCTGTTAAATCTCTTCTGCACCCTCTCTAAAGCCTCCACATCCTTCTGGTAGTGTGGCGACCAGAATTGAACACTATACTCCAAGTGTGGCCTAACTAAGGTTCTATACAGCTGCAACATGACTTATCAATTCTTATACTCAATGCCCCGGCCAATGAAGGCAAGCATTCCGTATGCCTTCTTGACTACCTTCTCCACCTGTGTTGCCCCTTTCAGTGACCTGTGGACCTGTATACCTAGATCTCTCTGCAAACTTACTAATCAGACCAGTTACATTTTCCTCCAAATCATTTATATATACTATGAACAGCAAAGGTCCCAGCACTGATCCCTGTGGAACACCACTAGTCACAGCCCTCCAATCAGAAAAGCACCCTTCCATTGCTCTGTCTGCCTTCTTTGACCTAGCCAGTTCTGTATCCGCCTTGCAGCTCGCTCCTGATCCCATGTGACTTCACCTTTTGTACCAGTCTACTCTGTAGCCTCCTTCAGTATTCTGGGGTAGATCCCATTCGCGCTGGGGACTTATCTACCTCAATATTTTCAAGACGCCCAAAACCTTGTCTTTTTGGATCTCAATGTGACCCAGGCTATCTAGACACCCTTCTCCAGTGCAAAGATAGGACAGGAGCCTGGTTCAGGTGCTCTTTCAGAGGGTCAGTGCAAACACGATGGGCCAAATAGCCTCCTTCAGCACTGTAGGGATTCCATGATAGAACATAGAACAGTACAGCACAGAACAGGCCCTTCGGCCCTCAATGTTGTGCCGAGCCATGATCACCCTACTCAAACCCACATATCCACCCTATACCCGTAACCCAACAACCCCTCCTACCTTACTTTTTTATTAGGACACTACGGGCAATTTAGCATGGCCAATCCACCTAACCCGCACATCTTTGGACTGTGGGTGGAAACCGGAGCACCCGGAGGAAACCCACGCACACACGGGGAGAACGTGCAGACTCCACACAGACAGTGACCCAGCCGGGAATCGAACCTGGGACCCTGGAGCTGTGAAGCATTTATGCTAACCACCATGCTACCCTGCTGCCCTAAACATTATCCCTTACAATGCACAAGGGAAGAGTGACAGATTTGTGTCCACTAAATATCACTTGAAGGCTCACAATGGGAAGTAATCACACAGATAGATAGTTGGTGGGCTTCTCCCTTTTGGGGTCTAAGTCCCCACGCCCACCGGAAAACGGGTAAGAATCACTCCGGACTTTGTCCTCGAAAGTCCGGGGTGATTCCCCATTTTTCAGGGGGCTAGTAGGGTCCCGGCATACATCCCACAGCTCTTGCTGCCGGAGGGGCCCTGCTGTCCAGACCTTCCGGCCGCGCATGCGTTCGGCGGCCCACTTCGGCGCGGGCGCCGCCAACATGATGGAACCACACAGTGGGCCCACACGGTAAGGTTGGGAACCCCTAGATCGCAATGGCCCGCCGATCGGTGGCCCCCCAATCACGGGCCTGGCCGCCGCTGAGGTCCCGCCCAGAGTCAGATTCCCCTCACCCCCACCAGGACCGCGGCCATGGATCTGAGCTCCCGCCGGGTAGTACCAGATGTGAACCACGCCGGTGGGAGTTCAGCCGGTCGACCCCGGAAGACTGCCGCAAGGGTCTCTTTCAGCGGCCCCCAATTAGTGCAGCGTCGACCGTGCGCGCTCGACTGGCGGATCCGCGGAGAATCACGGAAGCGCCATCACGCCAGATTTCCGGCATGAATGGCTATCCTCTGGCCCCGCGCCGGGCACGATTCCGGTGTGGAGGGTCGGAGAATCCCGCCGCTTGAGTCACCCTAGCAATAAGAGAGCACATAGATTCGTATACAAGAGGGATTGCACCCAGATCACTTTAAGAGCTTCCTGGAAGGATGTGGAAGGCGTCATTAACTCAAAATATATTTACAAAGCAGAATGATAAGTGTAATGAGTGACCATCCGCACCACAATAGTGATTTCTTACACCTTCTCCTACATCTTGCTGCATCACCTTGCTGACTGCAATATCCTGTTCTCTGGGATGAACTTCGCAGGTGTCCTCCGTGTTGAGGCCTGGAAGACCCCAGCGTAGCAAGGGTCTCCTGCTGTGGGGTAGGTGCACTGTCCTCAACCTGTCGAGATGGAGCTGATGGGGTTACAGGTTGAGGAGATTGGGAGTACTGGACAGTGAGTGGATGGCCTCAAAATGTCCAGCTGATGGTCCTCCTCCATTTGGCTGTCTGAGGGCACCTGCCTGGATGAGAAGGGGCACTTTTCTCAGAGAGTGTGGTTGAGGTACGCCTCAGCACTGCGATAGGCATCTGGATAATGACACCATTGCGAATGACGTTCTGGATGGTGATTGCTGGTGGTACTGGCTTTGGTGAACTATAAAGTTTCCTTGAGAAACGGTTCAACAGAACATATTGTACCTGGATGGCAGCTCGTCCCTGGGGCTGGTCTGCCCACCAACCGTCCGCCCCCTCAAGTATTCCTACCTCTACCTGATATACCGGATTAGCTGTGTGCTGTGCACCAGATAGTGTCCCAGTAGCCTCTTCACTAAAGTGCCTAACCAAGGTGAGTGTCTCTGGGATGGTGGAGGGTTTTGGAGACAATTGTGATGGGAAATCACTGTCAACCTCCGACTCGAGCTCCGAGGTCTCCTGAGTCCTAGTTGGAGGGCTGGTGTCCGAGCTGCTCCCATTGTTGCTCAGTTCATGGGGCGGGGGTCTCCAGCTAAGGCACAGGCTGGGGAAGGGTATAACAGATCACCAACAGGTACTGCAAGATACAAGACAACAATACAAGATATTAGACCGGGGTGAGCAGGGTAGAGTGAGGGTGGTGTGGGGGTTGACACATGTGTCATGGGGAGCCGCAACTAAGCGGGGTCTCACTTCCCCCGCAGGGCGGCTGAACGCCACCTTGGAGACCTCCTGTTCCTCCTGGCTGCTAACCATGTTCAGGGCTCTCTGCTCACCCTCGGTGAGGGACCACAGGTCTGGCAATCCCCGGCAGTATTCTCCTGCTCCCGGCGGTTATAGGCGTCCTTCTCCTGTTAGATAGTCCGACGCATTCAGCCCAGCGGGTGGGTAGCTGGTGACCTTAGTGGCCAGGGCGCTCGGCCATGGCGGCCAGTATGGGTGCCGGCATGTGGTGCTGCATGTAGGTGGGGGTTCGCCCGACCCCTGGATGTGTGGATGGGGATTGGTGCCAGGGGCTCAGTGATGCCCTACTCACCCTGGCTGCCCTGAGGAGGTTGTGCAGTTTTTTTGCTGCACATTTGGTCGGTCCGGATGATGTTGCCCGCGACACTGACCGCCTCTGTCACCTCCGCCCAGGCACGGTCACGCCAGCAGCTGCAGCCTCCTTCCTAGGCCGGGGTACATGGTCATCCTCCTCTCCTCCACGTCGTCCTGGAGGGTCTCCAGTTCTGCATCCGGAAACCTTGGTGCTGCTGTCCTCGCTGCCCTCTTATTGGCTAGGATGGCCTGTGTGGGGAGTGAAGTGTGCATATGCAGCTGGAGCTTGTCAGTCCCCTGAGTGTCAATCGCAAAACGGGCGAATCCCGCATCATTTTTCATTGGAATCGATTGTTTTCCATATGGCGCAAGTGCTAGCCCTTTAAAAGTAACAGAATCGGTCCAGATACGCCGCCAGTTTTGCTCTCGTGAATGTCCACAAATTCTGCGTTGGCGTCAACACTTAGAGCTGGATTCTCCGCTGGTGGGATTCTCCGTTGTGCTGGCTGGCAGGGCACCCACCTCAGGGATTTTCCAACGGCATGGGGCTGCCCACAATGGGAAACGCCATTGACCCGCTGGCGGGACGGAGAATCTGTCTCAGTAACAGGGAATCTCGCCCACTGTTTCTTACACTGTGCTGCTGCAATGCAATATTACAAAATGCACTGATATTGAAAAACATTATTGTCTTGCAGATTCTGCCAATTCTCAAAAATATAAGCTGAAAGAAATTAAAAGTGAGTGCTGTGTGAGTGTATTTTTCTTCTCCATGAGCCCGTTTGACTTTATAATGTTGGAATGGGAAATTTTTGTTTTAATCTGTTTAGAAAATAAAGTTGAGTAATTATTCAAAGAACAATGAATGTTCGTGCGAAGCTCCTTTTGGGCCCAGACAAGACCTTTTATAATCCAATTCTCTTTTAAACTTACTGGCGACTTCCCATGATAATTGGAGAATAAAACGTGTTGATCATTTCAGCACTATGTTCAATAAGTATATTTATGTTGTTTGTAGCTCTAATTCTTAACTGACAGTGCCAACAATGTAAACAACCACAATTTTAAATGACTAACAGAACATGAACAAAGTGAATGAGCTGGAGGTAAATCAATACAATCAGAGCATCGAATCCCGAAGAACATTTTACAGGGGATATGTTAGCTTTATCACTGGAAATGGTGACATTATTACTACGTTAAACATTGCTCACCGCAATGCCAAATCCAGGCTTGGGCTGACAAGTTGCAAGTTCCATTCGTGCCATGAAACTATCAAGCAATGACCATCTTCAACAAGAAAGGATATAACTATCGCCCCCTGAATTCAATGCCATTAACATCGCTGAATCCCCCACAATTAACATCCTGGGGGTCACCATTGATCAGAAACTGAACTGGACTAGCCATATTAAAACTGACCCTCCAAGTCACTCACCACCCTGACTTGGAAATATATCACTGTTCTTTTACTGCCGCTGGGGCAAAATCCTGGAACCCCCTCACGAACAGCACAGTGGGTGTACCTACACTTCAAGGACTGCAGCGGCTCAAGAAGGCAGATTAGAGGCTAGGAATTCTACGGCTAATCTTACGGTGAATAACTCACCATCTGACACCCCATAGCCTGTCTGTCTTCTACAAGGCACAAGTCAGGAATGTTATAGAATATTCGCCACTTCCCTGGATGAGTGCAGCTCCAACAACATTCACAAAGCTTGACACCATCCTGGACAAAGAAGTCTGCTTGATTGCTCCCCATTCCACAAACATCCAAACCCTCCATCACCGATGAACAGTGGCAGCCGTGTGTACCATCTATAAGATGCACTGCAGTACTCACCAAGGTTCATTAGGCAGGCAGCACTTTCCAAAAGCCACCTCTGCAGGCAATCAAACAAAGATCATTCCTTGTTACAGTGAGGTAACTGTACCCCTCTGTCAACTTCCCCAACAGGATGTCAAATGGTGTTTGTGGGAGCACCACAATGCCCATTCAACCAACTCGGATGTGCTGTCTGTCCCTTCAGTGTTTCAATACTTCGACATCCAAGCATCTGCACTCTAATCAGCAGATGCCTCTCAGCACAGACTCGGAGCAGCGGGCATCCAGAATGGCAGACCAGTGGCCTTGGCAAGGGCTCTTACTGACGTGGAACTCGTTATGCCCAGATTGAGTTGGAACTCTCTGCCCTTGGATATGGGGAACAGGCAGGGAGGTGGATTTGAGACCAGGAAGAGATCAGCCCTGATCTGATTGAATGGCAGAGCAGGCTCGAAGGGTTGAATTGCTCTTAATTCCTATGTTCCTGGGCCATAGCCCTCACATATCAGAAATTTCATGGTTGCACTTGGGGTCGACCTGCCAACACTGAAACTGATTACCAGCCTTTAAAAGCCCCTCCATACTACATCACCGCACCCACAGCAGACGATGCTCACGCTACAATGCTACAACCTCAGTTTGATCCACATGCGCGGTGAGAAGATATACCTCGCTGATGCTGTCTCCAGGGCTTACTGAGCCATCACAGAGCAAGCAGATTATGGGGAGGACATTGGTATTATGATGATTCAGTAGCTGTTATCCCACAGAATCGAGGAAGTCCAAGCAGCTCCATGATGTCATCATGAAAGGCAGGCCCAGGATGTAAAATGAACATCCCCACAAGCTCCACACTTTTCAAGCCATGAGCGAGGAAATAACCTTGCAGGATGGACTAATGGCCCTGGGGTTTGTCACCCTGAGCTCTCTGTGAGGTACTGCACCCAGTAACTCCACCATGGAAATCCAGGGTGGAAGCAACAAAGTGGAGGGCAAAGAAAATCATGTACTGGGCCTCAGTGTATGAGGACATAGAGAGGGAAGCATCCAGATGGGCACTCAAGCCTCATCAAATCAAAGAACCACTGCATCCCATGAGGTTGCACACCCTGCAATGCCACTCACCATGGCAAGTATATTTGTCTGGAATGGAAGGCAACACCTGGTTTAATGGTCCCCGACTAGACCCCAACAGTGGCTAGGATACTGGACAGAAACAGTAATATTTTAGTTTAATTTTGTAAGATTGTGAGGAAAGGATACCTCTCTCCAGGAGTGATTTCACACAAAATAAGGATATGGTTCATTAAAGCAAACTTTATTACTAAAACAGTATTAAAATATCTTTACCATCACACCAGAAAATAACTTACAATTACTCCTTAAACAATACTACTCAATACAGTGAACACAATACAGTGAACACAACTGTTAACTTTATTTCTACTCAAACAACAAGAAAAAATATCTCGCTTCTCAATCCACTTTAACTACCAATACCACATAGCTGCTTTACAGAGATGTTCTTCGAGGAAGAAAGATCTTTCGACACTGCACTAAAAAAGTCTGAATCCTGTCAGAACCATGCAGAAACTCCGGCTGTATGTCTTCAGAAGATGCTTCTCAGCTTGTTTCAGCTCTTCTTGTCAGACAAGTGTGAGCTGCTTAAAAAGATTGTTAGTCTCTTTCAACTGAACTACAGTGAGAGCAAACTGCTTGACCTCTGGCCACAGCTTCATCTAGAACTCCACTGGCCTGCTTTCTAAAAAATCCCTGATCAGCTCCACCCAGAAACAACATCAATTTACCACGCTGAAATCTACTTAACTCCACAGGGAATCCCCTTAATCCAAAGGAAGCTGAATTGTCCCAAGCTTTTTTACGATGCCTTAATTGTACCTTTGGCTCCCAGAACCTTTGTTGTCTTTCAAACTAGGATTTATTTTTTGAAAACATGACTGCAGCAGTCAAATACTAACCCTTACTGCGATATTTCAAAAAACGATAATTCACTTCTTCTGAAATTCCTATGTTCACCACACAAGTCCTTGATGATTCATTCACATGGTGGTTTGAAGTTAATTCCTCGCCCCTCATGAAGAGCATCACAATAGTTGGAAAGCTGATGAGACTCTTTGCTGCCCATCTCATTGCACAATTCCCAGCAGTTTGTCTCCAGCGAATTCAAGGACTTTGCACACACACGGGACTTTGCACACACACGGGACTTTGCACACACACGGGACTTTGCACACACACGGGACATTGCACACACACGGGACTTTGTGCACATTGGGGGCTACTTGTACTATATTCAATCAAATGGTGTGACGGAGAAAAGCACCTCCTCAGTAAATGCCTCTGTGACAACACAGACCTCTATCCCACAATACGTAGTCTATGTAACCTATCAAAAGAACATAAGAGCATAAGAATTAGGAGCAGGGGTAGACCATCTGGCCCCTCGAGCCTGCTCCGCCATTCAATGAGATCATGGCTGATCTTTTGTGGACTCAGCTCCACTTTTCGGCATGAACACCATAACCCTTAATCCCTTTATTCTTCAAAAAACTATCTTTACCTTAAAAACATTTAATGAAGGAGCCTTAACTGCTTCACTGGGCAAGGAATTCCATAGATTCACAACCCTTTAGGTGAAGAGGTTCCTCCTCAACTCAGTCCTAAATCTACTTCCCCTTATTTTGAGACTATGCCCCCTAGTTCTGCTTTCACCCTCCAGTGGAAAAAACCTGCCCGCACCTATCCTATCTATTCCCTTCATAATTTTATTTGTTTCTATAAGATCCCCCCTCATCCTTCTAAATTCCAATGAGTACAGTCCCAGTCTACTCAACCTCTCCTCATAATCCAACCCCTTCAGCTCTGGAATTAACCTAGTGAATCTCCTCTGCACATCCTCCAGCGCCAGTACGTCCTTTCTCAGGTAAGGAGACTAAAACTGAACACAAAACTCCAGGTGTGGCCTCACTAACACCTTATACAATTGCAGCATAACCTCCCTAGTCTTAAACTTCATCCCTCTAGCAATGAAGGACAAAATTTCATTTGTCTTCTTAATCACCTGTTGCACCTGTAAACCAACTTTTTGCGACTCATGCACTAGCACACCCAGGTCTCTCTGCACAGCAGCATGTTTTAATATTTTATCATTTAAATAATAATCCCTTTTGCTGTTATTCCTACCAAAATGGATAACTTCACATTTGTCAACATTGTATTCCATCTGCCAGACCCGAGCCCATTCACTTAACCTATCCAAATCCCTCTGCAGACTTCCAGTATCCTCTGCACTTTTTGCTTTCCACTCACCTTCGTGCCAACTTGGACACATTGCCCTTGGTCCCCAACTCCTAATCATCTATGTAAAAAAGAGAGTCTGCCTTTACCAGAGAATGTTCTCCAGTGCACTGGAACCATGATCCCTGTCGCGAAGGTCCTGATGCAGCCTCAAGTGGAAACAAATGTGAGGGAAGCCCTCGTGAAACAGCGGCAAAGAAGGAAAAGACACTTATGCAGACTCAATACTCTGGAGCCAGCCAGACAGTCAGCATGCAAACCACATGCAGCCATTACAAACTGGCAGTGGTATACATCTATGTGCCCCAGCTAAACAGTTATATGATTGCCTCAGATTTTGCTTGTATGTCAGGAACCGGCATTACCTGTTACAGATACCTGAACCGCCACCACCAACTGCCACAGATGTTGACACACTGAGTCCACAATCTATGGCCCTTGCACTGATGAAGATGGAGCCCCCTCCTGCTACCAATGCAGCGATTCCTTCAGCAGGAGTATATATATATATATATATATGTACATACCAATTTTTGGAAGGGGGATGGGACTCGCTTGGGCTTTGTGCCAGGTTTTTGTGGCCAAATTCATGCTTTCTGCAATTTCAACATTCAGTGTTCCATTATTATAGTCAACATTGTTCTTTGCCAACTAAAATGGGAAGATGTGGAATGTGTATTCATGTATATATATTGCCATGACCTGTACACAGGAAGTGGGGTGTTGATAGCATGGGGGTTCTCGCCAATATGGCTACAGGCCTAGCATGTAAGGGCTGCTGAAGATTTTGAACAGTTTCCTTTGTCATTATTGCTACACAACCCAGCAACTTTATAGCTACAGACAGTGCCAACCCCCCAGTGATCCTCAATCTTCTTCATCTAATGCGGTCTGTTGCTACGTTTGTTTGCCCCCAGGATGCACGTCAGAGATGGAAGCAATCTGCTGCCTTCCACACCCTGTGGTCTTTGATGCCCTTGATGGACATGGTCTGCAGGGCCTGGGGCCCCGGCCGATATACTCAAGTTACTGGCTTTTCCATTCCACTCTGTTCTGCCCACTGCCATTGAGATGCAAGAGCCAGTGTCAGGAATGGGGGGGGGGGGGGGGGGGGTGTTCGGGAGACGGAAACCACCGCAATGTCCTTGGTGGAAGGCCCCAGGTGTCCCCCAGCACTTCCTCAACACTGATTGTGCCTTTAGGGGCCGTGGGGTCTCCATAAGATGGAGAGGCAGATGGAGTGAGCCTCAGCATTATCCAGTTCCGCCAGTCCCGGCGGCTCCCTATTGTCCGCACAATGATGTCCGTGCCTTCAGCGATGGTCCTCTGTGACTCAGCCAGGCTCTGCAGTACCTTGGCAATGCCAATCTGTGTCTCGGACATGTCCCTCACCCACTGCAACATGATATTGAGGCCCTCAGCCATGGCCATCTTAGACTGAAACATAATGGTCTCCTCGGAGCTCTCCTCTGAGGACGCCATTGGATGGCCTGGCCCCATCAGATGGAGATCCTGTGAGGCAATAGATATGTGGTCAGTGGGAGGGAAGGATCATTTTGGCTAAAATTAATTATTCACTTGAGACAGGTCATCTGGTAAAGGCAGTAAGAAGTCTTACAGTCTTACAACACCAGGTTAAAGTCCAAGAGGTTTGTTTCAAACACGAGCTTTCGGAGCGCAGCTCCTTCCTCAGGTGAACCATTCACCTGAGGAAGGAGCAGCGCTCCGAAAGCCCGTGTTTGAAACAAACCTGTTGGACTTTAACCTGGCATTGTAAGACTTCTTACTGTGCTCACCCCAGTCCAAGGCCGGCATCTCCACATCTGGTGAAGGGGCAGTGGACCTGGAGCCACGTGTAACCCAACCCAGGTACGGATGACAAATTTCCTTCACTTTTTTTAATGATAACCGACAATGGTTCATGGTCACCATTAGACTTTTAATTCCAGGTTGTTATTGAATTCAGACCTCACCATCTACCGTGATGGAATTCAAACCCAGTCCCCACAACATTACCCTGGATTACTAGTCCAATGACAACACCACCAAGCCACTGCCTCCCCAGTTACTTTCCATTGTCACTTACTGAGTATACCTAACTCCTGCTTCATTTGAATTGATACATTTCCAGGGTTTTAGACACATTTCAAACCAGTTTGTCATGTAGGTCTAACTAGTTAGTTAAATTTAAAGGCAACAAGTTAGTTAAACTGTTTACCTGTGTCTGCAAAATTAGCCGATGTCAATGTTACTTGCTCCATGAGGATCAAGAGGTTTAGTGATATTATCAAATCGCCATTGCAATTCATCACTATCAAAAATATAATGGCTTTATTTTTCAGATGACGTATTCAACCTAAAGTCTATCAAAATTGATTTGACAGATTTTGAGGCTCTTGACACCTACGCCTGTAAGGTAACTCAAAGGGGTTGAGGTATTTTCCAGTCCAGACTCTTCAAATGAAAGTATTTATATTTCCAGTGAAGCAGAATTCACTCTTTGTTCCAATTACAAAATGTTGCTTTTCACAAAACTGCATTTAGTGGAAACTGAATATTGAACAAAAGGCCTCGACAAGTCATTTGTTTTCAATTAGTCAATGCTGGATCAGTTGGCAGCACTCCCACCTCTGCATTCTCTTCCATTTACCCACGTAATGTTGTTTATTCACATTCAGGTTTAGAATTGCACTTAATAATAGACTAAACTCAGACTGGGTGGCCGCTTTGCAGAACACCATTGCTCAGACCACAAGCATGACCACAACCTTCCTGTCGCTTGCAATTTTAACTCAGCATCTTGGTCTCATGCCCACATGTCCATCCCTGGCCTACTGCAATGCTCCAGTGAAACCCAACCCAACTGGAGGAACGGCAGCAATTATCTTCCAGTTGGCACACGTTACAGCCTTCAAGACTCAACATTGAGTTCAACAACTTTCAACTGCGACTTTTCTCCTGCATCTTAAATATTGTTGTTTAATATCCCAAACATTTTTATTGTCTCAATGCAAAAACCCTCCCATTCCCTCCTCCCCCTCACACCAGGCCATCTGTCTTTTGTTCTTAACGTTGCTACATCTTGTTGCAATCTCTCAAACTACTGTTTAATATCTAACACATTGTCCCTCTCTTTAATCCTGATGAAGAGTCAAACAGACGCGAAACATTAACTCTGTTTTCTCTCCCTGCAGAGGCTGCCAAACCTGCTGAGATTTTCCAGCATTTTCTTTTTGGTTTTAGATTCCAGCATTCGCAGTAATTTTCTTTTATTTAGAAGGCTTCTAAATGTGATCATGATGCCCTCCGAGAGGAGGAAGGCGGAGGTAGTGGTCGCTATGGACGCGGAAAAGGCTTTCGACCGAGTGGAGTGGAATTATCTGTGGGACATCCTGGGATGGTTTGTGTTTGGGCAGGGCTTTATTGACTGGGTTCGGTTGCTATACCAGGCACCTGTGGCGAGTGTGCGGACAAATCAGCTGACATTGAAATACTTTAAATTGCACCGAGGGACAAGGCAAGATGTCCTGTCTAACCACTGTTGTTTGTCTTGGCCATGGAGCCATTGGCGATGGTGCTTAGAGCATCAAGGGACTGGAAGGGGCTATTCCTGGGGGGGGGGGGGGTGATGGAACACAGGGTTTCATTATAATGTGGAGATGCCGGCATTGGACTGGGGTGAGCACCGTAAGAAGTCTTACAACACCAGGTTAAAGTCCAACATGTTTGTTTCAAACACTAGCTTTCGGAGCACTGCTGCTTCCTCAGGTGAGGAAGGGACAGAGCTCCTGAGGAAGGAACACCTGAGGAAGGAGCAGCGCTCCGAAAGCTAGTGTTTGAAACTAACATGTTGGACTTTAACCTGGTGTTGTAAGACTTCTTACTGGTCTCATTATGTGCAGACGACCTGCCCCTGTACATTTCTGACCCGTTATGGGGGATGGGGGAAAATTATGCGGACCTTAGGGGAATTTGGCCAGTTCTTGGGATACAAATTGAATATGGGAAAAAGTGAGGTTTTGTGATCCAGTTGAGGGGGCAGGAGAGGAGACTAGGGTGCTGTCATTTAAAGTGGTGGGAGGGAGTTTCCGTTATTTGGGAATTTGGCATGGGGATGAGAGCGGTTACATAAATTAAATTTGACCCGGCTAGTTGAAGAAATGAAGGAGGACTTTTGGAGGTGGGACATGCTCCCACTGTCACTGGCGGGTCGGGTACACACCGGAAAATTGACGGACCTCCCAAGGTTTCTGTCTGTTTTCCAGTTCCTCACTATTTTCATACCGAAGGCCTTTTTTAAGCGGGTAAATAGGATGATCTCTGGTTGTGTGTGGGTGGGTAAAACCCCACGAGTAAAGGAAGTGCTGCTGGAGCTAAGCCGGGGGCGGGGGGAGGGGGGGGGTGCGCTGGCGCTGCTGGACTTTAGTAATTTATTCTGGCGGCAAACATATCCATGATCAGGATATGGGGGGGGGGGGGGGGGGGGGGGGGGGGGGGGGTGGTCGGTGTGGGAGCGAGTCGAGGCGGTATCATGAAGTGCACAAGTTTGGGGGCATTGGTAACGGCTCCTCTGCCATTCTCACCAGCCCGGTACTCCACAAGCCCGGTGGTAGTGATGGCCCTGAGAGTTTGGGGGCAGTAGCAGAAGCATATGAGAGTGGAGGGAGCATCTGTGCAGGCTCCAATTTGTGGTAATCACCAGTTTTTCCCGGGGAGGCTAGATGGGGGGTGGCAGAGAGCAGGGATTGAGAGGCCGGGGGATCTACTTATGGATGGGAGCTTTCCATGTTTAGAGAATTTGGAGGAGGAGTTTGAATTGCTGGGAGGGAATGGATTTCGATATCTGCAGATAAGAGAGTTTGTGCGAAGGCAGGTTACATCCTTTCCGCTTCTACCGCCACAGGGGATACAGGACAAGGTAATTTCTAAAATGGGGGTGGAGGGGTGTGAAGGTTTCGGATATCTATCAAGAACTCAAGAAGTGGGAGGAAACTCAGATAGGTGAGCTAAAGCGTAAATGGGAAGATGAGCTGGGAGGGGAGCTAGAGGCAGGTCTATGGTAGGATGCTCTGAGCAGAGTCAACACGTCCTCATCATGTGTCAGGCTCAGCCTGATACAATTCAAGGTCGTTCACCGGGCACACATGACGGTGACCCGGATGAGCAGGTTTTTTTGGGATCAAGGACAAGCGCGTGAGGTGTGCGTGAAGGCCAGCAAACTATGTCCATATGTATTGATAATGTCCGAAGCTTACTGGCAGTGATTGGTAGATATTATGTCCATGATACTAAAACAAGAGTGGCACCGAGTCCAGAGGTCACGGTTTTTGGAGTATCGGAAGTCCAGGGAGTCCAGGGGACGAGAGAACAAAAAGAACAAAGAACAAAGAAAATTACAGCACAGGAACAGGCCCTTCAGCCCTCCCAGCCTGCGCCGATCCAGATCCTTTATCTAAACCTGTCTCCTATTTTCCAAGGTCTAATTCCCTCTCTTGCTGCCCATTCATTTACCTGTCTAGATGCTTCTTAAATGATGCTATCGTGCCCGCCTCTACCACCTCCGCTGGTAAAGCGTTCCAGGCACCCACCACCCTCTGCGTAAAAAACTTTCCACGCACATCTCCCTTAAACTTTCCCCCTCTCAGCTTGAAATTGTGACCCCTTGTAACTGACACCCCCACTCTTGGGAAAAGCTTGTTGCTATCCACCCTGTCCATACCTCTCATAATTTTGTAGACCTCAACCAGGTTCCCCCCACAACCTCCGTCTTTCCAATGAAAACAATCCTAATCTACTCAACCTTCCTTCATAGCTAGCACCCTCCATACCAAGCAACATCCTGGTGAACCTCCTCTGCACCCTCTCTAAAGCATCCACATCCTTCTGGTAATGTGGCGACCAGAACTGCACGCAGTATTCCAAATGTGGCCTGACCAAAGTCCTATACAACTGTAACATGACCTGCCAACTCTTGTACTCAATACCCCGTCCGATGAAGGCAAGCATGCTGTATGCCTTCTTGACCACTCTATCAACCTGCGTTGCCACCTTCAGGCTACAATGGACCTGAACTCCCAGATCTCTCTGCACATCAATTTTCCCCAAGACCCTTCCATTGACCATATATTCCGCTCTTGAATTTGATCTTCCAAAATGCATCACCTCGCATTTGCCTGGATTGAACTCCATCTGCCATTTCTCTGCCCAACTCTCCAATCTATCTATATTTTGTTGTATTCTCTGACAGTCCTCCTCGCTATCTGCAACTCCAGAGGCTAACGTTTTGGCCTTTGCCGCCTTGGTGGCTCGGAGACAGATCTTATTAGCGTGGATGGACTCAAAGTCCCCAAAATCAGGGGTTTGGGTTAGTGACATGGCTGGGTTTCTCAGACTTGAGAAAATTAAGTTCGCCCAGAAAGGGTCAACGTGAGGGTTCGTCCGGAGGTGGCAGCTGTTTATCGACTTCTTCAGAGAAAACTAAACTGTCAGCAGATTCAACAAGAGGAGGTGTAGGGGGGAGTTAGGCTATTTTGTGTTTAGAGTAGGCGGGAACAATGGGAGATGGAGGGATCTGTTACATACTGAACTATGTGTGGGATTTGTATTTGTATTGTTTATTTTTTTTTAATAAACAATTTTATTGAGGTCGTTTTTGGCTTTATAAACAGTTACAGACATCATTAGAAAGAAAGCAAAAAAGGCAAAAATGTGCAAACATCCACGTACTTTCAATACTTCCATCGTAACATATTGCACAAGCCCGCTCCCCTCCCACCGGTACTACCCAGCCATATTTTCCCTCCTACTCTACTCTACCCCCCCCCCTCCCCCCCACCCCCCTGCTGACGCTCACTCTCCCGCAAAGAAGTCAATAAATGGTTGCCACCTCCGGGTGAACCCCTGCACAGATCCCCTCAAGGCGAACTTAATTTTTTCCATCCCCAGGAAACTCGACATGTCCGCAAGCCACCACTCAGTCTTCGGGGGCTTTGAGTCCCTCCACGCCAATAATATTCGTCGCCGGGCTATCAGGGAAGCAAAGGCCAACACATTGGCCTCTTTCTCCCCCTGGACGCCCGGGTCTTCCGAAACCCCAAAAATTGCCACCCCTGGACTCATCACCGCCCTTGTTTTTAGCACCTGGGAAATGAACCCCGCAAATCCCTCCCAGTACCCCCTCAGCTCAGGGCATGCCCAAAACATGTGAACATGGTTCGCTGGTCCTCCCGCGCACCTAGCGCATTTGTCCTCTATCCCGAAAAATGTGCTCATCCGAGCCACCGTCATATGGGCCCGGTGAACGACCTTAAATTGGATCAGCCCGAGCCTAGCACATGTCGCAGTCGAGTTTACCCTACTCAGGGCCTCTGCCCACAGCCCATCCTCCATTTCCCCGCCTAGCTCCTCCTCCCATTTAAGTTTCAGTTCCTCTGTCTGGGACCCTTCCTCCCTCATGAGCACCTTATATATACCCGAGACTCTGCCTCCCTTTCTTCCCTCCTAGAGACTATTCTGTCGAGGATCCCCATTGGCGGGAGGCGTGGGAAAGATGGGACCTGTCTACGAACAAAGTCCCGCAACTGTAGGTATCTAAAATCATTTCCCCTTACCAACCCAAATTTCTCCTCCAAGCTCCTCAAACTCGCGAAGCTCCCTTCCAGGAACATATCACCTACCCTTCCCGCCCCTGCTCGCCGCCATACTCAGAACCCCCCATCCATACTGCCGGGGGTAAACCGATGGTTATCGCAGATTGGCGCCCAGACAGACGCCCCCATCTCCCCCACATGCCTCCTCCACTGGCCCCATATCCGCAGGGTCGCCACCACTACCGGGCTGGTGGTGTACTTGGCCAGCGGCAGCGGTAAAGGAGCCGTGACCAGGGCTTCCAAGCTGGAGCCCCTGCACGAAGCCGCCTCCACCCGCTCCCAAATAGACCCCGTACCCACTATCCACTTCCTTATCATAGCGATGTTGGCCGCCCAGTAATAATTTTTTTTTTTATAAATGTTTTTTATTCAGTTTTCATGTTTTATATTGAACAAATTACAAATTGTTAGAGAGAGAAAAAAAAACACGCAAAAATTAACATATATATTTACAGGTGAGCATCATCGTAGTAATAACTGTGGCCTCCCCCTCTTTGCCGGCATACATATTTTACATTCCCCAACATGTTTATTGGCATTTATTTAGTTTGGTTTTGGGCCTTAGCTAGCCATCAAACCCCCGTAACGAGCCCGTAGCCCCCCCCCTCCCCGCCGGCTACCTTCCCCCGACTATTCTTCCTCTTGTACGTTGGCCACAAACAGGTCCCGGAACAATTGCATGAATGGCTCCCACGTTCTGTGGAAGCCGTCGTCCGACCCTCGGATGGCGAATTTGATTTTCTCCATTTGGAGAGAATCCGAGAGGTCGGACAGCCAGTCTGCAGCTCTGGGCGGTGCTGTTGACCGCCAGCCAAACAGGATTCTACGGCGGGCGATCAGGGAGGCAAAGGCAAGGGCGTCCGCCCTCCTCCCCAGAAATAGATCTGGCTGGTCTGAAACCCCGAAGACCGCCACTATCGGGCATGGCTCCACCCTCACCCCCACCACTTTGGACATAGCCTCGAAGAAGGCTGTCCAGTACTCCACAAGTCTGGGGCAAGACCAGAACATGTGGGCGTGGTTGGCCGGGCCTCTTTGGCACCGCTCACATCTGTCCTCCACCTCCGGGAAGAACCTACTCATACGGTTTCTCGTTAAGTGGGCTCTATGTACCACTTTTAGTTGCGTCAGGCTGAGCCTTGCGCACGTGGAGGTGGAGTTGACCCTATGCAGTGCTTCGCTCCAGAGTCCCCACCCTATCTCCACCCCCAGGTCGTCCTCCCATTTCCTTCTTGTTGCGTCCAGTACGGTGTCGTCCCTATCTACCAGTCGGCCATACATGTCACTACAGTTCCCTTTCTCTAGGATACTTGCGTCCAGTAGGTCTTCCAGTAGTGTCTGCCGTGGCGGTTGTGGGTACGTCCTTGTCTCCTTTCGTAGGAAGTTTTTGAGCTGCAGGTACCGTAGCTCGTTCCCCCCAGCTAGCTGAAATTTCTCTGTCAGTTCGTCCAGTGTTGCGATCCTGTCGTCCGTGTATAGGTCCCTGACTGTCAGTGTCCCCCGTCCTGTCTCCACCTTTTGAAGGTGGCGTCAGTCAGTGCTGGTTTGAACCTATGGTTGTTGCAGATGGGAGCCTTGTCCGACATTTTGTTCAGGCCAAATTGCTGCCGCAGTTGGTTCCAGGATTGGAGGGTGGCTGTCACCACTGGGCTGCTGGAGTGTTTTTTGGGTGGGGATGGGAGTGCTGCCGTGGCGAGGGCCCGGAGGGAGGTCCCCATGCAGGAGGCCTCCTCCGCACGCACCCACTCGGCTTCTGGCTCCTGGATCCATCCCCTTACTCGCTCGGCTGTTGCCGCCCAGTGGTAGAATTGTAGATTCGGGAGGGCTAGCCCCCCCCTGGATTTTGTTTTCTGTAGGACCTTCTTTGGGATCCTAGCATTTTTACCCCCCCATACGAACGCCATGATAAGTTTGTCCAGCGCTATGAAGAAGGCCTTGGGGATGTAAGCCCAGTAATAATTGATCAGACTCGGCAAAGCCAGCCCTCCCTCACTGCGGTTCCTCTCCAACATTGCCTTCTTCACCCGCGGGGATTTTCCCGCCCAGACAAAGCTCATGATCAGCCCGTTAACTCTTTTGAAGAAGGACTGTGGGATAAAGATCGGGAGGCACTGAAAAATAAACAAAAATCGAGGGAGGATTGTCATCTTTACAGTCTGCACCCTCCCTGCCAGCGACAGCGGGAGTGCATCCCATCTCCGAAACTCCACCACCCTGGCCAAATTTAACTTATGCAGCCTGCCCCAGTCTCGTGCCACCTGGATTCCCAAATACCGGAAATTTTCCTCAACCAGCCTAAACGGTAGCCCTCTCAATCTGTTCTCCTGGCCCCTTGCCTGGACCACAACCATTTCACTCTTGACCGTATTTAATTTGTATCCTGATAACTGGCCGAACTTCCTCAGCATTCCCAGTATAGTTCCCATCCCGGCCACTGGGTCCGACACGTATAGGAGCAGGTCGTCTGCATAAAGAGAAACCCTGTGTTCAACCCCGCCCCTCACCATCCCCTTCCAACCCTCTGTGGCTCTCAGCGCAATCGCCAGCGGCTCTATGGCCAGCGCAACCAGCAGCGGGGAGAGCGGGCAGCCCTGTCTGGTCCCTCGGAACAACCTAAAGTACTCCGACACTTCTCTGTTGGTCCTGACGCTGGCCCT
Organism: Scyliorhinus canicula; assembly: GCF_902713615.1. Taxonomy (NCBI): domain Eukaryota; kingdom Metazoa; phylum Chordata; class Chondrichthyes; order Carcharhiniformes; family Scyliorhinidae; genus Scyliorhinus; species Scyliorhinus canicula. The sequence goes on along the minus strand of NC_052158.1, from coordinate 55,161,520 downwards.
CGGGGCATGATATAATAATTTGATCAAATCCACCAATCCCTCCCCGAACCCAAACCGTCCGAGCACCTCCCATAGATAGTCCCACTCCACCCGGTCAAAGGCCTTCTCGGCGATTTGTATTGTTTATTGTTATAAAATCATAAATGCCTTAATAAAATGTTTTTTAAAAAAACACTGCTGCCTCATAGCGCCAGGAAACCTGGTTCGATTCGGATTCTGGGTGACTGTGTGAAGTTTGCATTTTCTCTCCGTGTCTGTCTGGCTTCCTGGTGCTCTGGTTTCCTCCCACAGTCCAAAGAAGCTAAATTTCCCCTTAATGTCTAAAGATGTGCAGGTTAGGTGAGGTTACAGCGTTATGGGGATAGGTTGGAGGAGTGGGCCTAGATAGGGTGATCTTTCAGTGGGCCAGTGCAGGCTCGATGGGCCGACTGGTTTCCTTCCTCATTTGTAGGGGTTCTATGGATTCTGTGGATTTCCTCTTGCATGTTGTGGCCTCATGACTGGCCTTCAGTGTTTTGTCAGTGTTGCCCTGCCAGTCGCTCACTCTATGAGCTTAGAGATCACTGAGGAATGACAGCGATGTGAGACAAGGCTTGATCTTTTCACCACCATCTAATGATGCAAACACTTCCACGACTGACACAAAGACTTGCCTCGGGATCTCCTCCTCCCATGCATGTCTTGGGCTTGGCCAGTACCACTGAGGAGAACCAAATGCCACTAGTCAATCAGTGCTGATGAGCTGCCTTCACTCATTGCTGTCCCTTAAGGAAGACCAGACCCCTGACCACCTAACCACCCCCAACACGACCCGACTACACTCCCAACCACATCCCCCCCAGCCAACTACCCCACTAACCACTCGACTACCCTCTGACACCCAAGTCACTCACCTGCCACCTACTTACCCACTTGTCTCCTCACTCACTTACCCATCTACTCACCCAGCCACTAACATTTAGATTGGATAAATTTAAACTAACCATATGCCAGCTATTGTCAGAAAAAGGGAATGTGGCCTGTTTTCCCACAACTCTACTCTGCTCCAATGGGATTCCCGATGGTCACTGCATTGATTATTTCTCGGAGCGCCACGCTCAGAAGGTCCCAGAGGAAATGCATAACAGCGACGAGTCAAGATATTCTCGATCTCAATGGCAATCTGTCGCTCATTGCTATTTTTCGGAAGATCCGGGAAAGATTTAACTTTTCAGGTTGATGACGTTTCATCAGAACTGGGAAAAGTTAGAAATTAAATTGTTAAGGAGTGAAATCTGGGGGGAAAGAGACAAAAAGGATAGGGCAAAAATGAGGGAGGTGAAATGACAAAAGATTTGATGGTATTAGCCAAAGGGAATGAGATAAAAAAGACAATTGAAAATCTCGGCAAAGAAAATAGCAGGATTTTTCAAGGTCAAATTCCTCAGTACTGCATTGGGGTTTCAGCATGCAATCTATTGGCTTGGATAACCGCAGTCTTCAACTCACAGGCCCATTGATTTAAACAATGTCATTAATTATGTTTTTAAAAATAAGCTCTTTCATAAATATTTTTTTAAATCCCCATTCTATGTATGAAAATATTGAAGTTCTCAATTGGTGGTTTGTTGACTCACAAAAAACTATAATGTTGCCATGTGGGATTTTTGCAAGAAGTGATAAATGATTCATTTCTGCCTGCTGAAGAAGTTTTTCAAAAATTAATTTGAGGGATGTGGGTGTCGCTGGCTAAGCCACCATTTATTGCCCTTGAGAAGGTGGTGACAAGCTGCCTTTATGAACGCTGTAGCCCATGGGGTGTAGGTACACTCAGAGTGCTGTTAGGGAGGGTGTTCCAGGATTTTGACCCAGCGACAGTGAAGAAACAGCGATATATTCCCAAGTCAGGATGGTGCGAGGCTTAGAGGTGAAGCTCCAGGTGGTGGTGTTCCCAAGTATCTGTTGACCTTTGCCTGCTAGGTGGCAGCGGTCGTGGGTTGTTTTCCTCTTGGTTATATGCCAAACTGAAAGCATTGATCATATTTAACCTACAGTTATAAAATACATGCAAATGTAACTCTTTGATGAAGAAAAAGCTCAAATCATTACTGTGATTACATTCGTCATGGTGGAAGTCACTCATCATGGAGGTCATGATGGAGTTGTATAGAACTTTGGTGAGGCCACAGCTGGAGTACTGTGCGCAATTCTGGTCGCCACATTATAGGAAGGATGTAATTGCACTGGAGGGGTTGCAGAGAAGATTCGCCTGAATGTTGCCTGGGATGGAACATTAAAGTTATAAAGAGAGGCTTGGGTTGTTTTCTCTGGAGCAGAGAAGCCTGAGGGGTGACCTGATTGTGGTGTACAAGATTATGAAGGGCATAGACAAGGCAGATAGGGAGCAGCTATTCCCCTTTGTGGAAGGGTCAGTTATGAGGGGACACAAGTTCAAAGTGAGGGGTGGGAGGTTATAGGGGGATTTGAGGAACAACCTTTTTACCCAGATAGTGGTGACAGTCTGGAATGCACTGTCTGGGAGTGTGGTAGAGGCGGGATGCCTCACATCCTTTAAAAAGTACCTGGATGTGTATTTAGCACGCCATAACGTTCAAGGCCAAGTGCTGGGATGAGGTGGGCACGTCAGAGTCTTTCACTTGATGGGCTGAAGGGTATCTTCTACACTGTAGTATTCTTTGATTCTGTAATGACATATCCTTTATCCGAACAGGTTATACCCAAGCATAATGTGCAAAAACTCGTGAAAGAACTGCTGTTGTTTGCGACCTCAGATCTGGAGAAAATTCGAGTGCTGTGGATCTGGATTTGTTGTCACATTGGTAAATATTCAGCTAAATCATCATTAGAAATCTGTGCATGAATTGTTAACCTCACAAGTAAAATGTGTATGAGTTTAGCTGCTTGAATGTCTTTATGAGGATCATAAGTGTTATCTAAGCTGTTTGAAGAGCACTTCGGAAACAGTACAATGATCTTTACCCTCCCTTTCACCTTCACACCTGCAAAACTGAAACCTTAATTTGACTAACAACAGTCACAAAGACTTGGATTTACATAGTGCCTCAAACAAAGTGAAACATTCTAAAATACTTCATAAGAGCCTTACCACCACACAAAAGAGATAATTTTGCAAAAAGGTAGATTGGAAGCAGTGACTTCAAGAAGGAAAGAGGAAGTGACAGCGAGAGGTGAGGCCTTGTGAGATTTGAAAACAAGCATGAGAATTTTAATCTAAATACAATACATCCCCTGGTCCTCCTTATCCATCCAACTCATTCCATCCACAAAAAACTCCTTTCTGGAGATTTCAAACATGATTTCTCTTTCACAAATCCATGTTGAATCTGTTTATTGATCTTCAACATTTTCTACGTTGCCTGATATCATGCTCTGATTAATACATTCCAGTATTTTGCCAACAAAAGCTAGGCTAACTGTCTTAAAGTACCCCATGTTCTCTTTTCCCCCTGCCTTAAATTATGAGGTTATGGAACTGTTCTAGAATTTGAGGATCTCCAGAAGATTAAAACCAATGCATCCAAGTCTCTGCAACTACCTCTTTTATGGTGCAGGTCATCACGTCCAAGAGATTTTTCACCACTTAGTTCCATTTTTATCTGCCATTTTACTCATACTGATGTTGGTTGCTCATTCTCACTCTTTTTTCGAGTGGTAGGTATTGATTGGTGGGGATCAGCGATTCACAATATATTTTAATGTCCTGGATGAAGGAACCAAATGTAACATTTCCAAGTCTGCTGACGACACAAAACTGGGTGAAATTGTTATTTGTGAGGAGGATGCAAGGAGGCCTTTAAGATGACTTAGACAAGTTTTTAAAAAATATTTTTATCAAGGCATTTATATAAACAGTAAATACAAAAGCAAGAGCAAGAGCAAACAGGAACATCATAATAAGTCATTAGCTAATCAACACACAAACCCTCATGTCCTTCCCCCTCCTCCCGTCCTGCCTTCCCATTTTAACCCTTTTATCTTCCCGCTCCCTCTCCGCCTGTTTACACCTCAATCCTCTTTGAAGAAGTCGATGAATGGCTTCCACCTCCAGGCAAACCCATGCACCAACCCTCTCAAGACGAACTTGCTTTTTTCCAACCTCAGGAATTCCACCAGGTCTCTCACCCACCCACGCCCCCCCCCCCGATTTCGGTGGCTCCAGGTCCCTTCACGCAAGCAAAATCCGTCTCCGGGCTATCAGGGAGGCAAAGACTAGGACATCGGCCTCTCTCACCCCCTGGACGCCCAGGTCTACTGACACTCCAAATATCGCCACTTCTGGACTCAGGACCACCTTCACCCTCAATACCTCAGACATTCCGTCTGCAAACCCCTGCCAGAACCCCTTCAGTTTTGAACATGCCCAGAACATGTTAACATGGTTCGTAGGCCTCCCAGCACATCGCCCACATCTGTCCTCTACCCCCTCAAAAATCTTACTCATCCTAGCCATTAACATGTGCGCCTTATGAACTACCTTGAACTGGCTAAGGCTAAGCCTCGCACACGATGAGTACGCATTAACCCTCCTCAGGGTCTCCTCCCACATCCTTTCCCCACTCCCTCAGTTCCTCCTCCCATTCCCGTTAGACTTTTCCTATCGGGGCTCCCTCCCAGTCCATTAGCTCCTTATGAATCTCGGACACCTTACCCTCACCCATGTCTTCCCTCGATAGCACCTTATCCTTCAATCACAAGAGCGGCAAACCTTAAAAAGGATGGCACTGGTTTCCTCACAAAATCCCAAACCTGTACCTATCTAACTCATTCCCGCTGGGCAGCTCATATTCCTCCTCCAGGTCCTCTTAGCTCGCAAAGCTGCCCCCCACAAACAGGTCCCCAAACCGTTCAATCCCTGCCTGTTGCCACCCCCCGAAACCTTGCATCCAGCCCCTGTGATTGTCGCAAATTGGTGCCCACACCAAGGCACTTTCCAACCTCAGATGTTGCCACCACTGCCCTCATACCCTCAGGGCCACCGCCACCACTGGCTTCGTGGAGTACTTAGCCAGCTAGGATGGCAGAGGCGCCATCAGTAATGCCCCGAGACCCATACGCCTGCAAGAGGCCACCTCCATCCATCCCCACACCAACCCCTCCCCCACTACTCACTTCCTAACCTACATCCGTGCCCCCCCCGCAAACACATAGCAGATGCAGTACAACATGGCTAAATATGACGGTGTGCAAAAAAGAAAGGAAGAGTATTATTTAAATACAAAGAACAAAGAAAATTACAGCACAGGAACAGGCCCTTCGGCCCTCCCAGCTTGAGCCGATCCAGATCATTTAGCTAAACCTGTCACCTATTTTCCAAGGATCTACTTCCCTCTGTTCCCCGCCCGTTCATATATCTGTCTCGATGCATCTTAAATGATGCTATCATGCCCGCCTCTACCACCTTCGCTGGCAAAGCATTCCAGGCACCCATCACCCTCTGCGTAAAAAACTTTCCACGCATATCTCCCTTAAACTTTCCCCCTCTCACCTTGAAATCATGACCCCTTGTAATTGACACCCCCACTCTTGGGAAAAGCTTGTTGCTATCCACCCTGTCCATACCTCTCATAATTTTGTAGACCTCAATCAGGTCCCCCCTCAACCTCCGTCTTTCCAACGAAAAAAATCCTAATCTACTCAACCTTTCTTCATAGCTAGCACCCTCCATACCAGGCAATATCCTGGTGAACCTCCTCTGCACCCTCTCTAAAGCATCCACATCCTTCTGGTAATGTGGCGACCAGAACTGCATGCAATATTCCAAATGTGGCCGAACCAAACTCCTATACAACTGTAACATGACCTGCCTACTCTTGTACTCAATACCCCGTCCGATGAAGGCAAGCATGCTGTATGCCTTCTTGACCACTCTATCAACCTGCATTGCCACCTTCAGGTACAATGGACCTGAACTCCCAGATCTCTCTGTATATCAATTTTCCCCAGGACTCTTCCATTGACCATATAGTCCGCTCTTGAATTAGATCTTCCAAAATGCATCACCTCGCATTTGCCTGGATTGAACTCCATCTGCCATTTCTCTGCCCAACTCTCCAATCTATCTATATTTTGCTGTATTCTCTGACAGTCCTCCTCGCTATCTGCAACTCCACCAATCTTAGTATCATCTGCAAACTTGCTAATCAGACCACGTATACCTTCGTCTAGATTATTTATGTACATTTAGGTACACCATAAATGGTGATATATTGGCAAGTGTGGATGTGTAAAGGAATCTGGGTGTCTTTGTGCACCAGTCAATGAAAGTAGAAGGGCAGGTAGATCATGCAAAAGGAAAGCAAATGATATGTTGGCTTTCATTGCAAGAGGATTTGAGTTCAGAAGTAGGGATGTCTTATTGTAGTTACACAGGGCCTTGGTGAGACCACACCTGTAGTATTGCGTGCAGTTTTGGTTTCCCTACCTAACAAAGGATATACTTGCCGGAGAGAGAGTGCCGTGGCGGTTCACTAGGCTGATACCCTGATTGGTGGGACTGTCCTAGCAGGAGAGATTGGTTCGACATTGATTGAGGCATTGGACAGGGTGGATCGGTAGCGGCTGTTTCCTTCATTAAAGGTTCAGTTTCCAGGGGACACAAGTTCAAGGTCAAAGGCAGGAGGTTTAGGAGGGATTTGAGGAAAAACGTTTTTTACCCAGAGGGTGGTGATAGTCTGGAATACACTGCCTGGAAGGAAGGTAGAAGCGGGTTGCCTCACATCCTTTAAAAAGTACCTGGGTAAGCATTTGGTCTGTCTTAACATTCGAGGCTCTGAGCCAAGTGCTGCCAAATGGGAGTCGGTAGACACGTCACCTGTTTTTCATGCATTGGTGCAGATTCGATGGGCCAAAAGGCCTCTTCTGTGCTGTATTATTCTGTGATCCCGTGATTCTGTATTCACTAGAGTTTTGAAGGATGAGGGCAGATGTGATTGAAACGTATAAAATTCTAATGGGGTTGGACAGACTATATGCATGGAGGATGTTTTCCCTGGTTGGGAATCTAGAACCAGGGAGCACTCTTCAGGCTAAGGGGTAGACTTAGGACCGAGATGATGAAAAATGTATTCTCTCAAAGGATAGTTAACCTGTGGAATTCTCCACCACAGAAGGCTGTGGAGATACATAGAAACATAGAAGATAAGAGCAGGAGGAGGTCATTCGGCCCTCCGAGCCTTCTCTGCATTCGTCATGATCATGGCTGATCGTCCAATTCAATAGTCTAATCCAGCTTTCTCCCCATAACCCAAGATCCCATTCGCCTCAAGTGCCATATCTAGCCGCCTCTTGAATGTATTCAATGTCTTAGCCTCAACTACTTCCTGTGGTAATGAATTCCACAGGCTCACCATTCTTTGGGTGAAGAAATGTCTCCTCATCTCTGTCCTAAATGGTCTACCCCAAATCCTCAGATTATGACCCCTGGTTCTGGACACACTAACCATCAGGAACATCCTCCCTGCATCCACCCTATCTAGCCCTGATAGACGTTTATACGTTTTTATGAGATCTCCCCTCATTCTTCTGAACTCGTCTGAACTCCAGCAAAAACAATCCTAACCTAGTAAATCTCTCCTCATATGACAGACCCGCCATCCCGGGAATCAGTCTAGTAAATCTTCGCTGCATATCCTCGAGAGCAACAACATCCTTCCTCAGAAAAGGAGACCAAAAGTGCACACAATATTCCAGGTGTGGCCTCACCAAGGTCCTGTATAATTGGTACACAACTCTGCTCCTGTACTCAGAACCGCTCGCAATGGAAGCCAACATACCATTTGCCTTCTTTACCGCCTGCTGCACCTGCATGCTTACCTTCAGCGACTGGTGCACAAAGACACCCAGATCCCACTGCACACTCCCCTCTCCCAATTTACAGCCATTCAGGTAGTAATCTGCCTTCTTGTTTTTGTTTACAAAGTGAATAACCTCACATTTATCCAAATTATACTGCATGTGCCATTGATTTGCCCACTCACCCAACCTGACCAGATCATGCTGTAGGATCCCTGCATCCTTGTCACAGTTCACCCTCCCACCCAACTTGGTACCTCCATAAATCACTTTTACATGTACAGCTCATGAGGTACGAGTTGCCATCATGTCTGAGGTTAAATTCTATATTTAACAATTTATTATCTAACCTTCTCTGACCCTGTCTTTCTATAATAATCTAGTGACCAATACTTTGGGTGTTTTTGAGCACACCTGTTTTTAATATTTTTGATTTCTGTGGTAATAATGGAGCTGATGGTTTCTATAATAAGATGTCTTGCAACATCAGGTTAAAGTCCAACAGGTTGATATCAGGTGAACGTGTGGAAGGAGCAGTGCTCTGAAAACTAGTGATTCGAAACAAACCTGTTGGACTTTAACCTGGTGTTGTAAGACTTCTTACTGTGCTCACCCCAGTCCAACGGCGGCATCGCCACATCATAGTTTCTATAATGTAATTGATTGTACATTACTGGACGTAGTAGTAGCTAGTGCTTTGATACTTTGCAGAATATGACGTGAAGGGATATCACAGCAAAAACTTGAAACACGATGGACCCACTGATGTACTGAAGACTGGAAAAGCTGTGTGTGCTGGATATTCAGGTCTCTTTTGTGAAATGTGCAGGTAACACTTTGTTTCATTTCTGTCTTGCCTCTCTTTTCCCCCACTTGTTCTTCTCTTCCCCAACCTTCCCTTGTTCTTCTCTTTTTTTCTAATCACTTTGAAATTGTCCTCCCATGTCCCTCTAAACCCCATTTCAGTGGGTTCAGTGTCAGGGTCAGAACAGAGAAGGTTGGATATTGTACTCCATTACATTTACAGCAGTGGTTTCTGGTGGCACAATGGCACAGTCGTTAGCACTGTGGCTTCACAATACTAGGGACCCGTGTTCAATTCCGGCTGTGGGTGACTGTATGTGTGGAGTTTGCACATTCTCCCCATTTCTGGGTGGGTTTCCTCCGGGTGCACAGGTTTCATTCCACAGTCCAAAGATGTGCAGATTATGTGGGGTTATGGGGTTAAAGGTGGGGTTGGGTCTTTCAGAGGGCCGGTGCAGGGCTGAATGGCCTCCTTCTGCACTCCTTCTGCACATGAATTCTATGGTTCTAATGGCTGAACTTCTAATATTTGTGCAACATCTACCTGAACACTAACAGACTTGGAGAATATTACATCCAAAGGTGATGAACAATTTTCACTCAGCACTGTTACCTAGATTACAAGCTCAAGTCATGGAGTGGGTTCCTTTGACTCAGAGGCAAAATGTGTAACTAACTGAGCTGAGCTTTTTTGACAATTTAACAGTACAGAATGTTTGAAATGTGTAAGGATTAGAGGTGGGTAGATATCACAACATAACCTCATTCTGTCCTCTCCCTCATTCCAGTCCAATATCAGTAGGGGAATGATCAGAAGAGCAAAGAACAAAGAAAAGTACAGCACAGGAACAGGCCATTCTGCCCTCCAAGCCTGTGCCGACCATGCTGCCCGTCTAAACTAAAATCTTCCACACTTCCTGGGTCCGTATCCCTCTATTCCCATCCTATTCATGGATTTGTCAAGATGCCCCTTTAATGTCACTACCGTAGGGCAGCATGGTGATGCAGTGGGTTAGCCCTGCTGCCTCACGTTGCCGAGGTCCCAGGTTCACTCCTGGCTCTGGGTCACTGTCCGTGTGGAGATTGCACATTCTCCCGTGTCTGCGTGGGTTTCGCCCCCACAACCCAAAGAAACCAGGGTAGGTGGATTGGCCACGCTAAATTGCCCCTGAATTGGAAAAAATGAATTGGGCACTCTAAATTTATATTTTTAAAAATTTCACTATCATCCCTGCTTCTACCACCTCCTCCGGCAGCGAGTTCCAGGCACCTACTACCCTCTGTGTAAAAAAACTTGCCTCGTTCATCTCCTCTAAACCTTGCCCCTCGCACCTTAAAACTATGCCCCCTAATAATTGACCCCTCTACCCTGGGAAAAAGTCTCTGACTATCCACTCTGTCTATGCCCCTCATAATATTTTGACCTCTATCAGGTCGCCCCTCAACCTCTGTCGTTCCAGTGAGAACAAATCGAGTTTATTTAACCGGTCCTCATAGCTAATGCCCTCCATACCAGGCAACATCTTGGTAAATCTCTTCTGCACCCTCTCTTAAGCCTCCACATCCATCTGGTAGTGTGGCGACCAGAATTGAACACTATATTCCAAGTGTGGCCTAACTAAGGTTCTATACAGCTGCAGCATGACTTGCCAATTCTTATAATCAATGCCCCGGCCAATGAAGGCAAGCATGCCTTATGCCTTCTTGACTACCTACTCCACCTGTGTTGCCCCTTTCAGTGACCTGTGGACCTGTACACCTAGATCTCTCTGACTTTCAATACTCTTGAGTGTTCTACCATTCACTGTATATTCCCTACCTGCATCAGACCTTCGAAAATGCATTATCTCACATTTGTCCGGATTAAACTCCATCTGCCATCTCTCCGCCCAAGTCTCCAAATGATCTAAATCCTGCGTATCCTCTGACAGTCCTCATCGATATCCGTAATTCCACCAACCTTTGTGTCATCTGCAAACTTACTAATCAGACCAGCTTCATCTGCAAATTTACTAATTCGACCAGTCAGAAGGGTTTTACGCTTTATGAACCAGGATCACCAGTGACCAAGATCAGATTTTCAACTTTCTTTCATACTGGGTAGTCCATTTTCCAGCTGAGAAATTATAATATGATATTTCTTTTCCTCTATTTTCTTTCTCCTTGGCATTCCTTAAACTTTAGACTTTCAAGTAGGAATATCGCATTTGTCAAACAGCCACCACAGACTCCATTTGAAGCTTTAAATCTTACACGCTTTAACCTTGAGATTCTCCCCACATGCCAACATTCTTTGTTCAATGTCCTGACTCTTCCTTTTTACGTGCATTCATTTTGCAATCCTTTACCTGAAAGTACTTTATCCCTCTGCTTGCTGCCTTACTCTTTGGTGTTGAAATTTTCCTCGTGAGAGAAGATCTGTCGGTGATGCCAAGTTTGGTGTTATAAGCATGAAGATTGGAGAAGCAATGGAAGACTGCGCAAGGTGTGGTGATCCAGAACATTACAGAATAATATGTTATAATCAAGCAGAGAAATAAGTCTTGATTTCACAGTGTCAGGGTAAGAGGAAGGAGCTGCAAAGAAATGCCTTATTTGCATCTTGGGAGGAATACATGCTTTCAACCAAACACGTGGGCCGCACGGTAGCATAGTGATTAGCACAAATGTTTCACAGCTCCAGGGTCCCAGGTTTGATTCCTGGCTTGGGTCACTGTCTGTGTGGAGTCGGCACGTTCTCCCCGTGTGTGCGTGGGTTTCCTCCGCGTGCTCCGGTTTCCTCCCACAATCCAAAGATGTGCAGGTTAGGTGAATTGGCCATGATAGATTGCCCTTAGGGTCCAACTTGCCCTTAGTGTTAGGTGGGGTTACTGGGTTATGGGGAAAGGGTGGAGGTATGGGCTTGGGTAGGGTGCTCTTTCCAAGAGCCGGTGCAGACTTGATGGGCTGAATGGCCTTCTTCTGCACTGTAAATTCTATGAAATAAGCAGGTATGAATGCAAGAAACAGTAACAAGAGTAGGCCGCTCAGCAACTCACACCCGCTCCATCATTCAATAAGATCATGATGAACTTTGACATCAACTCCAGCTACCCTGATCCTTGTGTCCCCCAATTCCATCTGATGTTTGGTTTGACTTCATGGGCTGGATTCTCCGACCCCCCGCCGGGTCGGAGAATCGTAGGGGGTGGCGTGAATTCCGCCCCCGCCGTCTCCCGAAGTCTCCGGCACCAGAGATTTGGCGGGGGTGGGAATAGCGCTGCGCCTGTCGGCGATTCTCCGGCCGGCGATGGGTCGAAGTCCCGCTGCTGTAATGCCGGTCCCGCCGGCATGAATCAAAACACCTCCCTCACCAGCGGGACTGGCGGCACGGCTGGACTCCGGGGTCCGGGGGGGGGGGGGGGGGGGGGGGGGCACAGGGCGATCTGGCCCCGGGGGGTGGCCTTACAGTGACCTGGCCTGCGATCGGGGCCCATCAATCAGCGGGCGGGCCTGTGCCATGGGGGCACTCTTTTCCTTCCGTGTTGGCCTTCATGATGGCCGATGCCGATGGCATGCGCGGGGATGACGTCAGCAGCTCGCCAGCAAAGTCCCTTCGGCCCCGGCTGGCGTGGCGCCAAAGGCCTTTCCCACCGGCCGGCGAGGCGCCAACCAGTCTGGCGCAGGCCTAGGCCCTCAAGGTTAGGGCTTGGCCCCTAAAGGTGCGGAGAAATCCACACCTTTGGGGCGGCCTGACGCCAGAGTGGTTCACGCCACTCCACCCCCTGCCCCGCCGGGTAGGGGAGAATCCAGCCCCATGTCTCAGATTGATACTATAATCAAACTGCTCTCTGCACATTTACTCTACGTCTTCCTCCCATTTACCGGACAGATAAAGAAATTTACATTTTTCTACATTCAGCCCATTCACAAACCCAACCGGTCAATGATTTTTCCCTTCCTATCCATATTAAATTCTATCTTAAAGCCTCCTTGGAACTTCTAATTGGTGACACCTTTGGTTCAGTTGACAGAATTCTTGCCTCTAAGTGATCAGGTTTCATTTAAGTCCAAAACTAGATATTTGAGCGCATAAATTAGGCTGACAGTTCAATACTGAGAGAGTGCTGCATTAGAACATAAGAGCATAAGAACTAGGAGCAGGAGTAGGCCATCTGGCCCCGCGAGCCTGCTCCGCCATTCAATGAGATCATGGCTGATCTTTTGTGGACTCAGCTCCACATTCCGGCCCAAACACCATAACCCTTAATCCCTTTATTCTTCAAAAAACTATCTATCTTTACCTTAAAAACATGTAATGAAGGAGCCTCAACTGCTTCACTGGGCAAGGAATTCCATAGATTCACAACCCTTTGGGTGAAGAAGTTCCTCCTAAACTCATTGTCCTAAACTCCTAAACAATTGCCAGAGATACCAGGCTGACTTCTCCGTCATCGAGATTCTCCATTTTGCTGACAGCCCAGGGGTTTCCTGATGGCATGGGGCTGCCACCCCACCCCCCCCCCCCCCCCATGGGAAATCCCATTGATCAGCCAGCGAAACAGAGAATCCTGATGGTGTACCACCAACGTTTGAACAGAATACAGTAAATCAGAGCCTCGTCTGTACACAGATAGATCTAAAATGTTCCATTGCACTTTTTATGGACCAAAAAGGGTATTTACACATCCCAGCCATGCCCCCAGCCTCCATATTAAATTAATACTTTATATCTGTCTTTACCAAGAATGGAGATGCTGCCCAGGCCATGGTGACAGAGGAAGTTATTGAAACACTAGAAGGTTTGAAAACGGATCAGGCGGAGGTTTTGAAGAGGCCGTCTGTACTAAATATGGGCAGCACGGTAGCATGGTGGTTAGCATAAATGCTTCACAGTGCCAGGGTCCCAGGTTCGGTTCCCGGCTGGGTCACTGTCTATGCGGAGTCTGCACGTCCTCCCCGTGTGTGCGTGGGTTTCCTCCGGGTGCTCCGGTTTCCTCCCACAGTCCAAAGATGTGCAGGTTAGGTGGATTGGCCATGCTAAATTGCCCGTAGTGTCCTAAAACGTAAGGTTGGGGGGGTGGGGGGGTTGTTGGGTTATGGGTATAGGGGCCGAAGGGCCTGTTCTGTGCTGTACTGTTCTATGTTCTATGTTCTATAAATATGAAAAGGCAGCAGCACTGAATGAGATGTATCCAGTCTACTGAAGGAAGTGAGAGTGGAAATTGCAAATGCACTGGCCATAACTTTGTTAGACTCAGGGATACTGCCAGAGGGCTGGCAAGGTTACAACGTCACTGAAAGAAAGTGTAATGATAAGCCCAGTAACCACAAACCAGTCAATTCGATTACAGTGGAGGAGAAAGCTCTGGAAACAATAACTCGGGACAAAATTAATAGTCACATGGACAAATGTGGGTTAATTAATAATAATAATAATCTTTATTGTCACAAATAGGCTTACATTAACACTGCAATGAAGTTATTATGAAAAGCCCCTAGTCGCCACATTCCGGCGCCTGTTCGGGTACACTGAGGGAGAATTCAGAATGTCTAATTCACCTAACAAGCACGTCTTTCGGGACTTGTAGGAGGAAACCGGAGCACCCGGAGGAAACCCACGCAGACGCAGGGAGAACGTGCAGACTCCGCACAGACAGTGACCCAAGGTGGTAATCAAACCTGGGACCCTGGCGATATGAAGCAACAGGGATAACCACTGTGCAACCATGTTGCCCTACTGTCCTTTTTAAGGAGAGGCAGCATGGATTTCTTGAAGGAGGAAGGTTTGTAGTGGGTGCTGTCAAAACTTTTTGTCTTGTACTCATCAGGACAGATACAGGAATATGAATTGTAAAAGGAACAATAATTTATGCTGCCTAAGAAGATTGGTGATTGGTTTGCAGGTGTTAGATTGGTCGAGGCATTGCTATACGGAGTAAACAAGCAAATGGTTGTCCCCCAATCTTTTGTTTAATATTTATTTATTCTTTCATGGGACATGGGTGTCACCGGCTAGGCCAGCATTCATTGCCCATCCTTAATTGCCCCTGATAACGCACCATGGAACAGTTAACTGCCAAGATTTTGTTTGTAATCTAATTAGGAAGATTGGCTCAGATTGGTCAAGACGTTTCTCTTGGGAATAAACCATGGAAAGGTTTGTAAAGTGCTTTTTTAATTATTTCATGGAATGTAGGTATCGCTGGTTGGGCCAGTATTTATTGCCCATTAGTAGTCCTTGCGTATGTGGTGGTGAGCTGCATTTTTGAACTGCTGCAGTCCCTGTGGTAAGGTACATCCACAGTTCGGCAGGGAGGGTTCCAGAATCATGACCCAACGACAGTAAAGGAATGGCGATGATATTCTAGTTCAGCGTCAGCTAGAGTATTGCTTTCAGTACTGGGCACCGCCCTCGAGGAAGGATGTGAACCCATTGGAGAGCGTGCAGAAAATATTCACAAGAATGATTCCAGGGATGAGAATCTTCAGTTATGAGGATAGACTGAAGAGGTTGTGACTGTTTTCCATTCAGAAAAGAATGCTGAGAGGTCATTTAAAATCAGGAGGGGCTTGGCCAGGATAGGTATAAGAGAAACTGTTCCCACTCGGGAAGGAATCAAGATGGGCAGCACGGTGCCACGCTGGTTAGCATACAGCGCCAGGGACCCAGGTTCAATTCCTGCCTTGGCTGACTCTCTGTATGGAGTTTGCTCATTCTCCCTGTGTCTTCGTAGGTTTTCCTCAGGTGCTCCGGTGTCCTCCCACCATCCAAAGATTTGCAAGTTAAGTGGATTAGCCACGCTAAATTACCCCTTAGTGTCCAAAGGTTAGGTGGGGTAATGGAGTTGCAGAGTGGAAGTGGTGCTAGGTAGGGTGTTCTTTCAGAGAGTCGGTGCAGACTGCTGTACTGTAGGGATTCTATGATTCTATGGACAAGAGGATGCAGATATTTTGCATTCGTAAAAGAACAAAAGTAATATGAATGAAAGGCTTTTCACGCAGCGAGTGGTTAGGGTCTGGAGTGCACTGGCTTAGAGTGTGGTGGAGGCAGTTTCAATTGAAGCTTTCAAAGGGGAATTAGATTGTTATCTGCAAAGGAAGAATGTGAGGGATACAGGAGGAAGGCAGGAGAATGGAACTAGGTGACTTCGTGGGCAGCACAGTAGCACACGGGGCTAGCACTGTGGCTTCACAGCACCAGGGTCCCAGGTTTGATTCCCTGCTGGGTCACTGTCTGTGCGGAGTCTGCACATTCTCCCTGTGTCTGCGTGGGTTTCCTCTGGGTGCTCCGGTTTCCTCCCACAGCCCAAAGATGTGCAGGTTAGGTGGATAATCCATGCTAAATTGCCCTTAGTGTCCAAAAAGGTTAGGAGGGGTTATTGGGTTATGGGGATAGGGTGAAAGTAAATGCTTAAGTAGGTCGGTGCAGGCACGATGGGCTGAATGGCCTCCTTCTGCACTGTACATTCTATGTCTATGTCTATCTGCTGTCAGTGCCTGTGCGGACACAATGAGCCGACTGGCCTCCTTCTGCACCAAAACAATTCTATGACTCTGTAATTCTGTTCGCAGAGCAGGGAAGTTCTCCTCATGGTCTACAGTATTAGCATTTATCACTTAACCAATGCCACAGAAATAATTCATTTGTTTGCTGTCTTGTGGGAATTTGCTGTACAAAAACTGTCCCTGTGCTTCCCTCCAGTGACTATACTTGATATACTTCATGTTTGTGAAGCATTTTGGAATAAGAACATAAGAACATAAGAACTAGGAGCAGGAGTAGGCCATCTGGCCCCTCGAGCCTGCTCCGCCATTCAATTAGATCATGGCTGATCTTTGTGGACTCAGCTCCACTTTCCGGCCAGAACACCATAACCCTTAAGCCCTTTATTCTTCAAAAAACTATCTATCTTTACCTTAAAAACATGTAATGAAGGAGCCTCAACTGCTTCACTGGGCAAGGAATTCCATAGATTCACAACCCTTTGGGTGAAGAAGTTCCTCCTAAACTCAGTCCTAAATCTACTTCCCCTTATTTTGAGGCTATGTCCCCTAGTTCTGCTGTCACCCGCCAGTGGAAACAACCTGCCCGCATCTATCTTATCTATTCCCTTCATAATTTTAAATGTTTCTATAAGATCCCCCCTCATCCTTCTGAATTCCAACGAGTACAGTCCCAGTCTACTCAACCTCTCCTCATAATCCAACCCCTTCAGCTCTGGGATTAACCTAGTTAATCTCCTCTGCACACCCTCCAGCGCCAGTACGTCCTTTCTCAAGTAAGGAGACCAAAACTGAACACAATACTCCAGGTGTGGCCCCACTAACACCTTATACAATTGCAACATAACCTCCCTAGTCTTAAACTCCATCCCTCTAGCAATGAAGGACAAAATTCCATTTGCCTTCTTAATCACCTGTTGCACTTGTAAACCAACCTTCTGTGACTCATGCACTAGCACACCCAAGTCTCTCTGAACAGCGGCATGCTTTAATATTTTATCGTTTAAATAATAATCCTGTTTGCTGTTATTCCTACCAAAATGGATAACCTCACATTTGTCAACATTGTATTCCATCTGCCAGACCCTAGCCCATTCACTTAACCTATCCAAATCCCTCTGCAGACTTCCAGTATCCTCTGCACTTTTCGCTTTACCACTCATCTTAGTGTCATCTGCAAACTTGGACACATTGCCCTTGGTCCCCAACTCCAAATCATCTATGTAAATTGTGAACAATTGTGGGCCCAACACGGATCCCTGAGGGACACCACTAGCTACTGATTGCCAACCAGAGAAACACCCATTTATCCCAACTCTTTGCTTTCTATTAATTAACCAATCCTCTATCCATGCTACTACTTTACCCTTAATGCCATGCATCTTTATCTTATGCAGCAACCTTTTGTGTGGCACCTTGTCAAAGGCTTTCTGGAAATCCAGATATACCACATCCATCGGCTCCCCGTTATCTACTGCACTGGTAATGTCCTCAAAAAATTCCACTAAATTAGTTAGGCATGACCTGCCCTTTACGAACCCATGCTGCGTCTGCCCAATGGGACAATTTCTATCCAGATGCCTCGCAATTTCTTCCTTGATGATAGATTCCAGCATCTTCCCTACTACCGAAGTTAAGCTCACTGGCCTATAATTTCCTGCTTTCTGCCTACCTCCTTTTTTAAACAGTGGCATCACGTTTGCTAATTTCCAATCCACCGGGACCACCCCAGAGTCTAGTGAATTTCGGTAAATTATCACTAGTGCATCTGCAATTTCCCTAGCCATCTCTTTTAGCACTCTGGGATGCATTCCATCAGGGCCAGGAGACTTGTCTACCTTTAGCCCCATTAGCTTGCCCATCACTACCTCCTTAGTGATAACAATCCTCTTAAGGTCCTCACCTGTCATAGCCTCATTTCTATCAGTCGCTGGCATGTTATTTGTGTCTTCCACTGTGAAGACCGAACCAAAAAACCTGTTCCTCAGCCATTTCCTCATTTCCCATTATTAAAACTCCCTTCTCATCCTCTAAAGGACCAATATTTACCTTAGCCACTCTTTTTTGTCTTATATATTTGTAAAAACTTTTACTGTCTGTTTTTATATTCTGAGCAAGTTTACTCTCATACTCTATCTTACTCTTCTTTATGGCTTTTTTAGTAGCTTTCTGTTGCCCCCTAAAGATTTCACAGTCCTCTAATCTCCCAGCAATCTTTGCCGCTTTATATGCTTTTTCCTTCAATTTGATACTCTCCCTTATTTCCTTAGATATCCATGGTTGATTTTCCCTCTTTCTTCCGTCCTTCCTTTTTGTTGGTATAAAACTTTGCTGAGCACTGTGAAAAATCGCTTGGAAGGTTCTCCACTGTTCCTCAACTGTTCCACCATAAAGTCTTTGCTCCCAGTCTACCTTAGCTAGTTCTTCTCTCATCCCCTTGTAATCTCCTTTGTTTAAACACAAAACACTAGTATTTGATTTTACTTTCTCACCCTCCATCTGTATTTTAAATTCCACCATATTGTGATCGCTCCTTCCGAGAGGATCCCTAACTATGATATCATGAATCAATCCTGTCTCATTACACAGGACAAGATCTAGGACCACTTGTTCCCTCGTAGGTTCCATTACATACTGTTCTAGGAAACTATCGCGGATACATTCTATAAACTCCTCCTCAAGGATGCCTTGACCGACCTGGTTAAACCAATCGACATGTAGATTAAAATCCCCCATGATAACTGCTGTACCATTTCTACATGCATCAGTTATTTCTTTGTTTATTGCCTGCCCCACCATAACGTTACTATTGGTGGCCGATAGACTACTCCTATCAGTGACTTTTTCGCCTTACTATTCCTGATTTCCACCCAAATGGATTCAACCTTATCCTCCATAGCACCGATGTCATCCCTTACTATTGCCCGGATGTCATCCTTAAATAACAGAGCAACACCACCTCCTTACCATCCACTCTGTCCTTCCGAATAGTTTGATACCCTCGGATATTTAACTCCCAGTCGTGACCATCCTTTAACCATGTTTCAGTAATGGCCACTAAATCATAGTCATTTACGATGATTTGTGCCATCAACTCATTTACTTTATTCTAAATACTACGAGCATTCAGGTAAAGTACACTTATGTTGGTTTTTTTACCTTTGTTTTGAATCTTAACATCTCCAGTTTTATTCCTTTTGTTATTACTGGGCCTATTCACTGAGCTCCCCTCAGTCACTGTACCTTGTACTGTCGCCCTTTTAGATTTTTGACTATGTCTTCTCTGCCTTGCACTTTTCCCCTTACTTCCTTTTGCTTCTGTCCCTGTTTTACTACCTTCCAACTTCCTGCATCGGTTTCCATCCCCCTGCCACATTAGTTTAAACCCTCCCCAACAGCTCTAGAAAACAACCCCCCTAGGACATCGGTTCCAGTCCTGCCCAAGTGCAGACCGTCCGGTCTGAGATTTTTGAAAGAGGCTTTGGAAATGCAAGTCTGTTCTATAATCAGAGTTCTACTTAACAGTTTGGTATCTTTGAATTAAATTTGTCCATACATTAAGTCTCTCCAGGTCGTTCTTGCAAATTTGTTTTATTTTTTCACAGGATGGTAGCACGGTAGCATTGTGGATAGCACAATCGCTTCACAGCTCCAGGGTCCCAGGTTCGATTCCGGCTTGGGTCACTTTCTGTGCGGAGTCTGCACATCCTCCCCGTGTGTGCGTGGGTTTCCTCCGGGTGCTCTGGTTTCCTCCCACAGTCCAAAGATGTGCAGGTTAGGTGGATTGGCCATGATAAATTGCCCTTATTGTCCAAAATTGCCCTTAGTGTTGGGTGGGGTTACTGGGTTATGGGGATAGGGTGGAGGTGTTAACCTTGGGTAGTGTGCTCTTTCCAGGAGCCGGTGCAGACCCAATGGGCCGAATGGCCTCCTTCTGCACTGTATATTCTATGTTAAAAAAATGTGGTTATCATTGACTCAACCTGTATTTGTTGTCCATTCCCAATTGCCTTTGAGAAGGTGGTGATGAGCTGCGTTCTTCAACCGCTGCAGGATAAAGGCTGGGAATCCTACAGTGCGTAGCTCACCTCCTGACACCCCCCCCCCCCCCCTCAAAACCTGTCCACCATTTACAAGGCACACGTCAGGAGTGTAATTGAAAACGCTTCACTTGGAAGGATGAGGATTCAACCAACAACACTCAAGACACCATCCAAGATAAAGCAACCCACTTGATTGCTCTCTCTTCCACAAGTATTCAAACCCCCCACCATTGATGAACAGTAGCAGCCGTGTGTACCATCTATAAGATGCACTGCAGTAACTCACCAAGTTCCTTAGACAGCACCTTCCAAACCAACGGCCATTACCATCGAGAAGGACAAGAGGAGTAGATACCTGGGAATGCCACCACCTGGAGGTTCTCCTACAAGTCACTCACCACCCTGATTTAGAAATATATTGCTTTGCCCTCACTGTCGTTGGGGCAAGGTCCAAGAACTCCCTCCCTAACAGCACTGTCGGGGTACCTGCACATCGGGGACTGCAGCGGTTGAAGAAGGCAACGCACCACCTTCTGAAGGGCAACCAGAGATGGGCAATAATTGCAATACCCACATCCTATAAATGAAGGTGTAGGTGCGCGCACAGTGCTGTTAGGGAAGGAGTTCCAGGAACACAGTGACATTGAAGGAACGGTGATATATTTCCAAGTCGGTGTGGTGAGTGATTGGAGGGGAACTTGCATCTGTGGTGTTCCCATTTACCTACTCTCCTTGTTCTTCTCGATGGTCGAGGTCATTGGGAGATTGGGAGCCTTGGTGGGTTTCTGTAGCATACTTGGTACATCTTGAAACAATTGCAACATAAGCAAGGCAGTGGGGTGGATGTGGGACATGTTGGTTTACTAGTCTTACTATTTCCAAAACCTCGTCCCACCTTCTACTCAGACACACGCAAGACATACAACAAGGGGTATGGAGAGGATTTAAATTAACAGGAATTAAAAGGATTTGTGTCTTCACTGCTGAGGTTGAGGTCCTTCTAGGTCATGACTTCTTCAGAATGAGAGATGTTGCAAATCATCAGTGAATATGGATCTTTTAAGGACTACCGTCCCTTAGAACTCCCAGATTATAGGCCTTCGTCTGGGGAATCGCCTTCAACACAGGAGATTCAGGTCTGTCCAATTCTATCAACTGACCGAGAGATTGGGCTGGATTCTCCATTTGAGAAACTACGAGCTGACGCCAGCGTGGAAACATTTTATGACCAAAACAAACGCCGCAAGAAGGCCACTGGTTCTCCATCTAGTTGGGGGCAGCAGGCCTGCAGTGTAGCGCCTTTGGCTCGAGCTGAGGATATGACCAGAGAATTGCCGGGTCTGTGGCCATGCATGCACACGGCGGCGGACTGCAACGGCTGCGCCATGCAACTTGGCGGCAGCTGCGCTCAGACTCGCCCAGCCTGCCAAAAAGTGATTCCCTTTGGCCAGGCTCGCCACCCCCGGACCACCCTCCACCGGTGTGCCCTCAGCCCTCCCTGCCTACGGATCAGCTCCCCACCCACCGCCCCGAACTCATCGCCGAACCTGATTTCATCGTCGGAGAGCGCGGATGGCATTGCATTGTGCTTGGGTGATGTTCGGGGCTGTCCCCTCCTTTATTTCCTTTGGACCCACCTCAAAGAATCACTGAAATGACTACACAATGACATCAATAAGTTCCATCTCACCATCAAACTCACCATAGACTACCCTTCAGAATCGGTTGCATTCTTGGATACACGTATCTCCAGTAAGGAAGGTCACCTCAGCACTTCCCTTTACCGCAAGCCCACGGATAACTGCCCGATGCTCCACTTCTCCAGCTTTCATCCTAAACATTAAAGAAGCCATCCCCTATGGACGAGCCCTCTGTATAGACAGGATCTGCTCAGTCGAGGAGGAACGTAACAGACATCTGCAGATGCTGAAAGAAGCCCTTGTATGAACAGGATATGGCGCTCGACTCATCGATCAACATTTCCAATGTGCCACAGCAAACAAAACGCACTGACCTCCCCAGAAGACAAACACAGGATACAACCAACAGAGTACCCTTCGTCGTCTAGTACTTCCCTGAAGTGGAGAAACTATGACATCATCTTTGCAGCCTTCGACACGTCATTGATGAAAATGAACATCTTGCCACGGCCATCCCCACACCCCCACCACTTGCCTTCAAACAATTATGCAACCTCAAACAGACCATTGTTCCAGCCTTCAGGAGAACAGCGACCATGACACGACACAATCCTGCCATGGCAGCCTCTGCAAGACATGCAAGATCATCGACCTGGGTACTACTACTACACGTGAGAACACCACCCACCAGGTACGCGGTACATACTCGTGCGACTCGGCCAACGTTGTCTGCCTCATACGCTGCAGGAAAGGATGTACAGGCGTTGTACATTGGCGAGACAATGCAGAAGCTGCAACAACGGATGAAGGGACATCACGCGACAATCACCGGGCAGGAATGTTCCCTTCCAGTCGAGGAACACATCAGCAGTCAAGGGCATTCAGCCACTGATCTTCGGGTAAGCGTTCTCCAAGACGGCCTTCAGGACACGTGACAACGCAGAATCGCCGAGCAGAAACTTAAAGCCAAGTTCCGCACGCATGAGTGCGTCCTCAACCGTGACCTTGGATTCATGTCTCATTACATTCATCCCCCACCATCTGGCCTGGGTTTGCAAAATCTGACCATCTGTCATGGCTTGAGACAATTCACACCTCTTTAACCTGTGATTATCCCTCTCTCCAGTTGCTCCATCTGGACCCGTAAAGACATCATTACCTGCAAATACTCACAGGTAATTCAAAGTAACGTCTTGCATCATTGACTTTGACTGTATATGTGGTTGTGGAACCCACCTCTTGACTCACCTGATGAAGGAGCTGTGCTCCGAAAGCTAGTGATTCGAAACAACCTTGTTGGAGTTTAACCTGGTGTTTTATAACCAAACCAGTCTAAATCCATCTAGCCAGCCCACCCCGAATCCCATGTGATTTTAGTTTTTGTACCAGTCTTCCATGTGGGACCTTGTCAAATGCTTTACTAAAGTCCATAGGCTGGATTCTCCATTTCAGCGGTTCAGTGCGAACTGAAATAGAGAATTTGCGGGTGTTTTACGATGCCAAAATCAGCGCCGAAACCTGACTGATTGCAGGACCTGTGAGGGCTAGCAGAGACGCTGAGTGAATCTCCTGGCTCCAGCTCCTGCGGCGAAAACGGCCAGAGAATGGCTGTGTCTGCAGCGGTCGTGCCGTGCAACATGGCGCAAGCTGTGTGCAGACCCGGCCCGCCATCCGTGACCCCCTGTCCACCCCCCACCAGTTCCCCCAGCCAGCGGCACGGATCCCAGCTGAGTGTAGCAGCGCTGGACACAGTCCGCAGCCGACATTCCGGATTTCCACTCAGACCACACG